>NC_081526.1:11120732-11455732 GCF_030273125.1 Centropristis striata
TCTATATCTGTGCTTTTTGAGCAACGTCCCCTCTATCCAACCCCAAATGAGTGTACTAACCCTAACACAGTCAGACAGTCTATTTCTGTTATTGATTTTTTATAACAATTGTTTCATAAGAGAGGTAAAAATGTCTGACATCTACCTGAACCTGCATAACATAATAAAGAAGGACATCATACTGTACATTTCTGTAAATAGATATATATTTATCTATTATTATTAAGTAACCAACCAACAAAACATGAAATATTTCATTGTGTCATGAAAAATCCTCAAGGTTTATTTCTGTATTTTCTTTTTTATCTTATTGTACCTTTATAGAATGTGCAGTTCCAGTTTTTGGCAAAGTGATGAAATATTGTCAATACACAAGGTCATAAGAAAAGAAAAAATATTTATTTGAATTTTCAATCTTAAGAGTTCACTTGCAAAAACAGAAATCTTCTCATTGACTAATTTTCCTAAATATTTTTTTTGTTTTCTTTTTGTAATGCAGGGAATATCAATCAAACTGCTGCTTGTTTTGATTAAACATCTTAAACTTTTTTTTTTAAATCCTAAATTAAGTATTTTTAATGTGCAGTCAAGGGGAAATCATTTAAAAATGGTGCTGCTTTTTCAGTTTAAGTGTGGCTCTTTATCTGTTTTTACCTGTGTTTCAATTGAACTCTTCTTTTGCACATAAGTGTGGAAAATGAGGAAGAAAGTTTAATGTCAAAACATTATTATTAACTTTTATCTTCAGATTGTTGAAGTGAAATCAATAAAAAAAATAACAGATATACAACAAACTTGCCCCCTAAATATAAAGAATTTCAGATTTTAACCATCTTCCCCTAACAATCCTTCTGAACACATTCGAGGAAATAATTTTGAGGTATGTGATAAAGACCAACATTTGCATCCCAGTCAGTTTTAAGGAAATGTCATGAGTGTGAAACAGACTCTAAAGCTCCCACTGCTGTCTAAAGGAACTCACTGCATTAATAACTCTATATCCATATTCTGTATTATAAGAAAGACTATTTTCCAACCAATGTTCACACATTACAAAGGAGTGGTTGAAAGTATACAATTTAAAATGAGAATTTTATATAGAAGCACATGTATTTATACGTGAGGGAGAAAAAGAAGTACAGATGTTAACACAATTGAAATTTTGACACAATTAGACTTTTTGAAAAGATCCTATAGCTGCTAGGTAGTCACTGAAATCATTAAGTTAATAACCCAAAACATGAGGCATAGGATCATTCTATGAATCCATCAATAAATTAGAATAATGTCAGTGAGCAGCCTTAAAAAAATGTTCTTTAAACTGACATGACATTTTTTGTTCCATTTCCAAATGACCGCTGGCAGAGATTGCTGGCTCTCGTATTAATTCTCCAGGTTTTCAAGGAAAAATATATCTATCATAAGTAGAAATAATGAAGTTGAAGAGCTGATGCCCCGAGGAGCAGTCACAAAGAATTATATCTTTCTTTAACACAGGACACAGGCAAAAGATAAGTACCTGTCAGTTGGCATACTTTCTGCTACATGTGCCTATCAATAAAAGAGATTATTTTCCCCAGTTATTACAACAAAGATCTGCGGGGCTGGAAGATTGCACCTTTAATGAGAAGGAATGATTTCCTCCTGCACACTCACAACCACACTTGAAGTGAGTGAGCTGTAATGCCATCAATTTCCCCTGTCTCTCCACATTTTTTTTCAACAACTTATTAAAATGAAATATTGCCAACATTAATTCACAGGGATTATTTATTACATTTTAACAGGATTATGGTGTGCAAAGCTTGATTTGGGATTCACACACTGTATTGTGATATCGTGGTTTAGCAGTCAAATTCTGCAGACTTGTTGTAATTAACGGTGGCAAAATAGATCATTGCCAAATGATACGTCGCTCCATGGCTAATCTTTGTGTACTGAGATGTTGGAAGGATGCGTTCAGTGGATGGAAA
This sequence comes from Centropristis striata, assembly GCF_030273125.1. Taxonomy (NCBI): domain Eukaryota; kingdom Metazoa; phylum Chordata; class Actinopteri; order Perciformes; family Serranidae; genus Centropristis; species Centropristis striata. The sequence continues at coordinate 11,122,706 of NC_081526.1, forward strand.
CTTGGATTTTGTGTCCGCTTGTCACTCTGCGTGCACTACTTTTCTGTTTAAAGAGACTCCACTTTATGTTATAGCATCTTAAAGGCGTAGTGGTGTCTGACATTGATCTCCTGTCTGCTTTTCTTCACACACACACTTTTGCAGCCATGGTGTAATGCACTGGAACAACCATATAGATGCCTCGGTAATGACGATATAAAGAATGCCAGTGTGTGTACCTCGATGACAGCAAAGCAATAACTCGTACAGGCACCTTATCATATTCAGCAGAAAATCCAACACTTGCAAAACACGTCTTTAATCTCAAAAACATGTCCGCTTCATGAAACCTGCCATTAGTTATACTGATGAAGGAGCATGACTTCATACCTTAATTGGGAAGTAATGTGAAGGTCCTCAGAACAAATCTATTATAAATGGTCTGAGCAGACATCACATGCAGGGGTCTTTCAGACATACCATACTCTTTAGCCACATCATCACGCTTCGCCCGGTCGTATTGTGTTGTGGAAATTTTCCATGTTCTTTGTTACTGCAGAAAGGGTTACATTGAAGGTAATGGCTTTTGAACATTGTATTTATGCTTGCTTTGTTTGCTTGTGTGTAGGAAGAAAATGGATCTATAAAAGGATGTGAAACAGGGAAAGCAATCAAAAGTCTGGCCTTCACTGTCACTGTGCTGCTAACAAAAATGTTACAAGGCTAGAAGCTGCTGAAGTACCTGCAGACGCTGCAGACAGAGAGACATCTCTCTTTCTTGCCACTGAGAGGTCCTCCTCTCTAAAATGTTTTTCTTCATTATTCCTCATGTAAGATACATGGGTTTTTATTCAGGCGTCTTTCTCTGCAGATTAAGTAGATGTCCAAAGTACAAATAGCAATTAAAGTATGTTAAGAATACAAAGCAGAAGCATGTGAAGAGTTAAATTCAGCAAAAACAGATAAAAGCTATTATTAAAAGTAATAACTTGACTCCCTTTTTACTGATTTTCCCTTATGCACAATTAATATACATGATTGAGGAAATTTAAAAAAAGGTTTGTGATATCTTATCAAAACAACTCAGCAGTAGTTTGATTGATATTCCTTGAAGTGCACAAAAAACAAAACATGATTTAGGAAATGGATCTGCAATCTGCAAATAAACTCTTCACATTACATTGAAATGATGTGTGGAAAAGTCTGGAACTTTCAGCATTTTTAATTAAAGCACAGTGAAGTTGTTTGTGTGAGAAATAAAATGGGTCAAGTGGAACAGTGCCCTTTGACAGTCCTTTTCAAAAATGGAATGAAACCTGGGAATAGCAGTGTTTTTTTTTCAAAGAGATGGCACCCATACAAACTCTTACAGGAGACACAAATGAAGTTGAATGTCTAAAAGCAGACCTCTGCACTTTGATATTAGTGCAGACAGGTGTAAAAATATACATAGCTAACACAGAGCAATAATAAGAGATTTATGTATGTAGGGCGCAAAGGAAATGCCGAGCCGTTGCCTGGTGCTGTCAGGTTCATTTTCCTGTTGCGTCATTCACCATGCCAGCACACAGTGCAGCCAAATATGGCAGAATCCTCTATTTCTCATACCACGTGCATCATGAGCTCTTGTCAGGCAAATGGCAGATGTCGGAGCACCATGGGTTGTTGGATGTTTGCATGTAAGAAATGAGTAAACAAGTTGAAATATTTCCCCCTTAATTTGATGCACAATGCATGTTGACAGCTAATTCAATTCATGCAGATTTAAGATCCAGTGTCACATGTCGGGTCCTTTCTGCTCAGATAAATAAGTTAGTTTAGTGGCAGGCGGCTAATAACGCCATATCGCCACTCGACGTGGCGAATCAGGCGTTTCTATTTGTCCTGTAATATTATCACCTCATTGTGACCCTATCTAACCTTTTACCTGTACAGTCAATACACTCAGAGGTGATAAAAGACCATGAGTGAATGGAGTGTGTGTAATGTTGCAGCCAGCAGCGATTACAGAGGTAACATGAACACTTGGAAGCGATACTGAGACAGGGCTTTTTGTGCCTTCTAAATTGCTGGACAGCTCCAGGGCTGACATTTAAAACATAACATCACCAAACAAAAACACATTAAAAGAGAAAAGCTGAGCAGGGGGCTTTAAGCAAAACCTGAAATTCAAGTTTTGGCGAAGGCAACTGACCCAAATTTGCTGCCCCTTCTTCTCCTTAACATGCTTCTGCAAGCCCGGGCCCTGGGGTGACGTATCCCTTACACAGGGATTGCCAGTGCATTTACATAGCATGGTTAATGAGAGATCAACACCAGGAAAGCGCCTTGAATATAAAGCTTTCTTGTAAAAATAATGAGCGAGCGATTGATCCATACTCAAACAAGCCGGTTTGCTGAGTTAATACCAAAGGCAGATTATAGCCAGTGCCAAAAGTGCCCTGGCGTGCGACGCCTTTTGCTTAGAGGGTCCCCAAACTTGTCATCACATTAGCACATGGTCAAGGAGTACATCCTACCACTCTCATAATCTGCTTTCCTGCACAATTAGCCTTCTATAATAAGGCAGCTGCCTGACAGCCGGCAGGGAGAAAAGAGGGAAATCACTGAGTTCCACATAGGATGGATGGATCGTTTACTGCCACTGAAATATAGACTCTCTGAGGTGATGCTCGCTCCAACTGATCACCTACTACTGGCCTTCACATTAGGTCTAAACGTTATGACAACATGGAGGCTTGCTTTTCTTTATTGTGCCAAGCATCTATTGCACTTTGATGAAGCCAGACAAAGGAGGGTAAGGGGGGTGGAGGGGTGGGGGTTGAGAAGAGAATGAGATAGAGAGAGAGAGAAGGAGAGAGAGAGGGGGAGAGAAGGAGAGAGAGAGAGAGAGAGGTAGAGAGAGAGAGCACCCATGGCCAGGGTAGATGTGTTTTTAGCTCAGAAAATCTGAGAGAATCAGATGTTGGAGAGGGTAGAATGGCAGGGGATGGCAAGTTTTCTGAATAAAATAATAGATAATTTCATTCCGACAAAGGCGAGGAAACTATGGGCAAGAGAACAAAATAGCAGGAAAGGATGGAGAAGGGAAGGGGTTTGAAAAGAATAAGAAGAATTCAGTGCTGCTTCTTGCAAGGGAAAAGAAAAAAAAAACATTGATGACACCCGGTTCCATTCTTCCGCTCTCCCCTTTCTCTGCTCCTCGCCTCGCAGCACGGCGGGCTAAGCTGGGAGCTGTAATGTCATTAAATTGCAAATGCTTTTTTTTCATTTCCGACACACACTGTTTACTTATCTGGCAAAAACATATGTTGGAAGGAATCCGTTAAATTCTGCCCATTGCCTTGGGTGAAAGTGCAATAGAAACGGGCCCACTGAGCTCCTTCTGTCGTCTCCTTTTAGCACTTTGCCTTATCTACAAGGCTGCTTAGCAGCAAACTGGCGAGTTCAATGAAAAATGAAGATACAGTGCAAGATTAGGGAAGAACAGTGAGGGGAGAAATGCTTGGAGAGAGGGTCATCCCATTGCAAATGATTTCACTCCTCTCCATCTGCATAAATGACTATTTTTAAGGCATCTCCAGCGTCTGTATATTTTTCTCACTCTGCCACACATTTAATTTCACGCCCCGTGTTCTGAATATGCTTAAATGCATATCTCTGATGCACCTTTAAGCCAGAGGAAAGAGGATGGGGGGGGAGTGGGGAGGGTACGAAAGCAAAATTAAAGATAAAATGGTGTGATTTGCACTACAAGTCTATTACTTTATGGCATTTACATATAGTTTACCTCTGCAATTCCAAGATTTTTTTTCTACCACCTTCCTATCAGTATTTGGGCTTGTATAAATATGTATAAATCTTTGTTGAGAAAAAATAGAATTCCTAGCACTGCACTGGAAAGTTTGAAGGGTGCACTTTCTTGCTTCAACTTCTTCTCTTGCTCCCATGAGACTGTCAGCATATCTGCTGGGGGTGTTCTCTCCCTGCTTGCCCCAACAAAGACACAGGCTTCAAGCACTTTGTGCCCCGTGATCCTCAGATACTCCTCCCCTCAGTGGAGACGAGCGCGGGGAGAGGGATCCTGGGTCAAGGCTTGGCCATGGCTTTAGAAGGAAGGGGCCTGGCAGAGCCTGATGTGAGCGAGGAGCAGCATCCTTGTCAAACAAGTGGGTGAACAGCTCTGTGAAAGCACAACACGGACTCCAAGTATGTCATGAAGGTTGTCACAGAAGGCATTTACAGAAGACCCCAGCCTCCCACGCAGGGCTCTTATGATGAATAGTGACTGCATGTGTGCTGCTTCTACTATCAGGTGTTGTTCTACAGAGGAAGTTTGAGCTGCGAGTGCAAAGCCCGCCCCTAACAGCACAGAAGAGGAAGGCTGTGAATTGGCCTGGGAATGAAAAGGAGAGAGAGAGAGGCTATTCAGAGCACGATTCCTTTCCTTCATTGTCTGCCCGCTTAGATTTGAATACGCTCACTCAAAGCAGACGAGAAAAATGCTTCAGACCCTCGCATTGTTGGCTTTCTCTCTTCTTTTCTATTTGCAATTAAATGCATTTCAAATGGAACAACTGTACAGAAAGCATTCGTGATAAGAAGGAATTCCATTGCCTTTAACCTCCTTTGTAATGGCTTTGCAATTTTTGAGCACTCTTATTATAAGAATTGCACAATCAAAACATATCTTTGAATAGAAAATGCCATACAACTTAAGTATTGCTTCATTGAAAATTAAATTGCATTTAAAAATCATTTTTAGTCCTCTGTGTTCCTCATTTCTTAAGCCACTCTTAGTGTTTCTGTTTTGTTGCTTTGTGTGTAACATTGTGCCTTGACAGGACCCTTGTGTCCTGAGCAGTATCACACACACTGGTCCTAAGCATGGGATGAGATCAGTCAATTAGAATTAATGTCATTTGGTCATTTACAGCTAAACACCCTCCATATGCATTGTGTTTGCTTTGTGTGCAAAGCATCAACTGCAAAACCAATCTCATCCTCCAGACATGAATTTTTGAAGGATTTGAACGCTGTAAATAACTCCAAACCCTCTCTTACGAGGTTTACCCCTGGAGCACTTTGTAACTTATCAGGGCTGCCTTGTGCCTCCTCTAATGCCTGCATTATGCTCAAATGTAAATCGGTAAGCTGCCAGAGAGGTGGGCGGGAATCAGTGAAGAAAGAATCACTGAAGGGTCTAGCCAATATTCTGATTGGGGCATAGCAAAATAAACAGTATAGTTTTGTTTTTTAGAAGCCAGATGTTTAGTTTTTTTTGTTGTTTGCGAACAAAAATATATCACACTACTCTGTTATATTCACAAACAATAGTTCTTTAGTGCATTGCATTACTACAGATTTTAGCTTAAATAATAAAAAAAGTGAGACTCCTGCTTCTAAAATATCATATTTAAAAAAGTTTCCAGGGTTTTCTTTTTCAAAATGCCAAGAAATAAAGAAAAATCTAATATATTCTGAGCGAATGATGCCCAGGGGTCTGTTTTGTATTTCTAATTTCCATCTCTAATGGTACAAGAGACTGATTAGTAATTAGGACAGATGCATTTAAATGCATGTAATGAGCGTTATAAGTTTCCCATATGCCGTGCACTTCATACAGATGGAAACGGATAGCATCTTCGGCAATTTAAACGCATGTTGACCTTTAATGGCAATTAATCTACAACACACTTCTTCTTCATGCTGCTCGTCCTTGAATTGGCTTTATAGTGTAATGAGTATATCATCGGAATCTCCCAAATAATTGACCTGGAGCATGTTCCCGAGCATAACTATTAATCTTATTTTCCAGTGAATAATTTGATCAGTTTGCAAGAGAAGTGGGTTATACAAGTACAAACTAGTGCAGAGGGATATGTGGCCCCTAGATATTAATTTGGAGATGGATAGGAGTCTTAAAGAGGATTAAAACTCTATGCAGGCTAGTCATTTCATACGGCTGCATACCACCCAGCCCACTGTATATACTGTCAGTCACCGCTTGGCATGGTTGAGATTTGAAATGGTGACAGTTAAAGTACAAAGATGTCCAATCCTAGACTATTTCATGGCATATTTCTTGGATCATCCTGAAGGAAATGCAAACTGTTAGGGGCCAGTCATTCCAGTGAACCAGGGCCACCAGAAACAGCAACACTGCCCCCCTGCTATTGTCTGCAGACACTGCAGCATCTCGCTCTCTGTCTGCACTCTGTCACTCTCTCACACTCCAATATACGGTCAGAGTGAATGTAAAGGAGGCATACTACCACAGCTACTCTTGATATTGGCAGAGCACATTTTTAAGGACCTATTTTACTTTTTTATTTTTTACATTTGTGCCTTTTTTAAAGCAAAAAAGTAACTAAAATGTCCACATAATATCAGAAAACATAACTGGATCACTGCAAAAGATATAGAACATTAATGCAGGATATTTAAACAGTGTTGTTTTGCAATATAAACAGAAAAAGTGTGCTAGAAATGTAGTAAATAAATGGTAGATACAACAGACAAAGTAGCTTTAATGTTTTCTAATAGGATATAGAGAATAATATCAATATTTTTATCTTAATGTCTGAATAATTACAAACATCAGTTAGTATTAGACATATTTTGTTAATTAATTAGCTTCATACTTAACTGTCATAAAAGTATTATGCAACATTTTGTAATTTACAGGTGATCACATGACCTGTGCAAAGGTTTTAAAGTCATAATGAACTACAGGCAGCTTGTATTTTGAAAATTGAAACCAGTTCATATAACCTGATTAATAATGTGAGCTTCCGTGCTTGAGATGACTAAACCTTCACATTGTTTATGTGACCTGTGGTCTATTCTCCTCTGTTTTATAACAGTTTAGTTTATTTGCATTTTGACAAAAGTAAAAACACATTCAATTTGGTATGTGCTCATTTAAACTAAATATGAATATGGATAAGAAACCCAAAAGCCCAGCAGGGGTTGTGGAGTGGCTCCTCACATTACACAACATAATAAATGAAATAATAAAAACAAGCAAAACATATTGATTGGTTGCTTTCAACCAGTTTTTAGGACGCTTAGCTCTCCTGTTCTGGTAAATGTACTTGAAGTGGCCTCAATTAAAATTTTCAAAGGCCTGCTCTTATTTAGCAAGCACCTGATCCTATAAAACGTATCCCGAGTGGGTAAGGTGTTAAGCGCAATATTCACAAAGCTGTCAAGAAAATGGGTGCTTGCCTCCATCCACATAGTAACAAGTAGACGATTTCACAAATGAGTAATCACCTGTTTCTCTTTGAAAGACTATTAACAGAGTGGTTTCATTTGTCCTCTTCATTATGGGCTTTTATCCACATGCTTATATTGAACCTCGGAAAAGGAACTCAGAATGAAAAGATAGTGAATAGATGCGTTTTATAACTGCTAAGTGATATGCAAATCACAATCTGTTCTTGCCACTATTTAAACATAAATATATATATATATTATATATCTTTCCATGATGTTCTATGTTAATAATAGAAATCTGTTATTTTATTCTAACATTTCCTTAAACTGATCATGAGAAGTTGCCAAATAAAATGTTTTCTTTTTTAGATGAGATCCATCATCCTTTAAGAAAAAAATTGTCACGCACACAATCATGCCATTATATGTGGCAGCTTGTTTCTTTCACGGCTCTCTGGCACCATCCTGTGTTTCAGGAGGAATAATGGATTCTGTTTATTTACCCATTTTTCAAGAAGTCAGTTTTGGGTAGAAGAAATGTGTAGTAGCAGTTCAAAAAATGGAAGCAAATAGTATCTGAGATTAATAATCATGTTCAGATAAATTTACATGGATATTTATGCAATGGCTTTTCAGCACTGCAGCTTGATTAATGGATGTTAGATCACTGTGGCAATTCATTGTTATTAAAATTAGTTTTATTTTATATAAATTACTAAATTCAATAATTAGCTATAAAATCAGAAAATAATTGAATAACAAATATAAAAACAACCAAAAATAATAATAAATTCCAGATGCTGTGTCTCTAAATATTATTAAATAAGTGTCTATAAGTTTACTTTTTACTCAGTTTAATTATGTAAATTATGTCAGTAAATTATGTTTTTTTTAAATAATTATGTTTGTTATGATAATTATTATATTATTATGTTATTATTTCAAACATGGACCAGAATGACGAATATTATTCAGCTGCTAATACAATTCCAAAACAGTTGGGACATTGCCTTAAACATAAATAAAACAGAATATGATCATTTGCTAGTCCTTTCTGACAAATATCTAATTATACAAAGACAGTGGATAAACTTTTGTTTTTTGTACAAACAGATTGTCTTGATTTTTTTTACACAGAGTTCCATTTTTTTTGTAAATGGGGTTGTACCTTGCCTTTGTTAAGCATAAAAATGCTTAAAATATAAGGAATTCATGTAAAATCCAATGACTTGAACTGTAACTGTACAACTGTAATACATGCACACAGTGTGTTACGTTCATATGCACCAGTTTGTATTAAAGGTACTCATTGGTGCACGTTTACTTGTAATTTTGTCTTCTTCCCCAAATTAGTTTGCTAAACCTTTAAGCAGGCATATTTTGTTTTGGATTTGCCAACATGTGATTTTATCTCCTCTTTAATTCAATTTATGGATTATGCTTGTCTGCATGCAAAACATCAAATTCTCAAACATCCCGAGCCATGACTGTGAGGAACAAACAAGTAATCTGAAAATTCATTAGCATCAGACACACCCTGGGCCTGAGCATTCATTTCCATCTCACTAACACACTCTTAAATGTTTCCTTCTTTTTAAAAAAAAAATGATTTTGAATTTTTACTGACATAAATGTGCAATCATTTCTATACCGACATTCCAGCCGACTCCTTCCAGGAATTCTGCTCTAATCCTGTTGAGTGCAGTGAACCTCACACGGCCTGTTGTGTAAAAGACTCGCTGGTCACACATGAGTTTTCTCATGAGGCCATGTTTACGTCTGCTCTATGCACAGACTCTGGTTCTAATCTCATTCTTCACTTTTTATGTGATAAAATGACCCAATAAGAAGACTTTATGTAATTTTCTTATGGGTAAATTTAGATTCAGACCCTGGGATTTTTGTATTATAACAAAACTATACTGTTATTTACAGTAAAAATAATTTTCTTGTATAAATGATGTAAGAAGGGAAACTGACTCTTGGAAAACAATGCTTGGTAACGCTTTATAATAAGGTCCTTAATAACCATTAATTAACAAGTAATAAGGCATTGTTCTCGCTTTAGATCTGGTAGTTGCAAAAAAGCATAGTTAACTTATAGTTAACTTATAATAGATGAGCCATAAAGTATATTTTAATATCAATAAGCAAACAAAATACGATTAATAAAGGCATGGCAAAGACATAATGGGCGGGTCATGGGTGTTTGTAATGCCATTATTAACACTTATCTAAGCTTATAAACACACAATAATGTTAATAAGCATCTTGTAAGGACTTACAAGGGCCTTATTACTTGTTAATTAATGGTTATTACAAGGACCTTAATATAAAGTGTTACCCAATGCTTCTATATGATTGCTGTGGTACCATCGCTGTGGTTCTCAATCAAGTAATGCAAATAAATTCCCCATTCTAAGATTTTTTTTTTTCTCCACAACCATCTGGTGACCCTCAGAAATGTTCGTGTGAATCCAAACCCCCTCATTGAAGAACCACTGCTGTAAAGACCAGCCTTATCATTAATAAACAGCCTCAAAAAAATACAACAGGTGAATGATAGTCATAAGACAAATAATGTTTATCGGTCCGCTGTTAAAATGTGCACGAAGCTAATCAATTTATAACTTTCTTAACAACAGCATTAAGTCAAAGCCTTTAGAAATCCCTCCTATAACTTTCTCATTGCTGTGGAGGAATACAGTCTCCTCTTAATAACTGTACTTAAGCTATCAGCAGTCACATGCCGGCCCACTGGAATGCATCAGGAGTGTGGAGTCACAGAGACAAAGCATCAGGAGTTTCTCCCACTATAAAGCTTCTTTGATGGGTGTGGAGCGCCTGCTCCTGAACAAAGGCTGCTTAAAGAAAACTCCAGCTGAATCATACAGTAGTTGTACCTAGAGGGTAGTGAGAAACAAGTCCATACACCGAATCATCCCCCTAACATCATGACTGCTGACGAAAACACAGAGGAAATGATATTCTGGCTCAGAGTCACAAGTACAACCTCATGGATGCTTGAATGTGAATGTACAGGCAAATAAAGCATGATGAGGGTAACAAATATTAAACAATTCCATCAGATAATCTTGTTCCACAGTGATATCTTGCATTAGCAACATTAGCAGTGGTGTAATGTAACTAAGTACATTTACTTAAGTACTGTACTCTTTGGAACCTGGTCTCACAGGAATCCGTGAAATAGCCACGGATTTGCTTAACTCAAAATCCGTGGAATATTAAAAATTAATATTTTGACTTAGTTTCTGCATAAAAATGGATTTGTATTACATTTCTAGCGAGAAATATATGTTTTATTTTCTAAATCTTCACTCAGTGAATGTACATAATCACTTTGTATGTTGGAATAGCCACGGGATATATGACTGTCATTAACTTGCATTGCAGCAAAATCTGTGTCAGTTTCACGGAAATTTGAGTGATTCCGTGGCTATTCCACGGATTTTGAGTTAAGCGAATCTGTGGCTATTTCACGGATTTCTGTGAGACCATGTTGACTCTAGTACTATTTTGAGGTACTTGTACTATACTTGAATATTTCCATTTTATGTAACTTTCTACTTCTACTCCACTACATTTTGAGTCAAATATTGTGCTTTTTACTCAACACTACACTACATTTAGATGACAGCTTTAGTTACTTTACAGTTCAATATTGACAATGAATAACATGATTTATTAGATATTTTTTCCATTAAACCTCATAACAGTATATTAAGTAGTTAAAAGGAGCCCTATCTTTACAAAATGAAAATGCTGCTTACATAAATGCATCAGTACAAATAATCTAATAATATATTAAGTATATGTACTGGAATCTCTGTGGTTCTGCATTCTGCATAATGAGTACTTCTACTTTTGATACTTTAAGTACAGTTTGTACTTTTTCTTAAGTAAGTTGTGAATGCAGGACTTTGACTTGTAGTGGAGTAATTTCACAGTGTAGTATTAGTACTTTTACTTCGGTAAGAGATCTGAATACTTTTTTCCACCACTGAACATTAGCCACTTCCGACAGAGCTCTGGAGATTGTCCATCTTAACATTAAGATACTGAGACCTTAATAAATCCTCAGTTTTGGTCTTTTTAATGTTGATGTTAACAATATATTGCCATGCAAAATGTTTAACATTGATTGTACCCGCATCAGTCTGCTGGGGTACAGCAAAGCACACGCAGAACTGCAGTACACCATAACACTACAACCAGGAGTAATAATCATTGCACTTTGTTAAGTTTATGAATGAATATGATTCAGTTTGGCGACATGGTGGCGTAGTGGTTAGCACTTTCGCCTCACAGCCATCCTTCTGTTTGGAGTTAACATGTTCTCACCGGGTACTCCGGCTTCCTCCCACAGTCCAAAAACATGCAGCTTAGGTTTAATTGGTGACTCTAAATAGCCTGTAGGAGTGAATGAGAATATGAATGGTTGTCACTCAGAACTCTCAACACCCACACAGGATAAATTAATTAAAAGGTGCAATAAAACGGACATGTGCAATACAATTGATATGTGCAAAACATACAATCTACCTCATTTATAAATTATAGCATTTTCAGTAGCCATTTATTTATTTTCATACTTATTTATTACATCACAATCTTGTTTTTGTCCTTGTGTAGCTCTGTATTATTAATTTTTTTTTTACTCATGTTGTTTTGTGTTATGATTGTCTTACTATGCACCTTATGCAGTGGCACTTTCAATTTCGTCGTATAGTTGCCTATATAATGACAATAAAGGCTATTTGATTTGATTTGAGGTCTGTCTCGATGTGTCAGCCCTGTGATTGTCCTCAGACCTGTCCAAGGTGTATCCCGCCTCTCAATCAGTGTCAGCTGGGATCGGCTTCAGCCCCATGCAACACGAGTTTGGATAAGTGGTTAAAATGAATGAATGAATGACTGAATTTGCTAATGATTATTTTGGATGGGCAGGGGACATGTCCTTCTGTCTGGCTATGTTTCTATTTCTTTCTATCTTTGATACTCAGGTCTCTCTTGCCAAAAAGATTTTGATCTCAATGAGATTACCTGATCAAATCAACGTTATATGAGTAAATGAGGGAATATCTTCAGTAATAGTGACCATCGCTCTAATAGAGTTTCACAGACTTGACCTGGCAATGAGCATTAAAGCGATTCTGGAGGCTTCAGGTGGCATGACTGACTCCATACTAAAACTCTTCATGTTTTTTTAAATTTCATTTTAGAAATCTATGTTTGTAGAGATGGATTTAACCTTTTTTTAAAAACACCATAGTAAGTAAATTAGGTATTTTTTCTTTTATTTTCACTAATCGCTCCTCTTGAATGTATTGTTGAAGAAATACATTTGGTAAGTGGTGCAAAAACTACATTTAAACAATAATAACATACAAAATACACAGAGATAATAACATAGAGATAATCCGTGTGCGTCCTACATGTCCACCTGATGCCGATGAACGAGATACTGAGTCACATGTAATCCAGTCATGTATCATCACTTGATTCTTTGAAGAAGTCTTTGACGCAGTTGAGATTATTATCAATCACTGACAGACGAGGAATATTCTGCCTTTAGGGCGTTTGAGGAGTTTCAGACTCTTTCAAAGAAACTTTGAGCTTCTTGTTCTTAAAGGGCCGTACGAGTGTTTAGGCCCAGCTAGACTCTTCAGTTTCTTAAAGGCTCACCAGTCTGGAGGTTGGAACCAGTCCTTCAATCTTGTGTGTTTTATAAGTTATATCATGTTTTTGATGTAAAATCTCAATCTGAAAAGTAACTTTACCTGCTAGACAAAAGTAAAATATTATGTTTGACTCTAAAATGTAGTGGAGTAGAAGTATAATGGAGCATTACGTGGAGATGATTTTGCTGCATGTATCAGGATGGATCATTTGTGAAATATAAGCACATGGTGAGAAACACGTCTCTCCTCACATGCACAGCACACAGTGTCAGCTGAGACCTGGGGTGAAAAGTTTGGTAAGTGACACAGAGAGAGGAGAATAGACCCCACTAAAATAACAAGCTTCACAAAATTCTGAAAAATGTAACTTCTGGCTGGATTAAAGTGATTAATCCCCCATAAAAATTTACATAACAGATTTACAGAAGGGGCCTGGACTCAAAATCTGGTTTTCTCAGACAGTGTGGCTGAGAATGACTGCACAATAACCATTTGTTTTGCATTTTAATTTTGAATGTGTTATTTGAATGATCCTAAAATTGTGCTTATATACATATAAATACACAGTTTATTTAGTATTTGACCAATTTCAAATGCATATGAGGGCTGAACAATCTCTCTTTGAGGCTAAATCTGACTGTTTTATCTGCTCATTTTTCTCAGATTTACTCAAAGTAAAAATGAATCAGACACACTTTAGTCTTTTGGTATAAAGTGGCCATACAAGTCTTTATAGACCCTGCAGGCAGTTCCTTGGTATTCATCCAGCTCACAGCTCTGCTGTCAGGTGATGATCACAAGACCGAAGGCTTAATCCTCCTCAGCTCTACAAAAGCAAGAACAGAAATTAGAGGCTTTCTTAATGTGCATGTAACGAACTGGAACACAACATGAATTGGCTTTAAGTGTTGTTTCCACAGATGTTAAAACTATCACTGAATCTAATTTGAAAGATACACAACTGGGGAGCGTAGAAGACTGAGATTCCACACTCCTCTGGGGGAACTAATTGGCCGCATTACTGCTGAAAGTTGATGTAGAAGCTGATTCATCATCACTGACTGGAGGAAACAAACAGGTGAAATATGAAGAACGCTCTGGGTCTCGGGCTGCTTTGTTTGCTCCTGTGGCCTGAGCCTGCAGAGGCTCAGTTTCCTCGAGTGTGCTGCACGGTGGAGGGGATCGTGTCCAAGCAGTGCTGCCCTGCTCTGGGACCAGATGCTGCTAATGTGTGCGGATCTCTGTCGGGGAGAGGAAGCTGCATGGCTGTTCGAGTCGACAACAAACCCTGGGGAGGACCGTACAGACTGAGAAATGTGGACGACAGAGAGAGGTGGCCCACCAAATTCTTCAATCAGACTTGTAGATGTACTGGTGAGTCCCTTTGATTAAGTGCTTTTAACAGATAATGGCTCAACCTGGATCATCATCAACATTTGACACATTCTCTCTCTGTGTTGCAGGTAACTTTGCAGGGTTTGACTGTGGTCAGTGTAAATTTGGCTGGACTGGACCAAACTGTGACCAGAGGAAAGCCCCCATAGTACGGAAGAACATCCACTCCCTGACCCCCACAGAGCTGCAGGAGTTCCTCGATGTCCTGGAACGCTCTAAGACCACCACCCACCCAGACTACGTGATCGCCACACAACACTGGCTGGGACTCCTGGGACCAAATGGAACCGATCCCCAGTTTGCCAACATCTCCATCTACGACTTCTTTGTCTGGCAACATTATTACTCTGTCCGGGACACTCTTCTGGGTAAATGAGCAAAATTAAAATATAATAACATCTGAATGTATTAATGGGTAGTAGAATAGATAGAAAAGAAACAGCAATAAAATACAATAAAATACACATAATTAATAACAATACAATACAAGACAATAAAATAGATATATTGGACAGGGTAAAAGTCATCAAAGGGAAAACACCATTTATCAAAATGAGCTCTGGTAATGGAGTAATTCTTTTATTATTTTGCCCAAGACATTTCCAAAAATTATGATAATTTAAACCTAATTGAACATTCAGGTTTGCAATTATGAAATGTTAGTAATTGTAAGTAAGCAAAATCTTAGTCTATCATTATAGAAAATACAGGTCTGTGTTATTGTGTTTCTCAATGTTATTGGAATTATAACAATTACCAGCATCAGGAAACAGATTTAGTTATTAAATAATAAAAACAATTAAAAGGGGACACTGCAGTCAATTAAATAAATTAAGACAATTACTTTTTATATGCCAAGTTATCTATAATGTATCGTATTAATCGTATTAAATATGTACTACAATTTGCATACATTTCTAGAACAGAAATGTGACCGTTATATAGGGCCAGGTTTAAAATTATTGTTTAATTTTGTTAAAATATTGGAGTTAAAGCTTTTATCAGAGGGACATTTAAATATCTATTTGCATCACTCCATAAATCAGAAAATACTGTAAACAGCAATGAAAAAACATTTTTCTTTGCCATTTTTTAGTAATAAATTGTTGTATGACTCATGTTATGAATTTATATATGAATAAACCCCTCTGTAAAAAGATATTTATTTGACAATTTAATAGTGTGTAACCTTATTGCTTGTGATCACCTGGTTTCCCTGCAGGTCCTGGTCGTCCCTTCAAAGCCATCGACTTCTCACACAAAGGACCAGCATTCATCACCTGGCACAGATATCACCTCCTCAGCTTGGAAAGAGAGTTACAGGTATGAGTAATCTTCTGAAATTATATCATGAAACTAATAGCTTTTTGGCACATTGACTGGATATTACACTATTTAACAGTGACGCTGTGTCGCTGTGTAAATTAATATTTCTCATTTGGGGTTTTCAGCTTTTAATTGTGTTATTTTTGCTCATTATAAATGTATCTATTGTTAAATATCAATAATTGAGACATGACTGCTGCCACTTCTAAAACTATGAGTACTAATATGCCATGCCGTTAAGAAATCTAACATAATTAAGTTAGTGGTCTTCTGTTTGTCTTATATTAAATTCAGAGTTTTGAAGACTGGACAGATGCTGGATATAAATGTAGCAGATTTGTACTCTAAACATTCTGTGAATCCTTCTCCAGTGTAGTATAGTTATGGTATCAGACTGGTGAAGACAGTTAGAGAACAATTAGATATTAGATTTTTTGCCCTCATTTTCCATGTTTTCCCCAAATTATGTCAGTCTTTTAGGCTTTCTATTATCTCAAATTACTTGATAAAGGTGCATATAACTGATATAAATCCCCCCCAAAAATCTCCAGAAATGACGTGACTTTCCCCATCAGTCTCCGGCCCTGTATAGGGTCAAATGTTAATGTAAACATGTTTAACCCTCTGAAATCTTGGGCTATTTTGTCCTTTAAAAAATCTGCTAAAAAAATCTTTGGTATCAGTTTTTTCAGCGTTACCTCACCTATACATCCTGATAATTCAATTTTAACTTGGACTTACTTGATTAAAATGTTGAACCCAAAAGAAACTAAGGAAAACATAAAATCTGATCTTGAAAATTAAGTTTCAATACACAGAATTTTACATGTTGCAAATGTGTATACAGGTTGCAAATTTTACATATAACAGGTAAAATGAGGATAATCTCTAGTTCTATATTTTTATACTAAATATATTTACATGAAGAAGTAATGTGCAGGTGATTTCATGGACTCCAGAGGGTTAATAAACATATCTATAAAATGTGTCCCTGCAGAGACTGACCGGCAACGAGAACTTCGCCGTCCCTTACTGGAACTTTGCCACGGGGCAAACTGAGTGTGACGTGTGCACCGACTCTCTGCTGGGGGGCCGAAACCCAGACAACCCGTCTCTAATCAGCAACCAGTCCAGATTCTCCAGATGGGGGGTGGTGTGTGACAGGTTGGCACAGAATACTGATGGGAGGGAAAACAGTTACGTGTTTTGATTGGTGGAAATTCATTTAAAAATTTCAATTATTTCATTATTTTTCCAGTTTGGATGAGTACAATCGTCTGGTGACTCTTTGTAATGGCACCAGTGAGGGTCCCATTCAGAGAGGGATAATGGAAAGAGCAAACTCATCTCTGCCCACGATGACCGACGTCAGAAGCTGTCTTGGAATCAGAGACTTTGACAGCCCTCCGTACTTCACCAACTCCTCCTTCAGTTTCAGGTACAACCTGAAAACAGTTTAGCATCAATAATCATTTGAAATGTATACCCGCTATTTCTTCTCCTCTCTTCTATTTTCCTTACAATTAGTGTTTAACAAACTTTGTGCTTTGTGACTAATAGAAATGCTCTTGAAGGGTACGACAAACCAGACGGAGAACTTGATGAATCGGTCAACAACCTTCACAACCTCGTGCACTCCATGCTCAATGGAACCAGCGCTTTGTCTCACTCCGCAGCCAACGACCCCATCTTTCTGGTCAGATTCTAATTTCATGGTTTACTCTAAAATGACACGGTAGAGTTGCTGTTGTTAAAATCACCATGTTGTTCCCGGTTGTTTATCCTACAGTTGCTCCACGCTTTCACTGATGCCATCTTTGACGAGTGGATGAGAAGGTTCGTTCCATCCAACGCCACCTTCCCAGATGAGATGGCCCCCATTGGTCACAACAGGGACTACAACATGGTTCCCTTCTTCCCTCCCATCACCAACGAGGAGATTTATGTTACATCAGACCAGCTGGGATACTCCTATGCCATTGCCCTGGATGGTGAGTAAACATTCAAATAATTACCCTAGCTTAAAGGAAATAGTTTGACATTTTGGCAAACAAAAACTTATTCACTTTCTAGCTGAGAGTTAGATAAAAAGATTGATTCTTAAAACACATCCTCATGACGTCTGCCATTGACTCCTAAAACAACATAAACAGCTCTTCTCAAACAACATATAGCCTATAATGTATAATATCAATATATGTATTTGATGCTGTATAACGGTTGCACGATTGTAGTTCTAAACATGGGGCTCTCTGACTGTTATAAAGAGGCTGTTCTATATAATACTGTGAAATGACTGCAGTTGGTGAAAGTACAGGTAACAAGTAACTAGTTGCTTAGGTTCAGGCAACAAAAGTATTTAGTTAGGTTTTGGAAAAGATATATGGTTTGGGTTCAAAGAATTATATAAATGAAGTATTACGTGATGTGGTTATGAACTAACGTTATCAAGTAGTTAGGTTAAAATCTCTGACTTTGACGATCACACAAGGCAACACAAACAACGAGATAATGGGTTAAAACCCTACGTTTGTTACACATGAAAGTTAAAAAGGGAGACGTAAGAGATCTCCTGGTTGAAAGTCCTGTATTTGTTTGACTTCCTCCTTCGCTTCTGTTATAATTACTACGGCCACTAGAGGTCGCCATCTGACAACAAACGTAAATATGGGTCTTCATGAGCTGCTTGCACAGATGACCTATATGGTTTTTCTTGGGGGATTTTCTTGGGGGATTGGGGTTGCTTTGACTCCTAAATATGAGGCTAGGTTAGCTTAGCTTAGCATAGCCTAAAGACTGGAAATGGGGAAACTGCTAACCTGGCTCTGTCCGAAGGTAAAAAACAGCCCAAAACTTTAACTTATTAACGTTTGATTGACAAAAGTTACACTTCTTCAATATATAAGAGGACGCTGGCATACTTGATGCATTAGATCATGGTGCAATACTGTAAACATGCTGCTTTTCCATTTTTCCCCCTTAAAGGCATTGTCTACCATTGTTGTTGTTGAATGTTTTTAAATTGCCATATGTTGGGGAGTTTTTGTTGAAGGCTATAGAAAGGGCTATAAAGTAAGTTTTCAAGTCAGTAATTGTGAGTAATTGATGTCTATTTACAGCCTCATCAAACATATCTACCAGTCCCCCATTTTAAACATTGTATTTTAACATGATTGACATTTAGTTTTATTTCTCCTGCAAAAAAAAAGAAAAAAAAGTTTCTATGAATATCTCCACCTGTGCTCCATCTTTACAGAAGCAGATGGAGGGCCGGGTGTATTTGTGCTGGGCTCCACTCTGGGGGGAGTCTTCATCGGTCTCCTGGTGCTTCTCCTTATCTTTGTGCTCTACCTGCGTCAACGGAGAAACAGAGGCTTTGAACCTCTGATAAAAGCAGACTTCACAAATAGAAAATACACAGAGGAAGCCTAGATTCCCCCCGTTGTTTTGAAACACACTTCAGTACTTACACATACCTGAGAGAGACGGAGCAGCCAATCACCAATGTTTTGTAGGCCCCACTGTGATGCAAGAGGAAGATATTAATCCTGTATCTGAGCTACACCTGTACTTTTTAGATATTAAATCTAATTTCATAAAAGAACAATTATGTAAATCATGTAATACCCATTGAAAAAATATTAACATATTAAGACCAATCAAAATGAATGTATATTTTAACTTTAGCATTCGTTTTAGTGAGCTTAAATCATGACCCCATTTCCATTTTTATGTACTTTTTTTTTTTTTTTTGCAACAGCCACCACAAATACAAATCTATTGGAATGTTTTTAATAAATATTTATTCTCAAGAACAGTAACAAAACACAAATGCAATCATCTTAATTGCACTGGAAAACAATAAGGCATATTTCTCAACTAGTTCTTCATCCCTCTTAGTTTGAAATTACATCAAACTCTGAGCAAACTTCACCTCATGAGGATTTGACTTCACACTGAAATGCACTGATTGTAAAAAATGTTGACTTATAGCATTTCCTGCTAATTATATTTTTCAGATAATGTGTCTGACCAGACATCCATTTTTAATATTTTATTGCAAAAATATTACCATTAAAAGTTCAATGATACAAAACATAAAAAGGGCATCCTGTAAGATCAATATTCATAATAAAGAATCCTTTTTAAATGACACATTTGACATATTTCCCTCTATATTTTCCGTTCTTGCAATGTGGATGCAAATGCTGACTTAAATGCAATAAAGAAAAGCTCACCAAATATTCACTGATATACTGCAATGGGAATAAGACTGGTTAATTCCTTGGATATGTAAGCTTAGCTGGCCTGCTGGTTATGGAGCTGACGGGCTCTCAGAGAACAGTGGACGTAAATACAGGCTGGTTTTGTCCGCCCCCCTCAGCAGTGCCAGGCCTCTCACATTCTCTGTAAGTACGCTCTACTGAGGAGCTTCACTGAAGCATTCAGGCCTGTCCGGTCTCCACAGATTCTCATTTCACAGGTGACTGTGGTCGGCTTCCAGCCTGTCTGTGCTGCAGACATAACCATTCAGGCTTTACAGATAAATTTAGGGACCCTTTCTTTGCATTTCCAGTAACCACTGTGTGCTGTTTTCTACTTCTTCTCTTAATAATTCCTGTAGTAATACATTTGCAGAAATAGCAACACTTAACTTTTCACTACTGTCTGACAGTATTTCAGTTTTGTAGCTTTTTTAACACGACAATGCACATTTTTAATGGCTATTTTATCCAAGCAGTTGCAGGATAAGCTTTGGCTATTCAATCACATATGCAAAGGTGGCACCTTTTTTGGTTACTGTTCATGCAAATCCAGAATTCCTGGATTAAAGAAAAAAAAGTGTAATATTTGTGGAAATACTTTGAAGAAGTATTGTAGAATATTTTGAGGATGCAGAAGAAAACACGGCTCCAATTACAGTAAATTAATTATTCTGAAAATTAACTTAAATTATATTTGATATAATATATTTTCTATATTATATTATATGAATCTTCCATCTGTGATAGTGATTCTGTATTGAATTGGCGTGCCTTTCTTATAGCAAGGTTCATATACACTGAATAGAGGAAAGGGGTGATTTTACATTACTGTGCCTTTGGAAGGTTTTATAATGTCAACAGATTATGCATAAGGACGCTTTAAAAAGGACAGTTCAACACAAAATCAAAATTATATAATATATGGAATGGAACTGCATGGCTTTTGTTGCTTTGAGTGAAGGTCCATATGTCCTATGCCAATGTCTCTTTCAGAAATCTTGACCGTTTCAAGATTATTCAAAGACCTTGTGAGCATTTTCATGTTGGAACTATAGAAGAAAGAAAATAGTCCCTACATGAAACTGCCCACAACAAAGTCTTGAGCAACCGGGTCATGGTTTCTGCAAAGAAACTTTGCTGTTGAGTTTCCTTAAAATGTTTTATGATAAGTAAAGAGACACATAGTTCCATTATATTTGAGATAAAGCAGATATCTCCATGGCAGAACAACTCATATCAAAACTATTTAGATTGATAAATAGTGCTACAGTTTGGAGAAAAATACATATTGTTTTAAATATTTTAAAAATGATTCATTTTTGTATATCCTTATGTGGCTTTGTGTACAGGTAAAATAAAGTTATAAGTAGTTAGATGACTGATGAGCATGAACCCCTACTGATTTAAAAAAAAAAAAATCTTCTTATATTAGTTTGTATTAGAATTTATTTAGCCCTCACTGATGTTATTAAATGCCTTACACACCAGGACCCCACAACACTACAGAACCAGCATCACTATGATGACATTACTTTATATTGATGTCACCTTCTCTGTGTCAGTAATTGCTCCATATTAATTCTGTCCAGGCTGTCTCCTCCTGAAGCCAAGCTTAAGAAACCAGCATGATATGAGAATATTCTGCAGATAATACATTTGTTGCAAGGCAAATGAGTATATAAAAATGTCAATCTTATCCCTTTTAACAAAGTGTTTTAGCACAAAACGACTGTTGAACAGAGCAGATCCATGACCAACCCATGATTACAATAAACCCACAATCTTGCCAAATGTCACGGTTGAAATTACTGTGAAACATAACAAGAAACGACATCATCGAGTGGCTACATCTGATCTAAAAACAAATGTGAATTCATGATGACTTTTTATGAATATCCAACCGCTTCTCATCATAAATCAATAATTGGCACATGATTTAATGGCAATGGAACAAGGATTCAATCAAAATTTTTTGAGGTGGAAACCACATGTTCCTGAATTTTTGTCAAAACCCTTTTTTTTCTCAAAATAAAATGTTATACATATATTAAACCTATTGTGCCTCTTTTAGGTGCATCAAACATTCTCAACATTTTTCAACACACAAACAATTTTTGCATTAAAAAAATCAAAACAATCAAAGTGCGTGTTATATTTTTCCACATGGAGACCTACATTAATACCTGCCATATGTGCAAGAAATCTCTGAAGCAGAGTTTGTTGGGTCGGCATCAGTGTTAGATGGTGAAGTGATGCCATAAAATGTCAAGTCTAAGGATGGCACTGCACGATCTTTGGGAAAGTGGGAAATCATGATGCATGACTGCTCTCTTTTTCAGAGCAGACTCCTCTAGCCTCCAGGCTGGCAGCCTGAATACTGTCTGCTTGACTGTAGCTCCAATCTGCCTGAATACAAAAACTGCAAAAAAAGAAAAAAAAGAAAACCCTGCTGTCCATGTTTAGCCGGTTCCTCCAGCATTATCTCCATTGTCGGTGGAGTGCCAAGGCTGAGAGGGCCAGAATGGTTGGCAGGGCTACAGAGGGTGCACGGAGCGGGGCAGAGTCATCCACAGGCCCGCTCCGGTCGGCTTCCACCATCGGGGCTTCGGAGGCAATGCCGTCCATGTCTGTGGGGCAGACCTCTGTGCAGCCGCTGCCACTGCCTGAGCCGCTCCCTTCATCGCCTGCAACACCACAACAAAACACAAGCCAGACTGAGCACACCACTGAAATGTCACATTTATCAATAATGTATCCAGATTTTACAATCCTAAAATGTTGCTAAATGAAAAATGCATCTATTTTATGTCAAGTTCAAGCTGCAATATTATTATTTTTTATATTAATAGTAAAATATTTGCCTAGAAGCCCACAGGGCCGATTATAGGGTAATTTTTAAAATGTGAAGGGCGGGATCTCGATACCATAACTCTACGTCTGATCACTACTGGTTTCAAATGATGTCACAGCCATGCATTTGTGATATTTTGGCTTCATTTTTGTACACTGAGAGGAAGTGGTGACATATCGTCCATCTTTATGCAGAGGGCTGCAGAAGTAGGTATACAGTAATGAAAAAGAAAGCCAGTGCATAAAACATATTTTATAGATTACACAAACATATCAATAATAAACATATTAGTCCCTCAAATGTTCAAACTGTTTGCATTCACACATCCTAGCACCACTATTATAATACAGGTAATACTGGAATAATCCCTACTGTATACCTACTTTTGCAGCCCCATGTATATTGACTGTGGTGGAGACCCAAAACAGAGCTAAAACTAATGAATATTAGATTTCATAAAGTGGACACAAATTCCAAATTTTCTATTTGTTAGATTTGTTTGTTTACAAGTTCACCATATCTGCTTCAAAGGTGATAATACAGCATGTTGGTGCTTTGTTCACAGCTTGTTTCCACTGCCCCAAAGTAGTGAAAAAACAATAAAATGCCGTATACAATACCATTTTGTATCTGTTTGTCTCTGTGCTCTCAGTAAATTCCAATATTAATGTTGAACAAATCTAAATATGTGATAAACAGGCTTTAAAGTGGATTTAAATGACTAATACTGCACAACCAATACACTGCCTCCAAACTGTCTTCATTTCCTTTTCACACACCTTGATGATTACTGGACCTGTTGGCGTTTTGTTTTTTTACACACTGCCTGTGTTAGTTATTTGCTCCTTCAGTGCCTCTTGTTTACCGACGGTGATTACCTCACATCAAGGTTATGCAGTATTTCAAAGTGGACAGCTTCTCAAGATGAGTGACAATTTGAAGCACGAACTTGACCAACCAGGACTAAAAATACATTACCTGCCTTAAGACAGAAAGGAGCATGTGGTCTGGTGCATGTGAAGGGAGAGGAGGCAAATTGCTTACTTGAGTCTTGAAAGTAGATATCATTGCCGTTGTAGGCGTTTTTCAACTTGTTGGTCATCACCCTCAGAGCCATGATCTGCTGGCGGATGAAGGTGTCTGGGCGGGTGATGTCCACACCAACCTCAGGGTTATTCACCTGGTTGGTCAGTCCGTCCTTCTGAACTTCAGGGAAGTACCTTTAAAGTACAATATATACAATACATTTAATGTCTAATTTTTGGTATTGACTTGCCCAGGGACCCCATGTTATCTCCATGTTATACAGGACTGAACTGAAGGAACATGCCCACCTTCTTACTTAGACTTAGACAGACTTTATTGTCATTCAGTTATACACTGACAAATGCACATTTGAACAAAATTCTGATGCAGTTTTTATGCCTGATCCTAGATAATTATTGACTTTGACTTTAAAGACTTTGTCTTTTTGTTTAATACTATTTGTCTGCTCCCTTCTGTACCCTGTTTTATTTATACCTTTTCCTGTCATATTTTATTGTTATTATTCCCCCTTATTTTCTCCTGTTTCTTTTAAATCTCTCTTTACCTAAACCCTTTCCTCTGTTGAAGGTGAATGTTTAATGTGTGTATGCTTGAATGTTTAAATACAGAGTCGCTCATAAAATTGGAATAAATCTTTTTTTTTTATAACCTATTTCAATTAAATGATTGTGACAATGTAATTTATTCCTGACGGATATCTCCTCAAAAGTTTATTAATCAATCTCTTCCAAACATATCACAATGAAAATTAAACCACAATTAACAGAAGATTGTGTCTGAAAACAAAATTATTCCAACTTTATGGGCGACTGTGTATATGATCCTGAATTGTTAAAAAAAGAGCAAAAAACAGTTGAAATAATAACAAATTAACTTAACTAATTAATAACAATTTAAACAAAAGTCAATAAAAAAAATAACAGATCTTACATGTGCCAAACTTATTATAGAGTCTGAGCTCTCTCATGTGCAAATAATTCTCATAATCAACAGAAAAAGGCACAATACACAACTGTTTTGTAATTTTAAGATATGGGTCTAATTCTTATAACAGCCCTTGAGAAAAGCTTTTTCAGGTTATAACACTGTTGGCAAAAATTGACCGAAGCATATGGGGTAATTTTCTGACATACTTGTGAAATATTTCTCCAGGGAAAACATGTCAGCTGCCTCCATTCTTGTCTGATAAATAAGCAGCAGCGTATCATGTGAGGCCAATCCACAAAGAGTCTCACACAACAGCATTTGTTTCCCATGAGCCCAGGTCACTCTGGATAAAACACACGCCTGCAAATCTCAGAGAGCCAGAGGACGTAACATTTGATGTCCACTGGTGATATTCTTTTCTCTTTGGTCACAGAAAATAGCAGCATCTTCTGCATGAAATATCAATACACAGGTTTAAATGATAAGCTTTTCGGGTTATGCAAAGCATTTCAAATGTGAATGCTGAACATCTTTTGATCATACAGTCGATGTTATGAATCAAAGTAGCGCAAATCAATTAACTGTGACCTCGGCCATGACTGGGGGCATTGGGGGGAGCTCGTGCAAATATTTTCCTTGAAAATGAAATCAGATTATGAGGGCTGTACCATGCTGGTTGCACATTTTAAAGAAGAATGAAAACACGATAGCATAACATAAAACTGAAAAACATTGTGCAATAACAAAATGACAATACCATACTTAACCTAATAGCAACATTTATAAAGCAGAATGATCAACTCTTGAGTATTTAAGAGAACACAAGTATGCCAAACTCTTGCGCAGCTGAGTTTAAATCAGGGAAAGTAAATAATCTGGGCCTTAATTCTAGGATTAGACTGATTAACATGAGTCTGAACAGACTTTGGACTTCTAAGTAACCTTTTGTATCAGCCTGCATTAGCCCTCGGGCGCCGGTGCACTTACCTGCCCTTGGTGTGTCCATTCCAGCAATCCTCATCGCTGGCATTTCCAGCGGTCACTCTGTCCTCCACGCACGTCGCCTCAGGCAGGTTGGACCAAAATTTTTTTGACAGCTTCAGTTTCTCTTTTATGTCAACCACCTAAGCAAAGAAAGGGCTCGTTACATGGGAGCGGGACGAAAGCTGTACTCCAATATAACAGCTGCAGCCTCGGAGTTACAGCTGGAAATGATGCATATACAGTCATGGAAAAAATGATAAGACCACCCGTGTTTTCTTTATTTTCTTGTTAATTTGAATGCCTGGTACAACTAAAGGTACATTTGTTTGAACAAATATAACAACAACAAAATAGCTCATAAGAGTTTAGTTTAACAGCTGATATTTAGCCATTTTCCATGATTTTCTTGATAATAAACAAAATCATTATCAAGAAAACCATGGTAAATGGCTAGATATCAGCTCTTAAATTAAACTCGTATGAGCTATTTTTGTTGTTATCATTATATTTGTCCAAACAAATGTAACTTTAAATGTACCAGGCATTAAAAGAACAAGAAAGCAAGGAGAAAACAAGTGTGGTCTAATCATTTTTCCATGAGTGTATATATAAACATACAGTTAGAGGTGTCACCAGTGCAATTGTGAATGGAAAACCAAGCAAAATGAGCTTTACATTTCAATCGTCAAAATCCAAAAGCAGGAAAGGTAAATCACACTGCATACATTTATCATTTTTAAAGGAGAATTTGAAAATGTAAATGACAGTTGGCAGGGCATAACACTTTACAAATCAAGACACAATAGTCTAACAATGGTATAGTCTGCAGTGCTGAAAAACACATTTTTAGTCAAAAATTCATTTGAATCATTACCTTTAAATCAAAAGTCTAATAGAATTGTGATTATCGTGAGACCCTATACACAGTACATAACACAGGAATTATCAAGAAAAAAAGAATTGTTAATAATTAGACACCTGTACACAAATTGTTTAAAGGAATATTTCATCCCCAAATATGATAATTTCTATATCAATAACTCCCCTCGTGATACCTTGAATTTGTGAAGAAGATGTGTGTTTTTTTCTCTCATGCATCCACAGTGAACAAAGAATCCAAAAATTAGGAAAATTCTTGACAAATTGAAGTAAATTGGAGGTGGCAAAACTATCAAAATACCCCTTTACAAACAGCAGAATCCAAGTCTTATTTGAAAAGATGTACGCTCAGTGCATTTTCACAAAAAAAAATCACTTGCAGTGTCTTGCACAAGTATAAAAAAGCATTCAGTGGTTTAAATAATAAGGTTTTAGCAAAAATGTATGTGTTTGGGAAGTAGTGAGCATATGACTGGATAAATGTGACTTGGATTTTACTGCAAGAATTCTCTTGTTCTCTCAATTGTTGCAGTATTTGTTCACTGTGGAGACGTGGAAAAAAATAAAAAAAGTTTTCTTCACAAATTCAAGGTAACATGGGGTGCATAACTGACAAATGATAATTTCTGGAGGTGAGGTTTTCATTTAATAAGACATTATTCCTGCCGAGTAAGAAAATAAGTAAAAAGCATAGCACAGTGTGACCATTGCATTTTTTTTCCTGTAACAGTTGATGACAACCCTCCCACACACCTCCATTCACTTATTTCTGCTGTAACCCTCAAAGCACTACAACAATAATCCTAATTAGCATTTATCCTTGTAGAGAAAATACAGACACTGAAAGATTCCCTTGAAGTTTGTGGTACATATGACAGATGGTCGGTATAAATTGAGCGTTTGTGTCGACTGCTGTGTGTCCTAACTGAGCCTTAAAAACTCTCATGATACATCTCATTTGTAAACTCATTATAAAACTGCCCCACCGTCACTTATTACCACATCTTATCAAAGGGATTAGAAATCTCGGGATTTAACCCTGAGACATCTTAACTCTCTGACTCCCCAAAAATGATTTTGGTTTAATTTTCCCTTCACGTTGACTATCGAATGTTTGCATCATGAAAAGTTAAGACCAGGCAGGCTCGCAGCAATAATTTCAGCTTGAATGTCAGACTTAAATGCTCCTTTGCATCCCAGCCATGTGACACAGTCAGATATCGTTTCCTGACTTGAGCCTGTTGAACTCCAATCTTTCATCAAACACAGAATTTGACATATTTCACTGAAGCTGAGGGAAAGCCTGATAGCAGCAGGTTGGCCCCATTATCTTTTTCCGTCTGACTTGCTGTTGGCTTACGTGAAATTGTAGTGAACCTGAGCAGAACATGAAAGGTGCTGTACTGACTGTGTGACGCTGCTGTAGGCCCCGACTCTGCTTTTGATGTGTTAATCCTGTCACACTGATGCCAAAGCACTTCAGCAGCTCTGATACTGCCCAGAGGGTCAAGGCTGCACTCAATGCAAGAGATTGACTGGCAATGTTTGACTAAACCTCACACATTAAGTTTAGTTTAACAAGTGAGAGATTCACAGTTTTTCTCCGGATCTACTGGCAAAACCAGGGCTGTGAAACGTGTAAATTAAAGTGGGAATGACAACCCACCTTTAGGTAATGCAAATATTTAATTAGCACCTAGCACTTATAAAGAGAGTGCCATAATTAACATGACTAAAAATATATATAGTTAACTTTTTTAAAGGGTTTGGATGACTCACAATGTCTAAGTTACTATTACACTTCCTATTAATCTAAAATGCACAGTGCTGACACACAAAGCTGCTGTATATATTTATACAAAGTGACTGAACATTCAGTGTTTCCTCTTTCAAAAAACCACAACAAACACACAGCAGTTATATAAACTCCCCACTGAGAGAGAAAAACTTAAAGAAATCCACCGGGAACCAAATTAAAGTGCTCGATGAACCTGAAATACCTCAAATATCTGATGCTTAAAAAGAGAAAAGTTAAAAATAAAGAGGAAAGGTTGAGCCTTTTCGCACAATAATAAATATGCCTGAGGGAAAAGTCTGCCTCTCACTTCATTGCGCATTGCCCATGAATAAATAATACAACTGCAACAAGAAGCACAGGCATGCAACCAGCTGCAATGCACACTAGATGGCACTATGTCTTTGAGAAATGGGAAGCAGATGGAAGCAACTGGGAGGAAAATACAGACAGGGAAATACATTTAAAATTGGAACCAATTATGTTTTTTATTTTGTTTTTTGTTTATGTCAAAAGTAACGCTCACATCAGTCTCCATAGGCTGTACTTGCCATGAAAGCAGGTGAAATATAACAATAAACAGCTTAAACAGGGAACAGATTTGTGCTATCACGGCAGGGAGGTGATAGCATGTGAGAAAGGAGAAAAGGCCTGTGTCTGCTGCACACACACTCATTATAATTAGCCTGTCTATTACACACAGTGTTAGGATTCTCGTTAAAAAATCACGATGAAGATCATAGACAAAAGTGTGACATAATAACACATGACAACGACAATGACGTGTGATACCTATTTCAATCCCTGATAACATTAAAGGTGCTATTAGTGTGTGACACTTGTGCTTCTGTAATACATACTGACAAGGCAGTCGGTGGGAAGCAAGCATGATCATTTGTATTACAATTTCTCTTTTTAAGAAGCTAATGGGCATGTAAATGTGGTTAATTACATATTAAAACACTGTCAACATATGCATCTTAAAGGAACAGCTCACATAAAAATTAAAAACATATTTTTTCCCCTCTTGCACGTAGTGCTATTTATCAATCTGGATTGTTTTGGTGTGGGTTGCCAAGTGATGATGATATCTGCAGTAGAGATGTCTTTCTTCTCTCAAATATATTAGAATTAGATGTCACTAAACTTGTGGTCCTCAACGTGCCAGAAAAACACTTATGAATCCTAAAAAGTGGACTGACGGTAAAGGAACATGTTGAGATAAAAAGAGTTTTCACAGTGGATGTAGAGCAATTAGATCATTGATTAAAGCTGGAGTACAGGACTTTTACACATAAATGAGTAATGAGTTCACACAATGCTGATTATCACTGCCAGGGAAAGCTGTCACGCCGTGGTGTCCGTGCTGACTTCCTGTGCTGGTACACTAGAGCTTATTGTTGTTCTTGGACAAGTTAGTATTTACAAAATGCTAGTGCAGTGTTTAAAATGTGCCTGTTTGAAAGTATTTGCATGGAAAGACTTGAAAAGACGCTCCTGAGGGCGGGGAAGATGCAACGAGCTCACCTGCAGGCATACGTCATAAGCCTGTCAATAGTGTTTGTGCAATTCTTCTCACGACCACAAGGGGGAGTAAATATTGCACACGCGGTTTATCTTATCACACTTCTTTTATTTAACCTGATTTCCTTATTTTCATCTTTTTTCTTCGCAAAACTTTGTAATTACAAAGTAAAAGTATTATATTTTTGTGAACTGTTCCCCGTTTATGTATCGCCAGTTTCTGCTTTACACAACAAGAGTGTAAAGAATAGAAATATTGAATATTTCCTGCTTTGCCAAGGTCTTTGTGAGGAAGTCTCACCCTGCAGGGCTGAACATGGCCCTGCTCTCCTTCTGCTTTATGCAGCCCTTCATCTATATTCTACATTTCTTAAAGGCATGACATATATAATGTTCCCTGCAATTTTGTTGAAATGCACGTCTAGAGATGTCTTCATAAACTAAATATAAAACATTCTGCCTCACATTAAGGATTATGAAGGTGCTCAGGCACCTGGGTAAAGTAGTAGTAGTAGGATATTTACAAAGTCAAAGGTAAGTGGATTTCCTATCTTAGTATTAAAAGCTGAATTTAATTTACATTCATTAAAAACAGGCAATCCAGTTGTCTTTGATTTACAGTAATACTTCTTCACATTAAGGGATTAAAAACATTGCAAATGATGTTTCAGTTTTTGCAGATTCAGAAGGTTTTAGTGGCTCAGCTCGAAGATTTAGATATTTGTCCCACACTTGGCATTAGTTAACATTTTTTAATCAACAAATCCCATCACAAGTTCCAAACGAATACTGATTTAATACTGACATAGACAATCCTTTAATGGTGGTTGATTTCCCGACCCCATCTGTGAGACTCAGAGTGGAGGATTGGACAAATAAATCATTGAAAGAAGTTTTATTTTGGGTGATTTTTATCTTTTTTTTTTGTACTTTTTTGTGTATTAAGTGTGGAGATCATAGTCTATGGTGAGTTAGGTCAGACCATGTGAGACTACTTAGTGTCAGACTCTAGTTTGGTGAGTTAATCCAGCTGCAAAAAGCATCCAGAGCCAGCATATCTTCACATCTGTCAACTTATTTTGACCAAATCAGAGTTGGTGATTGTTGGAACAGTGGAAAGACCTTTTTAATCAAGGCAGGTTTGAGGATTTTTAGTTTTTCTGTCAAGTTGAAATGTGTGTGAGGTGTGTTACCAATTAATTAAAAAGGCAATTGAGCTATTGTTCAGTGAAAGAGAGAAACCTAAATTCAGAAAGTGTATGGTTGTATTCATTCATTATCCTTAACTGATTATCCGCACTTGGGTCTGGAGCTGATCCCAGCTGACATTGGGCGAGAGGCTGGGTACATCCTGGACAGGTCTTCAGACTATCACAGGGCTGACACATAGAGACAGACAATCACGCTCTCATTGACACCTACGGGCAATTTAGAGTCACCAATTAAACCTAAGTGCATGTTTTTGGGCTGTTGGAGGAAGCCGGAGCACCCAGAGAGAACCCACGCTGACACGGGGAGAACATGCAAACTCCACACAGAAGAGCCGCGGGCCAGAGTCGAACCGGCGACCCTTTTGCGGTGGGCGGGAGTGCTAACCACGACACTGCAAAAAAGGGGTGTCTAAAAACAAGATCATAACAAATCAAGAAGATTATCTTGCTGCATGGACAGATAATTTCACTTGACAAGATTTCTCAAATTAATATCTAGAAATAAGCATGTTAAACGCTTAAAATAAGAAGTTTACTCTTAAAACACGATAAGTTATCTGACACTTCTAAATCTATGTTGTTGGGTTTTTTTTTATCTTGCTAAGAAACAAATAATTTGCAGTGTACACCACTGTGTAGCCTGGTTGAATTTAATATTTAGCAAGTCTCAAACAGGAGTAAAAAGTTTTTCTGTTTCTGTGGGGACACATTTTCAGTAGTTAATTCATACACATTTGGTGCACAGGTGAGTATTTCCAGCAGCAGGACTGTATATGAGGGACTGACTCAAACAAAGCACAGTGGGTGATTTTTATTTTAATGATGGAACGTGTCACCCAGTGCAACAGTGCAGCCAATTGATGTGTTTTTAATAGTTTCTGGACAACAATGCAGCTGTATGACACAGGGGAATTCAGTGTTATATGAGGCTACAGAGATGATGAAGGATTAATTCTTTGTTGCTTTATGTCTTTTTATAGGATTTGATAACACTGCCAAAAATTCAAAATCTCACCCAACTTTAACCTTTAAAAAGTACTTATGTTTAGCTTAAAACCAGGACAGGTTCATGATTAAGCATCAATTTAAGCCTTGATGATGAAAAGCCGCAGCAAGGTGTAGTTTTCCGCCTCAGCCATATTTTTTCTCCTCCGTCTCTCTGCTTCCTGTCACAAACCATATATTACTTCATGCGCCTTTTTCTCTCTCTCGGCCCCCTCGCTATGACTCTCTTTGGTCTTTCTCTCTGTTACCACATTCCTAAGTGCAAGTGAAGGTTTCATGGCTAGCTGACCCGTGGATATAGACCAGTCTCCTATTCTAAAATGCTTTGTGAAAAAAAAAGCCCCTGGTCTTTCTTTCTACTGTGATATAACAGAGTCTGCTCTGGACTGTATAGCATATGTCTTCTTCCATCTTTTCTCTTCGGGTAAGAAAATGGAAATGAGCTGTAGAGCATGATCGTAGGCACTATTATTTTTTGCCATTATATATGATATTTTGATATAAATAAATCAAATCAACTATAATTGTCATCTCATGCTCTTTTTGCCCTGTCTCCTTAGAAACGGGAAAACAGTAAGTTCAACAAACAGATAGAACTCAATATAGATTAATGCGGCAGTAAAGAAGGTTGGAAGTAGCCATCAATGTATTACAGCTCAGAGCTGAGAGTGACATGATGCAAACATAGCCTCACATTTGCTTTTTCCGCCACCACAAATAAAATCAGCTCAAACATACTGTACAATGTTTACCCACTGTAAAAAGCAATTGGCTAGCCTGAATGGACAAACATAAGGAAATGTTGACAGAGAATAATTATTTCACAGTCAATGAGATAATGCCGTTTGCAGGCTTAACGTCCGTGTTTGCAGATACTCCAAGTATTTCTTGCAATATTTATCCCCAGTCTTGTTTTTGTGTGCACACAAGCAGGTCACAGGCTTTTCTGTTAACTGGGTGGCAGCTGTGTGCCACCTTTCAGCTCAGCACAGACATGTGAGCGAACCCGTACTTTGACCAGCGGTTTTTCAGATGCCCTTGCCTATTCTCAGATCAAAAGCTGACGTGTCACTGGCTTTGAAGCTGCAGTCACACTCCTGGCAACAGCACAATGTCAGCAGCCTAAGCTCTTATCTGGCCGTGGGATGATGCCCGGACGTGCTATCTGCCTTTCAATAGGAAAAAAAAAGAAAAGAAATATGTGGTCAGACTATCTCTCTAACTTTTTGTCTCAAAACACATCATGCTCACAGCGCTGCCAGAGCTGATCTACAGTGTTCAGCTGGCTGTTCTGTCAGCTGGTAAATCTGTTCCTCGCTCACACACACACACACACACACACACACACACACACACACACACACACACACACACACACACACACACACACACACACACACAAAACCCCAGATTATAACAGTGATTCTGTTATAACACATCTGTCTTGTTAAATTAACAATTAGGCCTTTTTCAAGCAACTATCTGGGGATGTCGCCGCTGCTTGACACAGAGCATATCCCTCTGCTGCAAGTCTGAGCTAAATTAGTGCATGTTCAATCTAATCATAGACTCGGCAGCAGGTCTCACCACTAAACCACAAGGGGCAGACAACTCCTCGATCAACTTATTTTCCCTGGCAACTGCTCCTCCTGTCTGCGTTAAAATAGTTTTTCATTTGATACGAATGCAGTATTCTTCCTGCATCTCAATTACAGAGGTCAGGGAGTCGGTTCTGCTCATACCAAGACCTTGGCCGTGCCATGAGTCTCTCCCTGACCAGTGACCACTTTGAGGACGGGCCGAATAGTTTCTCACAAGGAGGAAGGCCGCAGTAAGAATAACTCTGCCTCTTCATCACATTCTCAATCAAGTTCATATTGTTGACTGAGCCAATCTTAAAAAACTAATAGACTCTCCTCTCTCTCAGTCTGGGTGCACTATGTGGTCATGTCGCCAACAGATCAACTGCCACAGTGTCAAGTATCAGGGTGCTGACGCCCTGTGGGTGCATGTCCCTGGACACGGCTATTTAATCCGGTGTCTAACACGTCATAAAGTCCTCCTGATTGGTTCAGGTCTACCCATAAACAGCTGATTCTCTCAACCAAGGCCTGCCATCTGGACTCCAAAGCACTTTTAGCACATTAAAAAATCGGTAGAGTAGAAATAATATTGGCTAGCCTAAAGCATACCGAGCAAATGACCTCTGTGATAATGTTTTGAGTCGCGGTTGTCAGGTCTTGTTTTGTCCTTGTCTGGAAACGCTCACCTCAAAAGGTGACTGGCAGTGTTGCTCGGAGCAGGTAACTATCAGAGTGCATATAGATGTGGGCTGTTTTCATCCAATCAATATCCATCAGCAGAGGGCAAAAGCAAATATGTTTCCCCTCTGTGACTCCACAATAGATGAGACTAGAAAGACATCACACAGCTGTTTATCTTGCACCACTCACACAGATGGGAATGGTACACCAAAGCAAATCATGGTTAGAAAAACAGCACAACCACTCGCACAACTAAAAAGCGGTTTGATATGACAGCGCAGTGGTGGGTTCTGTCCTCCACTGCCGGGCTACACTTCATGTGTTCATGATAAAGCCATTTTTAGCATCATTCTGTGGGCCATTGCCCTTTTTTCAACTCTCAGCTGTAGCCGCCCTCCTTGTTTCCCTTGATTACAACTGATTATGTCCCGGCATAAATCTGCCACGGCGGAATACTACGACATGATTTAACACGGACATCTCGACAAAGCCTCAGCCTCGGCACTGCGTATATCTTCCTTATATCTTCTGGTGACAGCGCTGTCAGTGACAGCCCTGTGAGTTCCTTATTATGCTGCTTCCAGGGAGTGGATGGTTGACATAAAGGGGATTTCTTTTGCAATTCAAAACTGGCCATTATTTTGCATTTGTTTTGATTGTGAAGCCTGGGTAGGGCAAATCTATCTTAACCGTATGTCTGACAGAACCTGAGGAGAAGCTACAGATACTGTAACGAAATAAATGAATATTTATCAGCTTTACACATACCTTTAGATTTGAAAATTGCTGCCTTGGACAATACTGTACAGTGTGTTGATGTAATTGCACGAGTATGTTATATTGGATTTGCTGCCATACTGTCTGGCAATGTTGTCAAATTTACTTTTGATTCCATACTTTAGTGAGAGAAAGCTGAACGCTGAATTTAATCGCTCAGTTGTGTGACACCCTGGAGGCATAACTTTATTTTCAACTTCAGTCTTCATGACTGTTGTAGGGAGAAATTATTCATCATGCCGTTAATTTAATGTGACGGTGAATCTCTGTGTACCTTGAAAAAAAAAAACACAAAGAAAGAAAAAGATAATGCTGGTTCCAAAAATAGCAGAAACTGTGTTGTTACAAGAGACGCATAATTACAAGCCAACGACTTTGGTCTTTTTAGGCTAATTTGATCAGGTTTGATCACAAATAATCCCCCAAAATACATTACATAAAAAAGCACCCAAAAAAAATAATGATGTCTTAATCTTGCAGCTATCCCTTGCGATTTTAGGGACATTCGTGGCAACCCAATTAGTGAATATACAGTTGTTTTTGGAGCCAAACTCAACCAGCCTCGGCTGCATTTTTATCCATATTTCACACCATATGACTGGGTATTTTCTCTTTTAAATGACAAATTGCTGTATGTTATTGTAGCTCATGTAATATTTACATGCTGTCAATGTACAATAGGAATACTCAGTGGCCCATTTTACATAATATTGCCTCAGTCCATTTGCTCAGTCCCTTGGTATCTACACAGTTAGGCAATATGGTGTATTATGGTGAGCAAAATTTATTACACAATGATCCCACACTGCGAAAAAATGACAGAATATTGATGAAACAGCAGCGAGTTTGCGCCTGTGATTCGCCCAAGGCCACTACAGGAGAAGTTTGAAAAAGGGAGATGATTAAAGGGAAGCTATGCTCTGTGGAGAACAGAGCAATCATTGGCAGGGCTGCTCTCTCCCTGCTGCCCTTGTTCCCCAGAGAGGCAGGCAGCCTAGAGTGTAATGGGGCCAATGTGCCTCATTAACGTATTGACAGATATGAAAAGTAGCAGAGCCTTTATGACACCAGCATTAGTCGATGAGATAGAAGGGATGATGCGCTGAATGATTTTAATAAAATCACTGAGCTTCTTTTGTGAAAAAATGTAGTCTTTGCAATATAACTGCTGGTTGACTTGGCCTCTGATTTTACCTGAAGATTAGGGGCAGGAATTACAATTTGGTTATAATAAAATTATTATTTTCAGTTCAGGGAAATAACCTCTTCACCCTTTCATCTATTTGCTCTTTTTAAATAAATCGTCTTTGTGGTTTCTTAAAATGGTAACACTTTATATTAAGGTACACGTATTCAACATTAATTAGTTGCTTATTAGCATGCATAGAGTTAAATGTTCTCTACGAAAAAAATCGATTTCATCTCCCGTTTTTTTTAGAAAAAGACAACAACCACCTCAAGCGAGCGTAAAAGCTAATACGCATTATTAAAACTTTTACTGAATTTTGATGTTTCCATTGAGCTTTTTTCATGTGAATCTTCAAAATGCGCATATACATTAGTTGATGGAAACGTGACTAGTTACACTTTGGTGATCAGATCTGATCCACAGAGGAAACTGAAATAAAGAAGAAGAGCTGATATAAAAGTGAGTTGAGCGGATGAAAAAACATAATTTAGACTCCATTTACAGCTGTCACAGTGTATTACATATGTCTGGATTTAAAATACATTCTCATTAACAACCAAGCACCAATGTATGCAGCCTTATAAGCCTGTTTGCAAATGATTGCATCTGTCTTGGTTTTTCCCATTCATAGATGTAAGTCGACAATCCAGAGGGTACCCATCTGTTGCATTCACCCAGGGAGGCTTAATACTGCAGGAGGAGAGTGTGGGGTTTAAACTTAACTTCATACAAAACTAACATCAGACACAGTTAAACTTTTCCATTACATTTAAGGTTTATATAATTTGCTTTCAATATGATGCCAATCAAATTTCTTAAAACTTTTAACCCTCTAGAGTCCATGAAAGCACCGGCACATTACTTCTTCATGACGTGAAGACATAAAAATGAAGCAACATTGAGTCTTGCCATCAGCTTCCTTCTAAAGTTCTGGCTTGAAACTCCATACCAGATTTTTTTTTTTGATGATATTCGGCCAAGTAAAACCGGAGATAATGTCAAATATATTTAGTATAAAAGTATAGCAGTAGATATTATCCTCTTTTTACCTCTTATATGTTATATTTGCAACCTGTGTTCATATTTGCAACATGTAGGCTACATTTCTGTGTGTGAAACATCATTTTCAAGATCAGATTTTATGTTTTCCTTTGTTTCTTTTGGGTTAAAGTTAAAAAGTAATTAGCAGGACATCTAGTCGAGGCTGCGCTGAAAAAACTGATACCAACATGGCATGGTAAAGATTTTTTAATGGACATAATAGCCCAAGATTTCAGCGGGTTAAATCTAAAACATCTGCATGTTATGAAATGACGCCTTTGAACCAAAGAGAGCTTTGAAAAAAAACCCCCTGAGTGCTTTATGAGAAAGCCTTACTAATTCACTGATGACACCTACAAATTCTCAGCAAAAACATTAATCGGGGTGTTAAATTAAATTCACACTTGAAAAGCACATGTCAATGAATTTCACAGAGGATAGAAACAAGGAGGCAGATGTAGCTCCTCTATCAGCAGCACACTACCCTGCCACAGTTTGGTTTGATTTGTATCCATTTTGGAAAGTTTCCTGTTTTTGTCCCTATTTTTATGATTCCTGGCAACTTGTGAATTTTACATAGTAATTGCCATTCAAATGCACACATATCAACTAAAAAAATGAAATCATAGAGCCATCTGCATAATAAGGCCACTACACGTGAAGTAGTGCTTTACGCACTTTAAGTCAAAGTCCTTTGATTGGCCATTCCTTTTCTGGGTATACAGATGTAATCAATCATGTGATTACATGAGTTCCTTTGAAAAGTTTCTGCTACACTTTGCGGTAAATAGGACTGAGTTGTTTGACAAATGGTTCTTATTTCTCACTTTTGCTGTCAAACTTTTTTCCTCCTAAGCTGGCTACAAAGAGCTCTCTTAAATGTACTTCACAGAACTTTGATAAATACAGGCCCAGAACTCGCTTTGTGATACAGTTTATACCTTTTAATTTTTCCTTTCAACCACCTTGGACTCGGCTTTGGAAATGGTTAAAGGTCTAAATGGATTTAGAAGTGTTGTCTTTAGTTTCACACTTCTGGTACAGTGAATCTATGGAATATGTCTGGATTTTTCCCAGATAATGAATCAATATGACGACATTCTAATACTGTTTACTTTTATTACCTCTATAATAAGGCTGGGCGATATATTGATATAAAAAATATATCGACATATTTTTAAATGTGATATGAAATTAGACCATATCGCATATATAGATATAGTTCTTCTTTTTTTCTTTATATATGAATGCTGCCTGTACTAGGGTTTGTCATATTTCATTATTTTGTAATGTTCGTGATTCTTTTCTCATATAAATATATTAATTTCAGAAAAATATTGGCCTATTTTATTTATTATTTTCAGTATTCATGTTCACTTAAATAAATGGTTTCAAAACAACTACTTGTGACATGTCATATTTGGCTTTGACTTTGACTGAACATTTGCTCTCACGTTGTTATAAATAAATCGGAATATATATCATATATCGATATTCAGCCTAAATATATCAGGATAGGACTTTTGGTCCATATCGCCCAGCCCTATAACTACTCCTAATATATTATAGAAGCATATGAGTCGTTTAGTTAGCACTAGTAAGGCCACAGCTTCCTAATACTTCCTGTGTCATGGCAACATGACATGTGTTACCTTGTGAATGACAACAGTGAACTATAGATGAAAAGTATTCTGTTTTTGTTTTGGTTTAATACAGCATGTGTGAAGTCTTTATCTCACTACAGGACCAAGGTCACACAGCTTTGGTGTACTGTATGACTGTTCCCACTCCTCTGACAGTCTGATTGACATGTGTCACTGTGGGACGTACATGCAAGACGTCACTTTGCCTGTTCGTCAGACGCATTATTTAGTAATGCCGTGCACCTGTCACTAAGTACTGGCTGCTTCCCATTTATCATGCACAGCACCTTTCTTTCTCTAGTGAGATTTTTCAATCATGCAATCAGAGGATCACAATCAAATGCCATAACTGTGTGATGATCAAGATTTTCAGAAAAAAAAAACTATGACGATGTGCTGATTTGTGGTTGCTGTGGTTACTGGTCACCTTAATTGGGTTTTAATAGCGTACATATCCCAAAGGTCCTTTCAAAGCAAAGTGTGCAACCCCCGTTAGTGTGCATGAAGAGATCATTTGCATGGTTACACACCCACACAAACCTAGCCTTTTTCACAACCTTTATCTAGATTTAATAAGGTTGAATGCTCTTTTCAATTAATGTCCTGCTCCACACTTACACAATTACAAACGCGGACCACTGGCAGCTGGCCAGTACATTGACACACTGATCTGGTGTCCACTGAGCAGCTCCACTGGAGCATCTGGATGTGATAGGTGCCTTGCTCAAGGAGAAGTCATCAGTGGTATTGGCTGAGTTATCAGTATATGGG
Organism: Centropristis striata; assembly: GCF_030273125.1. Classification (NCBI taxonomy): domain Eukaryota; kingdom Metazoa; phylum Chordata; class Actinopteri; order Perciformes; family Serranidae; genus Centropristis; species Centropristis striata. The sequence goes on from NC_081526.1 coordinate 11,162,502, forward strand.
GGTCTGGGGTTCAAACTGATGACTGACATGTTCGCTGAGTGTTTTATTTTGAAATAAAACTGCAATGGGGCTGTTTGTGAGAGATATAGCCATTAACAGTCAGCAGTTCTTCACATCTTCTCCATTTAATCTACATAACTGTGCATTACAGATATTGAATTCACTGTCTGGCTAGAAAAAGATTAAAATATTCTATTTATTATGATAAAATCACTCTAAGGATTAACACTTGAAGGTCTGGTCAGATCCTTTACATTCACAAAGTAAAAGTAACAATACAACATGTAAATACTCTATTACAAGTGAAAGTATGGAATCTTTGACTCTTTCCCATCATTTTAAAATGATTACTTCCCAGGAACAAATTATTCATTTAGTGTTGTTTTTGCCATAAATAAAATTATATTTGAGCCACATAACTGCAAAAATATATATGTATGTATATTATGTAATAACGTTTATTCAAATTTTCTTATGATTTTCTTCCATATTCCTTAGGTACAGCAATTTGGTTTAAGAGTAAACTATTTTGAGGTGAAAAACTTACCAATATCTGATTTTCTGCTGACAATAACAATGCCCTGACAGCTCTGATTGAGCCTGATACTCATCCTAAGAATGACCAATATGCTATAAAAATAATATCATAGAAAAATGCGCTAAATGCAAAAAATCCAGGGTTCCTTCCGGTGTTTTCCCCTGGGAAACAGGAGCAAATTTTAGTGAGAAATCCTGGGAAATCCCACAACCTCAATTACTGGCATTCAAACCTATTCCCACATCAGCTCCACCCAAGTGGCTCTGCAACCCTAACTGTGAATGAGCAGCAAACCTAAACAAAAAACACTTAAAAAAAGTAAAAATGTCCCTTTAAAACTATGTGGAAAATGGACACTGAGCCAGTAGATAAAGGGAGATAACGTGTCAGCATGTCGGCTGTTTTGAGACATTAATGTTAATGAATGAAAAAGGGAACATACAGTATGCCATAGCCTTTCGGAATCTGATTTTGTGAAATGTAGAGTGTCTTCCTGTGGTGTAATGCCACAGCTTTATACCACATGCAGACCAGAACAATCAGCCCAGAGCAGCATCGTCATCAACAGTAAACACAGCTGTTAGACTGGTAAGACGGGCTGCCATGTTTAAAAAATATCACAAACACCATTGCAAGTATAGAAGCATGTCTATTTGTGTTCCGCACATGTGGTTAGCTTGAAAATGGGAATGATCATGGATTTAAAAAGTAAGGTAAGGTTACTGACCTTCCATGAGACCCAACAGTAACTAATTTCAGTTTGTTTTCCACATTTCTCTGGTAATGAATCATTAAGAAGTCAGACTTAACCAGGTTTTCGCCTATGTAAACCAACCGACAGGGTGTTCAACGTCTTGTTCAACTGTACAAATGTCATCTACTTATATGCTTCGCCAACTGCTATAGATCAGCTGTTTTGGTCAAAATGCATAAGAATTCAATTGACCAAAAGTAGTGCCAAATAAAATGGCTGTGGATAGGAACAACAATCGGTGGACATAATCTAAATAAGCGGACATATAAACAGATATAACATTTAGGGTGAGCCTTTGTTAAGTGGTAAAATGATCTTTTGTGTCAGTCCCGGTCTGCAGCAATATATTCATTCGTTTCCTGCCTGGAACGTCTGGTTCTCCAAACTAGGAATGGACAGATCATCATCTACTGCAGGTAATACATTGACTGTGGTTAAGAACCTCTTACAACCCCACTTCAAAAAATCCGAACTTTCCCTTTAAGGGGTGATTTACAATTAGAGGAACATGTGGATCTGTCAGCTGTTCATTTATAGCAGTCAAATATTTACACTTCAGTGCCATCTCTCATTCAAGGAATTGTTTAATTTATGGTTGAACAATGCCCTGAACTATGATGCCACATATGCACTTCTAGACTATTTATTTTTTTGTGGTCTTTTGTGGAAAAGTATGAGTTATGTTAGAATCTGTGGAATCTACATAATTGCATGGCTTGGGCAAGAGTCAGTAGATACAACAACTGAAAGGAAGGAGATGTGGATAGGGCCACTTTGCTTCCATTAAGCTGTATCCAAAACAAGAATGTTTCAGTGGCTTGACATGTTCCTGGACTGCAGAAATATAATGCCAGGGTCAAGATTTTGGGAAAGGAGTGGTTGTTTTTCCTGACAACTGACTTCACAAACCACACACGGATGTTTAACTCAGTGTTTCCTACTGAACATGGCAAAGCATGAGAGAGAGAAAAGATTGTGTACATGAATATTCAGTTTTACTTAATGTTATACACTTGCAATGTATCATGTACTAACTGTATAAATGAATAATTTATCTGGACATCAAAGTGAAAGAGATTAGAAGTGATACAGCAATTTCTAGAATACACCAAAAGATTCAGTATGCAGCACGATAGACTGTTCTGGGCAATCTAGTCCGATCACTCCCACCCAGCTGAAAAACTAGCTTTTTGCACCTTTTTTTCACACTCTTCACACAATTACCTCTAATGGGAGTCATGGAAGGCTGGAGCCAAAGCAAGGAAAAACCCTGGGCATATAACAGGTATCTCACAATACTAACAAACATAGACAAATGATCACACAGTCACACCTAACAGCAATTCATTGAACTGCATCGCGTAGCTTCGCAAACTGGAGTACCTCAGGAGAGAAAGAAAAAGCAAACATGGGGAAAACCAAGATTAAAGTACAAAACTTTCTTGCTGTAAGGCAGCAATTCTGAGCATTGATCTACCATGCTGCCACCTTTCCTTACTGAGAGGGCCAGCCAAGAGGACAGAAGTGATTGTCTCTTTTAGGCTTGAACCAACTACTGGAGTGCACATTGGCGTGATTTAACCGAGAGCGGACGTGAAGACAACAAACTGTCCTTGATCTAATGTCACAGGGAGAGGAGGCATGTGGTTATTTTCTGTAAATTTCAACTCCATTTAAAAATGTGTTAAGCTCACTTGGATGTTTGACCTTCACTGTGTAGAATGATGTATGTGCAGAGTCAGATACTGGAAGGCTGTTTTTACATTCAGCTGCTTAAAGAGAGAACGTTTCTCTGCTCAGACAATCTGAGTTCAAGATGTGAACGTAGGACATGGATGGACTACTGAACAAACCTACTGGGCACGGGCCATGGGGCCCTCCTGGTCTTTACCTACAAAATCTTACTCTAAGAGACAAGTATAATGAGGAATAGACTAAAATTATCAACAACAAAAAAACCCAACAACACAAAAAGACTACAAAGACACCAAAACAGCTACAACTTGATGAAAAACAGCTGCAAAGAAACACAAAGAGACTCCTATAAAGAGGGGCAAAGAACCACAAAGAGACACAAAGCAACTACAAAGAAAATTACTTCAAAGAGCGACACGGTGGCCACAGAGTGACACCAAACAACCACAAAGAGAAAAAAAAGACTTCAAATAGGCACAAAATGACCACAAAGTGACACAAAACAACTACAAAGAAGCTCAAAATGACTTCAAAGAGACACAAAATGACCACAAAGAGACACAAACAACTACAAAGAGACAAAAATGACTTCAAAGAGGGACAAAATGACTCCAAAGAGGCACAGAATGACCACAGACACAAAACAACTACAAAGAGACAAGAAATTAGTTAAAAGAGGCACAGAATGACCACAAAGAGACACAAGGCCACAGGAAAGTATATAGGGACTACAAAAAACAAAAACAAAAGAGGCTAAACAACAATAAAGTCAGTGTTTCCTGCTCCTAAGTAGTCCAAAAAGAGTGAATAGTTCAACAAAGTCTGGCTCTGTTTTATGAGATCTGGAGATGTAAATCTATGCGGCATTTCACAAGAATAAGCAAAGGTTAGAAAAACCTCGAAAAATAAGCACAGCGTTTCTGTTTATCTTGTTAATCCTCATGTGACCCCTCATATTTATTTTGTGACCCCGGGCTGGAAACCACTGTGAGTGTCTAGAGGTTTCCATGAAGACTTTTTCGTATAATATTATGTAAAGTGTTTTTCTGTTTCGAGCAGCAGTTGGAATTTGCTGTGGGAAGTTTAGACTAACCTTGGGGTTTATGCCTGAATGCATGCTGGATAACCACCGATGATTGTTGACTTTAGTTTCCAAAAATGTTTAACCGAGTGCGACAGGCAGAGAGAGAGGAAGAAAAGAGAACGGAGGGGGAGTAAATGATTATATCTGCACAGATGAAGAAGAGCTGTAATTTGTTAACAAATTATAGCTCATTAGTCACAGTCATCAAGCTTCTGTTATATTTGTGTGAACAGGAGATCAAAAATATCAGATTTTAATATTGAGAGGCAGGTGAAAATTGGATTGAGGAAAAAGGCAAACATCTTGGTGAAAATCTAATTTGTGAAGCAAAAACGGAAAACATAGTAACGGAACCTCAATCGTTTTTCCTCCTGTTTTGTCTATATTTTGTCAAAGTACATGAATATTCTGTTTAATGGAAATTGAAACAGTTATCTTTTTATTAAGGTAAAAAAAAAGTTATTTTGTCTTCTTAAAACAAGACAAAGAAACAAAAAATATGGAAACGTTGAAACCTGGCTGGACAGTGTTTGGTCAATGTGCTATATTACATGAATTCCTGGATATTAAATGTTCAACTACAATTTTCTGTAGTGCTCCCGGTAATATTTGTTCTTCAAGTGAACTGAAGAAGCATGTCACATGACATCCTTAAGATTTCTTAAGTAAACAGGGCTGCTTTAATTTGATGAATCAAGAATATAATCATGCTATTTTTAAACATCTTGTTGTTCTGGATGTAAATTTCCATATTTCAGTAACCTGCCAACACACAGTGCACAGGCAATGGTTTGCGCTACTTTGTTCAACAGATCAGACTGAGGCTACATCCCGTGACAACTGTGTGAACATGCCAGTAGTTGAGAAGAAACGGGTACTTTACTTGGAGCTACAACATTTATTCATGTGCAAACTCAAACCTTCACTGTCCATTTATTACTTCTTGACAACTTCACTGCTAATTTATTCTCTGCTCAGATCGCCTACACCTGTCTGCTCTGAGAGCTTCCACCGTCACTCCCTCTCTCTCTCTCTCTTGCTCGAGCACACAACAGGCTACTCCTGTAACATGCATTAACACTGCAATACAAACACCGCCATATTGGCAGGAAAATAGGAATTTTGCTTCTGTTTTGTATTTATACAGAGCTAACATGGAGGATAGCTGTTGTGTGCCAGAACAATCAGGAAAAATGATTTGTCATTTGGGGTGTTCCCGGTGGCACACCTGGTAGAGTGCATACTGTAGAGGCTCAGCCCTCATGCGGGCGGCCTGGGTTCGAATGACTCGGAGCCCTTTCCTGCATGTCTTCCCCTCCGTCTCCCCCCTTCACTCTGCATATCTGTCAACTATCAATAAAGCTATAAAATGCCCAAAAAATATATTAAAAAAAAGAATTGAGGGTCATTCAGTCTTTTGGATGATGACAAACCTGCAATGCTAATACCACGCTGCTGTTTATCATAAAGGCTTAATTTCATATATGGGGTGGCGCCTTTTGAAATTCATTCACACAGTGCATTTGTTGTGATCCAGACAAACATTAAAAGTGGTGAAACCAGCCTAAATCAATCTTGTCCTTTTAAAAAAATCCGGTGTTTTTAGGTGAAATTATGTAAAAACTCAACATGTCTTTGACATACGCATAAATTAACTGACCCGGCTTTAATGAAGAGAGTTTTCTGAATCCATCAAAGATGTTAGAGCTGATAACTGATGACTTGGGTTTCATTTATTAATAATCTTGGAAGAGCGTGTACATGAATAACCTGCTGGTGATGTCTTAATCATAAAAAAAGCTACATCTAATTGTCTTTCAAGAAGTATCCTTTCAAATCTATGTAAAAGGGTTGAATGCTATTAACAGAAATAAAGTTATGGATCAAAGGATTCTCACAAATATTGTTCCCCAAAGGCTCTTTCACAGTCTCTCTACAGTCTAGTCTTGTTTGTGTCTTGCTCTCATTGTTTATAGTGCCATGCTGATAAAATGTGAACCTTGTATTACACAAGGGAGACAAAGAGGACTAATAAAACCACACTAAATTGAACTGCACCAAACTTGTTACAAATGTCAAATTAAAAGCTCCACCTCTTATCTATAATGCGCCTCTGAGTCTGACAGTCTGTTGTGCCTTTATCCCCTCTTTGGACTTTCAAATCTCCATTTCTCTCAGAGCTTTGAGGGTGTGTGCTCTGACAGAATGTCAGGCAATTAAACAGTCATGGCTCATTGAGCTGGAGGTGGGCCCGCTCCTCCAAACTCCTCTATAGGCAACAGAAGAAATAAACGCCGGCTCTGCCTGCCATCCTCTTGCACATTCTTTGACTCACAAACTTAGCGGTAAATCCAGACAAGAAGTTCTTATCAAAGGGCGCTTTATACAATTGTCAACATTCACAAGGCTGAGTAGTGTCACTGTCACGGGTAATTATCGTTTGCAAGGATGTAAACGAGGACATTGTGTGGGACAACAAAGATGTACCCGGTCATGTCCCTCACTGCTGCAGAATATATACATAAATGCTGCCACATTAAAGATGGCGTGAGGCAGCAGGTACATGAGAATAACATCTTAACACCTATTCCCAGGGTAAAGCACAGAGGCATGACAAAATAACAAGCAGCAGTTTCAATTAAGACACACACACTGCAGAAAGCTTCAGGTGAAAACAAAAATCTTTATCATATTTTTGCGATATTTTTCATGTGTAGCAGACAACCAAGAGCTGCTCAATACCTGCGTTTCAACTTCTGTATTTTGCTCATGCTGGATATGACAGGAGAATCGAGAACCCAACTTTCTGTTAACAGCAGTTAGCGTACAGACTGACACTTATTTGTTCAACACATGAAACCCTTTCAAAAAAATACTAACAACCTACTGCGGCGTTGCCAGACTGAAGGGAGGAAAAAACTACTGAAATTCCTAAATAACAATGGCTGATTAATTGCTCTCATACAAGCCACCCACTGACCACCTGCATGACCGTAACAACCACAGAGATACACTGGTAAGTGAGGGGAAATACATGTGATGCCTGCTGCCACAACTCATACATTCATCTAACGAACAAATAATAGCGTACATCTTTATGCGACCACAGGCAAATCAGCAGAAAATATATGCATGTCACAACCAGTTCAGCCATCCTCCTGACACTATAAATTATAAATAGTGGCATGAGTGGCTACTGCTGATTCAACACCACCTCTGTTTCTTAATTAGCTGATGCGACCACATCCTGCTGCAGGCTTCATTTGACCACAGCGTGGCTTAAGTGAAAAATTATATGATAATCATGGCAAGATATTATTTTGGCATAGGTGACATTATTGCCTGTTTGTGCTGTTGTGACACACACAATTTAAATGGAGGGGAGGAAGTGATAGAACTGTATACTGCATGAATCTGAGATCAAGGAAAGCTACTACACAAAGAGCTTGGATGAACCTGCATGCAGCAGTTATCGTCAGAAAACTCTTATATTGGATGTGATTCATACATGAAGATGAATGAAGATGAGTGATTCACAAATGAAGAAAAGTGATTTTTCCCACAACTTGACAGATTTGCCTGGTGTGGATGCAATCCTCCTCACAAATGACCTCGTCCTCCAGAAGTCCAGCTACATGGCGAGTTATCTGAAAACATACAAGCGCCTGGAGAAATGTATTTTTTTTTGTGTGTGGTTAGGTTCACAAACTCAGAAGCAAAGTTGTATTAAACTACTCTTTTTACCATGTGAGTAAATGTGCTTGAGAGACCATGTATGTGCTTGAGAAACACAGTCTTTTGAAATTGCTATTTCATCTCAAATTTGAACATGCACCTTTGGCGTCAAGCTAGTTGCTACCAAACTTTAACTGCTATTTAATACCTACTTGGCCTATGACTGATAGAGGTCTGGTGAAATGCTGTTAACAACCTGCGTCAAGGCTTGAAAAGCACTGTTTGTCACATTGAAATCGCATTGAAATACCATGCAAAACAGAGGTTTTTCATCCACATCTGCCACCACATTTTTCTTTTTACTTCTCACCTTTATATACAGTACTACTATTTTCAGGATGCAAAAGAAGCCATTGTGTCCATCTGGAGAGCAGACAAGACATCATATGCTATTCCAGCTCCAGTGATAATGCACACCATGCTGTGTCCAATAAACTAAATCTATTTAGTTCAGTATTATATGTTGCCTGACTCATTGTGCTACACCTCCTGTACAAAATTGAAATGCCATTTTCTTCTTGAAAAATGCCAATTTTAAATGATCCCTGCATAGGTACTTCCTCCATTCATGCACTTCTTTTTTCACAGCATGTCTGGTATAGTGGAAATCGCCTTTAATAAGATTATCTCATGTGGACTAGCTACCTCAGCAGTCAGTATCGATGCGTCTATATACAGCAAGACGAAGAGTAGCAGATTTTCTGCCTGCCAGTATGGTGGCTGTTAAAGGCAGAGATGTCAACTGCAGGATCTCAATGGAGATAGATCAAACTTTTCACAAGTTACTCCGGGCTATACAGTAACTAGGCCACTTGTCTGCATGTTCTTGCCATGCCTTTGCTCTTGCTATATCTTAACAACCAGTGTTATACTGTTAGATGTTTGACAGCTGGAGGTAAGCTGCAGGAGAGACTTCACAGTGTGTGTGTGTGTGTGTGTGTGTGGTACCTATATGACCTCAACCAACATAATTAAATGTTAGCTGAGGAAACCAGCTGCTGTTAAAGTGGCCCAATTTGCCACAACGTGACTCATTGGACTGGTGAAGGCTACGTCTCACTGCCTGAGTGTAACTTTTACCTTTTGAGCTGAGTGTGCTGAATGTTGGCTTCTCTATACCACCATGCTGTTTCATTTACTGTATTCAAAAACTAGTTCACACAAGCACTCGGCATGTAGTCGGGATTCATTTATGAGATCAAATCATATAATTCTACTGGCAACAGTGCAGCGTAACTGTCTAAATTAAACCTTTATGTTGTAGAAACACACAGGAGGAACATTTAAGCAGCTGTATAAATACAGTTTGGTGTAAGTTTGGTGTTATTAATAGGAAACAAGTAAATGTCACAGAGAAGCTAATATCAAGGCATCCTACATGATCTTATGTAGGAGTGAAAACACTTGATTTCACGGCTCATTATCAGAAATCTGCCCTTTGGCCTCCTAGAGACAAAGTGCCATTTATCTTCCTTTTTTTATTTTAATAAATAGATACTGCTCTACTGAAAAGATGTATCGATTGAATCAAATTGTCAGATTGGGAGATTGGTGCCCCCGGGTGTTGCATGTTCCTGTGGTAGCAGTGAGCACTGTGTGGGAACAAACATGAGCCTTTATAGTGAAGAACACACACATATAAAATTGCCTGTACAGATATGCATAGGCATTTGACTGTCAGTGTTTGTGTGGACAAGAAGACAAACAATGGTGAGATATATTCCTAATCAGTTAATAAGATAAGATAAGATAAGAAACAATCACAATATAGTGATATAGTGTGAATGAGATACTTTCATATCAGCAGAACAATAAAGTTATCAGAGCATATTATACGGCAGGTGAATTATCGTTCTCTAAACATTATGACTTTATTCTAATTAAATTACCACTTTACTTTTTTAATATTACAAACTTCTTCTCAGCTTCTCAGAAAATTGTTGTTAATGTGCACAAAGTTTTGAACATGAGCAGAAAACTTGCTGAAATACACATGGGGTATTCAAGTCCAAAGGTTATAGTTTAAATTATTAAATTTTGTGCTACATGCACATTTAAAAAGGTTACTTCCCCAAACAAAAGACATTATAAATTATTAAATTATTATTACTATTAAATGAGAAAAGTTGATCTACAGAAGAATAAATATTTGAAAGCAACACAGAATGCCTGAGAATATATTTTAGATTCACATGCCACCTGTCTTAAAGTTTTAATTTACGATAAATATATTTTAAACATAAATTGATGCAAAAAGGCATAAATACGTGGATATAAATGAATCATATACACAGACATTCTAATATGCCTTTAATAGCGTAGCAGGAAGTATCTGTTCCATGCATATATCTACCAGGTGGCAATCTCCGTGTCTGAGCATGGAGGCCAACCAGGAAGTGCCTTAAGCCTGCAATCTACCGTAAATTCCAGCAGGGGGTACTAAGTTTGGCTGCAAAAAAAATCTGCCCATTAATTTCAGTGCAAAATTTGAAAACTTCTCACTTGATTTATTACCTCCGAAATGTTTTTCAGGATAACATATGGTCTGAATTGCTAGTTAAAAATGATCTTTAAGACAATTTGATATCAATAGTTCTAATAATGGCCCCATTTAGAAGAAAATAGAAGATAAAGAATCGTATGATTTGGGGCGTTTCTAGCTTTGATTGACAGGTCACTGACAAGGCGAGCCGTCATCAGGAGAGAAGCAGAGCAATGCGTATCCACGGCACAGCAGTGATCAGATCCCTCTTGCTCCTCTACAGTCCAATTATGGTTTGCTCTGCGTATCGGAAACAAGATGGCGACGCAAGATGGCGAAGAGTGTAACGCTGAACTCGAGGCTTCAAACAGGCAGTCCACAAACCAATGGGTGACGTCACGGTGACTACGTCCATTATTTATATACAGTCTATGATATCTACTAAAGAAATTGCAAAATTTTGGGTTTCTTTTAACACTGCAGAAGTTTTATATAGTGATAGTTATTGACAATGTATTTCTAGAGACAGTTGGAGGTTTTATTACTTGCTTTACACTTCTCTGAGGCAGCATCTACTTGCAATCACTTACATCTTAAGTGTTTCCACAGTCAGCTGTGTTGATTGCCACATCCTGTATCACTTTACACAGCAGCTGACAGGTTAACAGCCAAATATGGTTAAATATGAGGAGATATAAAGCCATTTATCATGTCTTACAGTGCGTGACTTTAAGGCAATTCTTCAAATTTTAATTGAGTTGTCGTTTTTTTAGTGATGAACCCACAGAGAATTATCACCTCCTCCTGCAGCTCCCTGCAGCATTACGGGGTTTTATAGCAGGTTTCAGCTCATTGTTTTGGTTTTAAGGCCTGCAACTTTACTCCTTTGGTTCTCTCTCGCTGCACTGATCAGCAATGACTTTTGCAGACGCAGCAGGCCGCTGTTTTCTGTGGAAAAAAAGCCCTAATAAACCCACAGTACACTAACTGCTCAGCACCAAACAGCAGGCAGACAAAGTTTACAACTAGCTGGTGAACACTGTGGAACACTTAGCAGCTAAAGAGACAGATATCTTCTCAGGAATTAATGGAGGCCAGAAACAGAGTGAATATCTGTCAATTTGCCTTCCCCAATTGAATGCTAATGCTGCTCTGTTTTGATTTTCAGCTGACACCTGACTGCGGCTCAAATGATGGATGTGAACCGGACCGAGGAAAAAAAAAAGACACACCAAGCATTTTCTTTTTCTTTCCATGAACCAAACAACCCCCCATTACAGCACATTACCAGAATGTCAGAGTTTGCAGCTTCCTGTGGCCGCTATGATCTGGATGGATTCCTCGGGCACAGGGATGTTGACAATAGAATTTGCCGCTCAGGTACACTGTTCTAGTAATCGTATGTTAAAAATAAGCTGCTGTCACCGAGCTCCATCTTGTGAGATCCTCCAGGCAGGCTAATTGCCCAGTTATTCATGAGCAGCCTGGAGCCCCCCATGTCACCGTACCATTACAGCAGATGCTGGTTTCAACACTCCCGCACCAACTCTTCACAGCTCTCCCCTCTGCCAGTTGTGACGGAGCAGGTCACCTGCTGATTGGTTGGCTTCTTCGAGGAGTTGACTCTATTAGCTATAGCAATGCGGGTCTTGGACTTGGATGTGTCTGGAATAGATTGTAGTGGTTGACGAAGGTTTGTGTTGGATCTCTAGAGAGAAATCCTCACTAGCTGAGGACACCATGGCTTGTGTTCAACAATCCCTGTGGTGTTAACAACTCAACTGTAAAACGCCGTGTTTAACAACTGATACTTTGATGCTGTAATACACACCACGTGGCCATTATCGAGGTCAGAATAGTTCCTGCAGTAGATCCCCTATTAGATTAAAGTCAAAATGCTGCTTTATAGCAAATTCCATTAGACTAGGTGACACAGGCTCCCATGTGAGATGGAAATGAGACTGTGACTGACACTTAACACACCAAGTGCTGCATACCAGTGGGATTTACAGGCCACAAGGCTTGTTTGCTATAATCTCAGATACTTAGAACACTATATATCCACAACCACATGATATTAAAACATCAGTTTTGCTCTGTCACATTGCATAATACAGTGGCAGACAATAGTCCCAGCAAAAAAACAAACAAACAACTGAAGTGAGTATAAAATGTTGAACCTTACACTGTGTTGCATCGCATTCCAAACAATCCTCTGGTTTGCAGCATGAAGGCAGGGGAAACAGAAAGCCTTAATTAATTCAGTGTAGGTGGAAGAAATCGTTGACGGACATACAAAGCTAAAAAGGCAACTGTTGTGTATAAGACATCAAAAATGTGTAGAGAAAGAATTAGATTGTGGAAAACATAATTAGCGTGGAATAAAACAAATAATTCATTTTTGTTGGATTCTTAGAGCCAGATGGCAAGAAAACGGCTGCTTTTCAAATCATGTATTCATTAACTAAATAACCTATTATTAACCTGACAAAAAGCACAGAGACATTTCATTTAGCGTGCCTTAAACACTGTGGGCGAGATTTCTATTCCACTAGAGTGAATAAATACATTTGCTACTTTTCAAAGGTCAATAATGCTAAAAAAAATATGTTTGGGGGGTTTCTGGTTTCTAGCAGCTCTAAACAGCAACATAACTGAGATACAATTTGAAAAGATTAACTTTGAAAAGGGCTAGGGGGGAGAAAGAAGGGCACTGTGGCTGCAAAGGTAATCCATGATGAGAACTGTCTCTCAGCTGAATTGCTCTGTCAACTGTGTGTTAACCTTTACCCTGATGCAGCATTTTAGTTTTCAAGGTTGTTTGAGATGGAAATCCATGTATCAAGATCCAATCCGACAAACATGCAGCTAATCTGATAGAAAATAAAGGTGTGCTTTACAGCAAACAATTGATATGGTCAGCCTCACAAAATCTATCCATCTCTTCTTTCATGCCTTTCTTTTCTGTTTGCCCAGTACACAGAGATGAGAAGGGCACTGAACGCAGCGCACCACACCTTCCACTGCCCTCTCGGGGTAAAGCTGTTGATTCGTTAACAAACACAAATCGATAGAGGGGGCCTGAATGGAGGACAAGTACAAAGAATTAATTTCCGGCTCCAGGGGCTTACGACGGCAAATCACCAGCTTTAATCAACAGTGTCAAGCCAGAAAGACAAATGATGTTTACACTGAAGCAGTGTCTCGCCTGAAAACAGCAGCATTGGCTCTGTCTCCTTACCAGTCTGTCTAAGCTGGTGCCAGCTGCAGTGGTAGGCTGTTCCTCTGGGCTGTACGGCCTGAAGCGAGCGTTGAACACATCCGAAACACCACGGGTAGACCTAGTCATTCCTGCGGGTTTGGGCATCCCACAGCCTTGAAAAACCTGCAATTACAAAAACATGGGCACCCAATTGTCAGGGTTTTTTAAATCGCTTGTGATGCAGAAAAAAAAGGGAAAAACACTGTTTTGTTAAGGTCTTCGCCCCACATTACCAGCATGACGGTGCTCTTTGTCAAGTTGAGGTAACCCGTTGATGGGTGACTCAACTAGGAACTGTGACCAGTGCTATTTAAGATAATAAAGTTTTTACGGGCTTTTGGGAGAATACCACATATGCTAAACCATAAAAAAAACTGCATCTGTTGCATGGGAAAGCCAACAGAGCAGTTAGCTCTGAATGGGAACAGGCATCCAAAACTGCGTAGGCAGAATAAATTCTTCACAACCACCTACATTTTTTTTTCTTTCTGACTACAATTTTGTGGGCAAAGAAAAATGCAGTAAAATGCAGGAAACACATTAACTACTGTTAGTTGAACTAAGATTATCTGACCAAATTGAAACATATAATTCAAATACAAGACCTAAACTTGGACATAATTGGAACGTGTTGTACTACACACCTAGGAAACAGCCAAGAATTACTAAGAAAAGGTTTCTGTTCAAGTTGGACTTCAGCAGCCAGACTGAGGTGTTGTAAAACCTTTATTGACATACCCTGCTGGAGACCTGGACACTGTTATCTTGCATATTCATGATGGCCTCGGAAATCTTGACATCTATAGGCTCCATGACAGATTCAATGTTGAAAGGTCCCTCCAGTCTCTGTGCCACCAGCAGCATGGCATCTGTAATAGCAACAGCATAGAGAGAAGGGGTGTGAAAGGGAGGGAGGGAGATGCAAAAAGACACAACTTCAGTTGAAGAAACTTTTTCAATTTTTGGCATGTTTTTTTAAACACTGAATGTACTAACAAATGCATTATGTCAAACTTTTTGTGACACATTGCATGATGTGGTAGGGTTTAATAATAGTAGCACTTGAGACAATCTGGGAACTTATTGGTTATCTGTCGGACACAATTTAGGCTCTGCGGAAAAGAGCAAACATTTTGGGGGTTTCCAGTATACCCATTGGTTATTTAAAAAATATGGTACATGGTATCAAGTACAATATAACCACCATAGTTTTCTGGAGTGTATCAAACTGAGACCATAGGTTTAAATTTTTTTTTTGCTGATCCTGCTATTGCTTTTGACCATTAATTATATCATGCTCAGTCTGATAAGCAACTAAAAACAGGAGAATGGAGTTGGAATTGAAGGACAATACTTATATTGTTTCTCTGCAATGAATGCAGATAAATAGTTTTCAAAAAAAAATGCTACATGTCCGTCAGACAGATATAGCTCATGGGTTGTGTGATTACATTTTGGCTAACGCATTCCTCCTCTCTTGCTCTCCACGGAGACAGTTTACCTGCAACCAAAGCCCGCTCAAACGTGACTGGTCGAAACTACAAATGGTAACCAGAGTGCTTTCATTACCAAAATCCTGTCCCACTGCCTACAGACTCTGCATTCATATGCAGACATCAGGTGATAGAGATTACAGAGCCCAGTGCACTACGACTTAAGAAAATATAAAAAACAAGATAAAAATATTCCCAAGTTTGATGACACAATTAAAAGTTAACTGTAAATACGAAAATACAATCATATAACATATGCATGGAGGATTCCACTCACAGCCCTGGATATATTTCTACTCTCAGTTCACTCTGTTTGTGTGCATTTACAGTGTTTCTGTATTTGGGTGTTTTTATATATCTGCTAGTAATTGCTTGCATTTTGTATATGGGTTGTCTTGTATTTGCTTGTTGTTTTTTTTGTATCAGAAGTGATTCCCAAAAATGCAATGCATAAGTTGTCAAACTGCTGTGAATGTTTTCCTAATTTAGTTTTGATTTTTCACACTGCTTGTATTTTCTTGAGTTGCAGTGTGTCAGGTTCTGACAGCTTGCACAGAAAGTACAAAAAAGGACAGGGTTGACTCCACAGACTTCCAAAGAAACAGTGTGTTAATTTCCATATCGCAGATGTCTATTTACTTGAATTTCATGAAATCCTTAAAGAAACAGTGCCTAGTACTGAAACATTAAGCTGATCATAAAAAAGATGCATTGCCAACTTTTTCTTTCAATGTTTAAGTATTTTGTTAATGTAAAATTACCAAATATGGTTCGAGGTCCTCAAATATGAGGATTCTTGGGGGGTTTTGTGATGGGCATCTCTGGCATTTAAAAGACAGCATGATTAATACACAACAACAACAACAACCCCCACTAATGAAAATAATCCATAGCAGTTCAGACATTATTTCACCAAAGGTCATAGCTTTAAACAGCAAAATATTGTGTCTTTCCTTCTGATTACATTATTGTCAATTATCTCCACCTTCTCTTCACACACACACACACACACACACACACACACACACACACACACACACACACACACACACACACACACACGCGCGCTTGTGTAGCATGAATGCTTGTCGTAGCAAATTCAATTTTTATGTAGATCAACTCAATCAAGTCAACAAAATGTTGTTATGCTGCATGCAACAAAAAGCACTGATGAGTCATTGATTTAATACAACTTTTGATAGCCAAGCATTTATTTACATCACTGAACACTGTAAGGTCAACGACTCATTAACATCCATGTGTGGACACAAGCCAGAAGGCAACATGAGACCATTACCATTACACCATCTCCACAGTCTAATTGTTTTTATCACTTTCAATCAACATCTCTCGTTAAAAAAAAGACAGTCAAAATATCCAGTAATTACAGCTCTAATGGTGCAGATTTCACAGTGGTTCAAAGTAGTAAGACGACAGCTGTTGCCCTTAAGAGGTTAAGTGTTTTAATTGACATTGCCATGACACAGAAACAGAGCTGAAGTGCCCTCACAAACCCCAGAAGGCTTCATATACTCACGCGCTACAGTCTCTGTAATGGCAGTTCTGCGTTTGAATGGCGTGCCACAGGGAGTTGGACATCACCAAACCACTAACCCATAACTGAGCCGGCCCCAGATCGAGACACAGTACTTACGTAGTTTGTCAGGGAAGGTCTCTCCATCCAGAGACCTCCCAGGACAGGACCTCACCAGCAGGCTGTCATAATGACTCTACAATTACGTCCTTACTAAATAAGGTCATCCTGTCATTTGGAGACTACAGAAACAATGGCCGATTTCATGCTACTGAACACCTTATCAATTTATTTAACCTTGACTCAAATGCAGTAAGTAGAGTGTTGATTTTTTTGAAGAATATTATACACATTTATTTTGGCTTGCTGCTCCCATCACTCCACTTATTATACAAGAATGGTAGTATTTACTCCCAAGCTGTGAAACACGTATAATTATCCAGAAAACTGAACAATAGGCACACGGAAACTGTGTTAAAATCATATATTTGTGACAACAATGATTAATAGTCTGTGTAAAAGGTAGCCCAAAAATTAAAGGGGGTCTAGATTAAAAAATAACAACAAAACTCCAGTTCTTTAATAGCACGTCTGTCCAGCTTTTCACTCTTGTGGGACTTGAGCTCACTAATGGCAGAGGAAAAGAGCTGAGAAACATTAGCGCAGCACTGGCTCAATTTCCTTTCCAATTATGTTGAAGTCTGAGCCTTTGAAGAGCTCTTCTGTTTGTTACCATAGAAAAATCTAATAGCCTGTGATGCTTGCTGAGATTTTAATATACAGACGATGTCGGTGCAAAATGCTTTTCTGCTGTCGCACTTCAATCGCACCGCTGTGCAACCATATGGTCTAAGTGTGGATGACATCTGTACCAGCAGAAAAATTAAACAAAAAAAGAAGATCTGCTACTGCTCGTCTGTTATCAGTGATGGCGATTAGCTGCTGTAATGTGTTTTTGACGCTAAACTGCAATTTAACCAAAACGCTTTCTTTGTATTTTTCTGTCTCATGAAAATAATTTGAACTTGGCATTGCCATATAGCTTGCTGTTTAATCTGATTATGATGTAAATGCATTCAACTGCCTCAGGTATGTCTGCTTGCTTGATAACAAACACACACATTAAAAAAAAAGTCTCAATTCAAGTGTAAGCTTGAAAACTGTCAAGTGCAAATACTGAAAATTTAGGTCAAGGGAGCCAACTGGGAACAACTCATATTTCATAATAAGAGAAAAGAAGAGTGCCTCCAGCATCAGAGACGATGGAAACCATGGTGACTTATCTGCAACTTATCAGATGGGCTCGACAAACAGAGGGAGCCGGCAACTTTGTCTTCATACATAACTGAGGGAGAGCAGACAGGGAGTGACAGGAGAGAAAGAGAGAGAGAGAAGAGAGGAGGGGAATGAGATGTGGTGCTGATTGGGTTGAGTCAGACCAGAGTACCGCTTTGTCCCAGAGGAAAGGTTCCTGCTTCGCATGTGCAAAAACATGTAGAATTAATGACCGTCATTTACGAGGAGTGCATGAAGTCCAGTCCGCTGTGGCAGGGCTGCCACTCTGAGCCAAATTCTTCCTGCATCACTTTTGCAGCACTGAGATAGGCCCGTGGCCAGCCGGAGGAAATCTTTTTATCATCACGACACAGCCTTGCAATAGACGCGTCTTGTCCTATTCTGAGCTAAGGGGTTTTAAAAACAACAACCGAGGCTGTGCCTGGATATAGACATGTAAAAATAAAAAGACACCATACCGTGAACCCACAGCGTGATTCAAATATTTTGTTTCATATCAGAGGTTAATGTTTCACTTTGTGGTGTGAAACATGCTTATTTGCACTGTCTTGCTAAACAGCTAAAAATCCGAGGAGGTAATATTACTCTGGGCTCAGCCTCTTTATCGAGATTGATGTCCACTTAAATTCAGGCTATGTCAGCCAGCGGCAACCTCCAGCAGACAAGGACAAATAAGGAAAGTGAACGGGCCCATCTATGGCTCTTTGCCTGTGAAGAGTTCCACAGAATGAAAAATGGCTCCAGTGTAATTTGGAATCTGTAAAGCATAGCTCATCTGTGGTTCACTCAACCAGCTAATGGTGCTATATGAAATGGTATAAAAATGGAAAGGAAAAATGCATGTTGTTGCTTGGTTCCACACTGTCCTCATCAAAAAAGTCCTTGAACACACACACACACACACACACACACACACACAGAGACACACACACACACACACACACGCACTAAAACAGAGGACACATTTTTCTTACCAAACCGTAAAAGCTTTTTCAAATTGGTAATGTATTATTTCATAAAATAACAATGCTTGTAATTTCTACTAGGGGGTCTCCCAATGACACGACTATCAAAAGACAGACGTTGATGACATAGTGAAGTAGGGTGGGATCATGGGAGATGATGTCTTTATTGTTAAACCTTCTCTGATAAAAATCTATTTTACGTGACTCAGTTTGGATAAAAATGTTCATAGATGAGTCACACTTATTTACATTGATTCAAAATTCAAGATTCTTTATTGTCATTGTACAATGTAGAACAAATTTCCGTTCGGTATTACTTGGTAAAAAGAACCGACGTAGACATACAGGAAATAAATAAAACTATCAGACAAAGAACATTCAGGTAAAAACAAAGTATGGAAAGATTGCATAACAGATGAATACATAAATACTAAGAAGCACACAACAATTTAAAGCGCAGTCCATGAAGTGTCACAGTTTTAAGGGCTGGGGTGGGTGTGTGTGTGTGTGTGTGCAGAAGGTTGCCATTTTATTTTGTGAAATAGCTGCTAGTAATGTAATGCTAATTTTCTACCTTACCATTTGGTGGGTCAACTACCCATAAAGGTACTGTGGCTAACATTATGTGAGGAATTCCCATGTTCCCAGGGTCCTATGTTCCCCATAATTATATGACACATACTGGGAACATGACAAATGTTCCCCAGGTTTACACATGTGCTCTCCCAGGGTCCTATGTTCCACAGCTCTACGTACTGTAATACACACTGGGAACCTGAAAACGATGTTCCCCACCTTTGGGTAGGGGACTAAAATCATGACTCAAAGAGTGATGACATTGTAATGACATTTAGTCTTGATATAGTTGCTCTTTCTGTAAAATGTAAATACATTATTAAAAAAGGATTCAAGGAACTAAACTTAAGAAAGAAAATATGAAGAAAATAATAGACAAGTTAAGGTTAGGAAAGAGGTCAAAGGTCAGATTAAGATGAGGTGTCTATAACAACTCTACCGGATCACTGTGTTGCAAAATGTTGCGCAAATTAATGAAAAAAATATCCTGTGTTGGTGCGGCATTTTTCTTGATTCTCCCTGAAGTTAAAGCAAAGATTAGAGGAGCTTAAAGGGGATATGACGCCATTGACAGGCAAAAGAATGGACCATTACTTTGATTAAAATTACATATTCCTCTGGGTTTGAAACACTTGAGATAATGTAAGTACACACCGAAATAACAGTTGTTTATATTTTTATCATGAAATGTTATGTATTGTAAGGACTAACTATATATAAAATGCCCCCTGCTGATACAAGAATTACAAAGACCATGTCATTACTGTAAAAACAGTACTTCTTCAAACTTAAATGGAGCCCACAGTAGGGAGCTCACAACTTTAACTGCAATCGATTACGGTGGAGGCATTTCTAGCTGACAGAGACCTACTTTTAGAAGATTTTTTCCAACAGTGGCAATGCTGGTCTGTCACTCAGTTGACCACTAAGGTCCAGACAGAAATATCTGAAACAGATTGCCATGAAATTTTTGCATAGACATTCATGTTCCCAACAAAAAGAATCCCACAGACGTTGGTGATTCCCTGACTTTTCCTAGCACCTCCAGCAGGTCAAAGTTTTCTCTTTTCCAGTAATCTACTAGATATATTGGGCCCAGATTAGGCATGCAGCGATAAGGATACAGTCTTGATTCTGACTTTAATTGAGTGTCGGCCGATACTGAGTACCAGTCCGATACCAGGATAAATTAATAAGCTGTACTGTGTGGGAGTGACTGGATTCATTATTTAATGTGTGAGGCAACATCAGGTTTGACTTAAACATATAGATACGTAGACATACATTCACTGAATTGTCTTTATTAATTAAGATATTGTGCACTGGCAAGTTGGTAGAACAGCTTCCAATTAGACAGAAGTACAATTCAAGTGTAAACTTATTTAAAAGCAGCAACAAAAAGGTCAAAACTTACCAAAATAACATTATGTAATGTATATAGTATAGAAATATAGAATTGAGTTGAATAGATCAGCCCCATTGTCACTGATATCCAATCCAGCTATTTGTATCAGTATCAGCCCGACACTGGATATTGCATAGGTCAGATTTCAGTATGCATATCAGTGCATCTTAACCAATATTTTGTCTCCTGATCTTTCCTGTAGCGCCTCCTGAAGGTTAACTTTTGTGGTTTTGAGGAAGTTATTTCAACAACTACTGAGCTTTGGTACAGACCATAGACTTTATATAAATAATGGACGTAAGTCACCGTGACGTCACCCACTGTTTTGTGGACTGCCTGTTTGAAGCATTGACTTCAGCTTTACGTCCGTTGCCGTCATTCAATGTTTGAAACTGGGACAGACCATATTTGGACCGGGGAGGCAAGTGCATCTAAAAATAAACTGTTATGCCAAAATATTGTCAAAATGTCAATACTTACCGGAAAGCATTAACAGCCGACTCCCTGGGGAGTCTTTTAGTACAACCGAACGCTGAACCAGACACTTTTAAATTACCAAAATGTTCAAATAAACTTCCATTAAATGAAAACACACGGTGAAAGCGTCCAAGTTCTGAGATGAAAACATAACATACAAGTTCACGGCTATTTAGATGTACAGAGTGCCATGGATAAGCATTGTTTTGCTTCACTTCCATCCTGATTGAAAGATCGCCATGTTAGCGACCAATCAAAGGTAGACACGTCCAAAATCCTATCCTGCATTATAATCTATTTTCTTCTAAACTGGACCATTATTTACACAGTTAACATTATATTGTCTTGAAGAAGACTTGAAACCAGTGATTGAGACCATAATCTTGCCACAACAATTTTTTTAGGTAATAAATCAGAAATCAGGTCTAATTTTGTATTGCGATAGATAGGACCGGACCATTCTATGCAGAATTATGGCACCTCTGGGTTTGCTTCACTGCTCAGACTGGGAGGTTGCCGCCTGGTACAGACATCTGTGAGTCTCCCTTGACATCATCAGGTCAAAAACTTCTATTTTCCCAATACCTTGGTTTATAACCAAATACCTGCAAATCTACCTCACCATTCTATCACTGTCACTTAAGCCATGCCAGCATGCCAACATTAGCATTTAGCTCAAAGTACAGCTGTGCCTAAGTGCAGCCTCAGAGAGCTTCTAGCATGGCTGTAGACTCTTAGTTGTGTTTAAAAATAAAGTATGACACACTCATCATCATCCAGTTTCCATTATTACAGTACACATTTGTAATGGAGTGATAACAGCACACTAAATAGCATGCACTGCTACTAATGTAAAAGCCATATACTGAAGCTGCACTGATACTGCACTGCACTGCTAATGAAACTAAGCACCATAATCCAATAATGAGCCATTCAGGGGAAGATTGTGTTACTAATGGGTTTGAAGATGTCATGGAATTTCAGGCTATGGATTCTGACAGGAGTTTTTCAACTATTCTGCCCACAAATATGTAGAAGAAGTCCTCCCCCCAGTCAGTATCCTAGTTTTCACTTTGTCAAATCATGGTCCTGGGCTACATCACCACCATAAAACTCTGATGTGATGTGGACGGACTCAACAGGAAAGGCAACCAAGCAGCTCTGAGCAAAGACAATGTTGGGCCTTGTTGCACATAAATACACCATGGGGAATAATTCCTCTCTATTCACAAAATTTCTCTCTTTTTGCAGATTTATAATTGCACAGGTGGGAAGTGAGACTGTAATTAGATCCACTCAACCACGTCTTCATATAACTGTGAGTGATTAGGCAAGCAAAGAACTATAAAACAAAATGGAAATTAATGTTGTCGCTACAGATGCCTTTGCACATAAAACAGAGCGGGAGCACAATGCTCACCCGGTGCTGCCTAAAATATGTTTCACAATATTTGTTTGACGTCTTTAGACAAATGACATAAAAGTCTTGCAGTGGCTGGGTCTATACTCTGCCAGAAATAACTCCTGCGTGTGGAAGCTATACAATATAATGTCATTTTCTCAGCCATCAGTTTTCAAGTTTGTAGTTTACTCACTGCTGGAGGCATTAATTGGAGACTTAAAGTTGTATTAATGTTGCAAAATACTGCAAGAAGGCCACTCCCAAAAAAAAATCTTATTTAATGGTGATCCAATATAAATATTATTATGCAAGATCAAGAATCTTGTCAAAGACCCATTTCAAATTTGTCTTGATTTTATAGACATTCACTCTATTTTCAGTGAGACCTGAGAGTCTGAAAAGTAGTTTACATGGATTTAATACCTCGTAAGAAAACTAGATGTTTTTGTTTATTACAACAGCAAATTTTTTGTTGACCTGGCTCCATTTTCTCTGCATAATCGAATACCAAAGTAAAATTATCTTTTAGTTAAAAAAACTTAATGGATTTAAAGGATTTTTTAATTTTATTTTTTATTTTTTATTTTTTTTTATTCACAGTTAAGCAAAAGTTCCCAAAGTTCCAGTTTTATACTATGAAAGTCCTTTTTTATTTCTCTGCACTGTGTTTTGGGGAGTTTGGGCTCATGTCATTTACTGATCACAGGGTTGCTGGATGGATCCTGTGATGGTCCCAGATGTGTCATGTTGAGTTTGCTGTGTGATTCACCTGTCTGTGCTCTCTCTGTAGGTGATGGTTAAAGCAACTGGGAACACCTGAGTGTGTTCCCTTTGGCTGACTCTCCACTCTGTGGCTGCTGTAGCTTCTCTCCTCTCCCGTTTGGTTTAGTTATTTGTTTTGCTCCTATGCACCTTTTCTACTCTCCCACCCAAACGTTCCCATTTACTAGCTAGTTGCACCTTCCAGGACCAAGATCCACACTTGATTTGACTAACTCAGATTGCTTGAAGCTTCAAAATAATAGCAGTCCAATGTGACTAACCAGATTAATCCAGGTTTTTAATATATTTTTTTATGGCAAACAAGGTACCAGTAGGTGCAGTAGATTCTCCGAAAACCAACAAGACCCAGTTTCTGAAGCAAAACCAAGAAATGTAAATGAAGTGTGGAATGTTGTTAAATAATCTTGGAGTGGAATAACAGCTGAAAGGTGCCACAAGTTGGTTGCCACACAGATGTGAAGCAGTTATAAAAAACTGTGGTCATACAACTAAATATTAGTTTAGTGATTCACAGGATTGCTAAATCCTAGAAACAATAAAGTTTGTACAAAATAGTTTTGAGTTTGTAAAGTCAAAGGCAGACACTGGTATTTTTTTGAACACACCCCTTTCAACTAATTGCCCAATTGCACAGCCTTAAGAGCGTGCATATCACGAATGCTGGGTCTTGTTGGTTTTCTGAGAATCTACTGCACCTACTGGTACCTTGTTTGCCATAAAAAATATATTAAAAACCTGGATTAATCTGGTTAGTCACATTGGACTGCTATTATATTGAACACTACTGTAGCTTCTGAGCTTAAATGAATGATTCATTTAGGGAAATACACTTATTTAATATCTGGTGGAGAGTTAAATGAGAAGATCAATGCCATTCTCATCACTTTCTGGTAAATACAAGGCTACTGCAAGCAGTCGGTTAGCTTTGCTCAGCCCAAAGACAAGAAACAGGGGGAAACAGCGAGTCTGGCTCTGTTCAACAGTAATAAAGTCTGCCTTTACTCTAAAGTTCACAAATTAACATACTATATCTCATTTAATATGTGACGATGATTTAAAAATGACATTTATAACAATTATAACTATAACAATTTTATATGTGGTAATTCCATCTTTTACATTTCAGTTGCTTTAATAAGTATCATTACAGTGATCAATACCTTTCCCAATGTACATACTTGGCAGACTTGGAAAATATCCATACCATTATTCTCAGACAGACCTCTGCACCAGTGTCGTACTATTTGATCTCCGTTGGCTACTTGTGGGCTGGTCGTCACCTTGTAAGGTTGCAAATACACTCAGCGGCCACCTGTTCAACTGCTCATTAATGCAAATACCTAATCAGCCAATCACATGGCAGCAACTAAATGCATTTAGGCATGTAGACATGGTGAAGACGAGCTGCTGAAGCTCAAAAAAGGGGATTTAAATGACTTTTAACATGGCATGGTACACACAATTATCTCTAGGGTTTGCATAGAATGGTCCAAAAAAGATAAAATATCCATTGAGTGGCAGTTCTCTGGGCCAAAATGCCTTGTTGATGTTGGAGGTCGGTAGAGAATAGCCAGACTGGTTCAAGATGATAAAAAGGCACCACAACTCAAATAACCACTCGTTACAACCAAGGTCTGCAGAACAGCATCTCTGAATGCACAGCACGTCCAACCTTAAAGCAGAAGACCACACCACCACTTTATTAGGTACACACTTCATCTAATAAAGTGACCTGTGAGTGTATTTTAGCACTTATTTACACATGCATCAGTTAAATATTGAACATTATCATATGAAGCAGTGTTTCTAACCACCTGATGAATGCAAGGCTATTATTTATGTTTTAGCTCTGCTTTTGGTCTTTACAGACTGTAAAAAGCTCTTTGGCTGTAAATGATGCACTATGTTTCTAATGTGGGCTTTTAGACTTTTTTTTGTCAGTTAAGTAGTGTGCTGGACATGTAAACAATGCTGAAATGCTCTATAAAGCTATGTAAAGCTGAGGTAATTATTATTATTATTTATTTATTTATTCTATTGTAAGCCTTAGGACACAACCTCTCTATAACTGAATAGTTTAAGGTTAAGGTAAGTTCCCCCACCTGGTTTATCTTATTTTCCTTCGGTATGAAGCAAAATAAGTGTCTAATTCATTAATCAAGATTCAAGTATCCTTATCTCAAATTGTATAATTTTAGTTTTTTTCTGGTCAATGTTTTTTACTAGGTCTGTTGCTTTATAATAGCATTTTGGCTATTTTTTTAGAGGGATATTTTTTGCACGCCAAAATTGTATTTTCTTAACCCTTTTTACCCATGGGTGGGGAACAAGCCACATGTGCCAGTGCAAACAACCATTATAAATCCATTTAACTCCAAAGGTGTGGGTGAAATGGCTTTTAGGCACCGCTGTTCTAAACCACTGCTGTTCAAAAGCATCAATCCTGAATGGGAATTCAGACCTCATACAGGAAAGAAACACAGGAATAGAACAGAGAAAGCAGCTGGTGTGCAGGTATACCTCATACTTATTTTATTTTTGACATTACAGCACTGAAGCTGGTGATGGGCAGTAGTTTAAGTAATCTCCATATTCAATTAAACTTTCTTCTTTAAGCTGTGGGTGTTCTATGTTTGAGGAGCTGAAATGCCAACTAAAAATAAAGATCTGTGGCTGTATTTTTGCTGCTTGTGAGAGTTCGAGCTCTCGGATTTCAAATCCACTGTAGCTGTGATTGCACAATCAAATGTCATTAGGCACACATCCATTGCAAGGCAGCTTTCTGTCTAAACCCCTATTTTTTATGCCAGGAAATCAGTAGATAATCATAGAAATCAGTGCTTTCTAGGTAATAGGTACTTCAAAATAAAGACAGAAATGATTCATAACTCATTATATCCAGTGGTGGAATTTAACTAAATAATACTACTAATAACGGCACTTTACTTGAGCATTTTCCTACTTCACTACATTTTGGGTAGAAATGTTGTATTCTCTATTGAACTGTTGCAATTTGACAGCTGGAGTTACTTCCCAATATTAATATTTTTTCCATTAAAAGCTTTAAAGTGCTTAAAAATATAATGCTTAGTTATATATTAAACTATACAGCAGTATAATTTGATAATCATTTTAGTATTTAGTATTTTTCCCAAATGTGGGGATTTACAAAACCAACCAACCTTAAATCCAATCCAATCCAATCCAATCCCCTTTATTTATATAGCACAATTTTAGCAAACACAAGGTTTCCAAAGTGCTGCACAAACAATAAATACATAAGACAATACAAAGAGATGTAGTAAACAATAGAACAGTAAGATGCAATAAGATAAAATAAATTATATGCATGAATACAATAAAAACAAAAAATCATAAAATCAACATAAAACATTAAAGCAAAAGACCACACCGCCACTTTATTAGGTACTTCACATAATAAAGTGGCCTGTTAGTGTATTTTAGCACTTATTTACACATGTAACAGCTAAAGAATTAACATTATCATTCATTTTTTCCAAATTTGGAGATTTCCTGTTTTTCTTCATTATTGTTTCTGTCAAGCATAAACCTTGAGGGCATTGTGGGGGGTTGATTGTTTGTGTGTCCGCTAATCTCTCATTCTACTAGACCAACCAAATTTTTTTTTTTTACTTTTATGAATATATGCTCAAGGACAACTTGTTTTTACGGAGATTCATCAACTTTGAAAAAACTTTTTTATTGAACATTTTTATATCATCACATAAAAAGTTTGAATTCATGCTTTGTCAGGTTTGTCTGCAAAATGACAGGCAAATACCTTTTAGATTTTTTTAAATTCAAGTTCAGCTTTATCAGAGCTGTACAATGCAGGAGAATCTCGATGCTTGGCAGAGACCTGCACTCTACTTTTAATAATCTTTTTTAATAATTAGGAGGTTTGGACTATGGGTTGGAGAAAACAAGCATTGCAAAAGTTTCACTGTGGTCTCCTTGTAATTGGTATGGCATTTGTCATTATTTTTCAATTTTTAGAAAATAATAAGCAGATTAAACCACAATGAAAGTAGTCATTAGTTGTCATGCTGAACAAAAAAGGTTAAGCCCCACCTGATCCAGCTATAACAATAAAATGCTGCTTACACATTAATGCATGACTAATAATAATTTAATAATATAACAAACACTAACAGGGGTATTTTTCTCCATTGAGTACTTCTTCTCCAAATAAGTGTTGGATAATATTTATGTTTATTTGGTTACATTTCCAGTGCATGACCTTTACTTGAAAGGGATTATTTTCACAGTGTTGTGTTATTATTTACCCCTAATTTCTTAATAAAGAGGCTGCAGGTCAATAGGTGGCTGTTACCGTTTGTCCACAGAGAGTCAAGTCTGTAACTGCAGTTCCATATGTAGAGTTACACTGCATTGGTACCAAATAGATTGAAGTTTCAGCTCTTTCCATGCGCTTGCTCTCCGATTCGCCCACTCATTTGCTCTCTGTCTCTCTCTTCCTTTCTCAGATCTGTTGGAGAGTTGGTTAAATCTATTTTAAACATATTTAACACTGAATTAATTTCATTTGCTTAATATCGTTGTCTGAATCACATTCACTCTTGGCCAGGAGGAGGGTCAGGACAGCTCGGCCGATGGATGCTGCGCTGACCTATTCAGGCTCGCTGCCAACATATGTTTAACCTGCGTCTATGTGTGGGCGCCAAAGCAGTATCAGCTTGCTTTAATTATGGTAAAGTGTAAAGGTGTGAGATAGTACCAGTGTTTGAGCTCAAGCTGATAAAAGCACAAAAATACAAAACCTTCCAGCACCCTCGTGAGCAGAAAATATTTGGGTTTATCTTTGTGGTCTGACTTTAAGCCATAGGCTGTCCATTCAACAGTGTGTTAGGGAAGGTTTTTCCACTCAATATTTTATTCATGAGCAATTTTTTCACAAACTAGAGGATATGTTGCTGGCTTGAATTTTCATAAACAGTGAGGTTGTGGCTGCCTCCAGTTACCAAGTGAAACAAATCACCTAATTAAAAAGAAATGAGGAGATAGAATCGATGCAGATCACTTCCAATGTGGTGACATGTCTCTCCAGGGAGGACAGTAACAGCCTGTAAACACCAATGCAACAAGCTTGCGAATAAAGCTTTGGCAGAGTCAACCAGTTCACTTTTAAAATATGTGCACGAATGCTGCTCTGTGATTAATATTTTATTTTACATGGTTTTCCCCACATAAAAAACAAACAAACTCTAAATAGGTTCCGGTATTGCTCACAGTCTGCAGCTATAGTTATAATGATATAATGCTATATTTATCTTTTCTGCTGTATTGTATGGCTACATTCTAATTCTGTTCTTATTACTTTATCAGGATAGTTTTCCTCAGTATCTGAGAAATGCCTTGTGATTGATCCTACACTGTTTTTTATTGTTTGTATACTTTTTCTTCTTTTTTTTTTCTTTTATTGCAAGAATTGTTTTTAGCCTTATGGAATCATTCTCCTTGTGATTAACTTCTCTTTGTCAAAATACTTTGTAAGCTGTTGTTTTCAAAAGGTCCTATATAAATGAATGTATTATTATTATTATTATTATTATTATTATATCTTCAGTGGAAGGACACAGAGAAAGGACTCAGCCATACATGTTTGACCAGGATGAGGACTCTGTTGTGCATCAAAACTGATACAACCTTGCATTAAATGATGCTCCAAAGTCAGTCTAAATTTTGGACTTGCATAACTTTGGTATGACTATAAAGCTGAGACATGATATCAGTCCCTTTAGTGGCATTTTATTGCAGTGAGAGCATTTTTTTTTTAAACTTTACCTCAGTTTATAAAATTACCTGTTGTGACCTCCAGGATAATCACAGCCTTATGAAACTTTACAACCCAAAACTAGAGACCTAGAGCATTCAAAGGATATATATTGACGCTGTATATTGACAATAAGAGTTTTGCCATCCAGTTGCTAAAATAGTACATTTCTTGCAGAGATCACCAGAATGTCAAAATATTTTGATATCACACCACTGCATGGAGTTTTCTATTATCTAAGGTGTCTTAATAGTTTTTAGGATATTTTTTTTTCTACCATTTTATCAATTATGGATTGGTCAAAAATAGTTATATTATCCACAACAATCTCTGAAACAAATGGTATCCACCCCAAAATTCTAAATTCTAAGTCCTTATACATGCTAAACCTCAACATTTGAATAACACAGCACATTTATGACACAAGTGGTATAAACTGCAGTGGACGATATTAATCACCACAGCATGTGACTGGTATTCAAATGACCTGAGAGAAAAACAACATTTGTGCAGACGGCCTGATAAACAACATCAAAATGGTTAAAAACAGCCCGCTTCAGAACTTTGTTCAACAAAAAGAATACCGGACCGAAAGAGTTTTTAAACACAAAGACAAGTAAACATTGTCAAAGTGAAATCTTAAAACAGATATCCAGTGATTTATGCAGAAAGCGTAATGCTCTATATATCCCAGAGGACCTGGCGTGTTGGTCCTGATTATATTCAGTGTGGAGTTCTCAGGTGCACTGAGCAGACTGACAGCTGTTCATCAGATGCTCCACGCTTCAGTTAATTCATGTAATTAAAATCTAATCCCTCTCTTAATCTCATCAAACTGCACATGTACTACTTTTAAAAAAATGCATGATATTAATGATAGGCAAAGTAGAATTTATTATAAATCAGATTCTGGTATTTGCAATTCAAAATGCACATAATATACTTCTTAAAAACATACTGTAATTAGCGTTTGGCTGGATAATTAATGCCCTGAGCGAGTCTTGTCTTTCATGAGCAGAATGGGGAGAGGTCAGCAAGGATTTGTCCTCCAGTGGGAACAAATGGATTAGAGACTGGCTACTCAGCAGAGCCCATTTAATCTACTGTATGATTTATTCACATTTAATTTATTCAGTGTAACATTAAGGAAGGAATACACATTACAGACTGATATTAAAGCCTGGTTTAGATTATGTTTTCTGAAACTATAGGTGTCATTTTTGCAGCAATATGAACAAATATTCAGACTCATTAATTAATTAATTCATTCATTCATTCATTCATTCATTCATTATCCTTAACCGATTATCCGCACTCGGGTCGCAGGGGGCTGGAGCTGATCCCAGCTGACATTGGGTGAGAGGCGGGGTCTGAAAATATCAACAGGGGGTGCTGACGGAGGCTGCAGAAGCATTTCATTCCATTCATTTAATACAAAATGAGAAAACTTCTCACTCTTATTACCTCAGAATTTTTTTTAGGACAACAGTATGGTCTCAATCGCTAGTAAAAAATCTTCTTCAAGACAATTTGGTGTTATAGAGTAAATAATGGCCCCCTTATAGAAGAAAATAGAAGATAAAGAAACGTATGATTTGGGGCATGGCTACCTTTAATAGACAGGTGGCTAACAAGGCGAGCAGTCATTAGGAGCATAGACTGTACGATCAGGAGACAGGAGAGAAGAAAAACAATGTGTATCTATGGCACTGTGTCAATACAGTTAAAAACAGAAAGAAAGGACCTTTAGTGGTTTGGTCTCAGAACTTTGACCCTTTCACACTGTATTTTCACTTAATGACAGTTTATTTAAACATGTCTTGTTCAGCGTTTGGTTGTACAAATTGACATTCCAAGGAGTCACTGCCACTGTAATTTCTGAGGTAAGTAACATACATTTTGTTTTTGTTTTTTGCTAGCCAAAACTAAAATCCCGGTTAATGCTAACATGAGTTAGCAGCAGCTTCGCTCAGTCAGTTTGAGGTGTAGAGAGGCGTTTAGTCAGTGTCGTCAAATGTCGCTCCTCCACAGTCCAAATATGGTCTGCTCCCTGTTTCCAGAAACGGGCAGTTCACAAACCAATGGGTGATGTCACGGTGACTACGTCCTATATTTATACAGTTTATGGGCTGGTTACATCCTGGACAGGTCACCAGACTATTGCAAGACTGACACATAGAGACAGATAACCACTCACACTCTCATACACACCTACAGACAATTTAGAGTCACCAGTTAAACGTAAGTCCATGTTTTTGGACTGTGGGAGGAAGCCGGAGGACCCGGTGAGAACCCACACTGGCACAGGGAGAACATTCAAGCTCCACACTCTTGCTGTGAGGCAACTACACCACTACACCACCATGTAGCCTTTACCGAGTCTATGAAGCAAAAGTGTTAATAATACACCAATCTTAATAATGAGATGACCCTCTGGAACTAAAGCTATATTAGTCCCGGGAAGAGCACCTTTAAAAATTAATCTGTAATGACAATGTGAGACAAGTGTATTTAAAATTGACATTGGCCTTCAGTCAGCTTTAAATTAAATTTCTTGGTGATATCTTAGTTGCTGGTCTAATTAATCTCCTGCTCAGGGGCCAGGCAAAACAAGCATATGCACAAGGACATCTGATCTAAGTGAGGGAATGGATTAGGGCTGCGCAATAATCACATTTTTATCGAAATCTTCTTGAAGAAATAAGTGTCAAAATATGTGTCAAAATACCAGTCTGAATTCAGGCGCCTACAAATAATTTATACTGTATGTCACACAAATACATATCTAAAGGAATTATGTGATTTTTTACGATGCCAATGTTTCCATCATTTTTGGTACACTAGTCTTAACAACATAAAAATAATTTCAAATAACACCAGAAATCTAGAGTTGCACTTGGAGAGCTCAGACCTCGACCAGAGCCAATTGTGCCATTAAGTGCTCCACTGATTGTCCATTTTCCAACAAAACCTCCAACCAAAATGACAGAATAGGTTTTTTGTTTTTTGTGAATGCCACTCATAACGACACACAAGAGTGTTTTGCGGTACAGAGTGGATTTTAAATAGCACACACATCATTATACATATACATTTGGTTTTTGGTAGTAAAAAAGGCTGCCGTTTCATTGAGTTAGGCTACAAAAACCATCGATCTAGGTTTATGGCAGCGTTTCTCTATCTGTGGGGCGGCCAGAAGGGGCTCGAGATGGCTTCTGTTTTTTTTTTTCTTCTTTAGGTCAGAACATGTAGCAGATCGAACTAATGTTTTGGTGTCGGAGCACCCCAAACTCATTTAAGGGACATACAACAAACAAATCCACTGCAGAGGTTGGGAATGGACAAGTTTCTTACTGGGGCAAAAAAGAAAAACATGACTAGCGGAAGTGATATAGTCAAGTAAAATGTGATGCACAAAATGTGAGTCACTGAAGTTGAGTAATGTTCAAATCACATTGTTTACTTTTGTTTTCATAGGGACCGTTCTCTTGGGTGAAAGATGTTTGTTTGACCCAACCACCACTCCCACATGCCCGAGCGAGGATTCTGCCATTTAAACTCCGCATCGCTGTCAATCATCATTATTTTATCCACTAGAGGGCAGGGGAGGACAGTCTAAAACGTAAATATTAGTCATATTTTGCTGTCTGTACAAACGACCCATGTGGTCGTTTTTGAGGGTAAACCAGTCTCATCGAAGCCACTGGTTTATTTAACTGCTTCCTTGATGGTCCCTTTTCTGTTTACACAACACATTGATAATAAAGGTGGGCGATATATATAGTCTACGATAATTTTGTTAACGTTGTTTTGAAGATATGCAATTTTACATTGAGTATTTATAATATCGCAAAAAAAGAAACAAACTGATATTAACCAATTTAATGTAAACACATTGAAGTTTAACTGGTAAATAAATCACATTTCCTTTACCATTTTTGGGTTAAAAAAAAAGAAAAAAGAATGGACATATTATTTTTGCCCATATCGCCCACCCCTAGTTGATAGCTGTTTCCAGTATTTAACCGAGAACAAAGAGCGAAAGAAACAGATGAGGTAAGCCATGAAATATGATCAGGAACTTAATTTTTGAATATTCTGACACCACATGAATGCAGCACAAATGCTCTCTCCAGAAATGTTTGTGAATTAAATTAAAGATCATTAATGTATCCGCCTCATAAATTGGATCCACTCCAAAATGTGGTGGAGTCTTCCTCTGCAACTGCATGCAACCCTCTTCCTTTCACCAGGTTTCATAAAAATTGCACCAGTGGTTTTTCTGTTACCCTGCTGACAAACAGACAGACAAACTACAGCATCACTTCCTTGACGGAAGTTATAAGAAACTTTAACAAGTTTTTTTCCCACACTTTGAAGGTGCAGTACAGCAGCAGAAAACACTGAATTTCAAAATTCAGTGCAATAAATAGCAGTGCAGCTTCTTATGATGGTGAAATGAAGGTGAGGCCCTGGTTAATGTGAACTGTGGGACTTTAAAAAAAAAAATTCTGTCACAGGTAAAGATTATTTTCATGAAAACGTGTTATATCCTGCAAGTGGAGTCTTTGAGTGAGAAGGTGTTGTAGGAAAAAATCGTTGCTATCATGGGCACAGCCTCTAGGTTTAAAGGATTTCTCACTCTTTGGTTGGATTAGTTTTCACCTCTCCAATATCTTGTCTTCTCTGGTCAGTGGAGCAGGTATATGATGTTGGTCTGAATGGAAGCCACAGGAATCAAGATGAATATCTTAGCTTCAGAACTGCACCGGCTCTGTGTCAGGACTCGCAGGTGTTCTACCAATTTCTCTCTGAGCCCTCGAGCCATAGCTTCTTATTCTTTTTCAGTGAGCTGATATAACCCATTTCTAGTTGACCACACTAGGTAAATAACGGCAAAATGGCTAACAGTCATGTCAGAGTAATAAACACTTACTGATCTAAGTATGTGTGGCTCATATCAGCATCATATATGGTATTACACGTCACATTATCTCTCCGTCTGTGCTCGATATGACAGAGCCTTCCTGACAATTTAACACCAAGAGTCAAGTCAATACCTTTTTTGTGGTTAGACCTTAAGTTAATAGAAAATCTTTCATCTTATAACAAGCGTGAAATGTCAGAGCCAAAAGATATAGAAGTGGTATTTAAACTACACTGAGGAACAATAATCCAATTGACAGAGTCCTGATGAAGACAGAATGGCCGCTGCTCGAAAGATTAATGGCAGAAATGTAAAACTGTCAATTTCAAGTGGAGCCGTGTCTGAATCATATTCCTCGTTAGTGTGGTCAATGTAGACCTTTTCAGTTAAATTGAAATACACTCGATTGGTCCGTGTAAGCATGCAGCAATCCATTTTACTGACACTAAATATTATATATTGTAAAATATTAGTAGAGACATAGAGAGTATCATAACCCTTCAAACGGATAAGTGCTTTTAAATAGATGGATGGAGATTAAAATTACAGTACAAAGAGACAGACTTGAAAAACAGAATGATAGGATAAGTGAATATGCTTTCTTGCCTTTTGAAACTCTCTTTAATGGATATTAATGCAGCTTCTGATGGTGACCTGTTAACTGTGTTTATTTCTAGTTAAATGTAAGCTGTGACTGGTGTTTCTGAGCAACGGATACATTACATTATTGGGCTTAACCAGCAGCAACAATAATAGCAGATCTGCTTTGGAGTATTTAACAGTTTTATGTAACAGCTTTATTTAGCATTGGGTTTTTATTTTATTTTACAATACCCTGGAGTACACTGTCATATCTTTTTAGCTTCGTTTAATGGCCATTGTAGGTAAAAAATAAAAAATAAAAAAAAGACAAAAATTCGGAATAAAAAACTAAACCTACTATCTTCATTAATTCCGTATAGATTAATTTACCTGATGCAGTCATGGTCCAAATCCTTAATAATTAAAGTTTGGAGCAGATCAAAATCATGTGGCGGATACATAGATTATTATTTTTATTTTTTGTTAACATTGTGAGATCGGGCATCTGACCCTGATGGAGATCTGTGTTCTGCAAATGTCCTTCTAGTTTATAATGTCTTTAGCCCTTAAAAGTGTTTTGCAATTAGGAGATATGATGAAGAGATATTGTAATTGGGTTACTTGGAAAATTTTACCTGCATTTTTATACCACTATCCCCAGTACAGCATGTGAAATACATGACTGAGTTAATGAACGGTCACAGGTTTGCAAAGCAGACACCCCATCATCTTCCTTCTTGCATTGGTAATTATGACAGTACCAGTGTGCTCTTTGAATAATAAAATATAATTTAGCAGCATGATGTTTTAATAATACAATAATCTCAATGCATGTTTAACCACTGCCATAGTTTTCTAATTCAATTATGAAAGGTTACATGCTGTTGTGCTGATATGAACTGTGAGTTACATAAAAGGTCAGCCATAAAGTACACGCTATTATGATAATTTTATTTAATAGAAAATTCATTCATAAAGGTTAACAAGAATGTTTTTCCCTCCAATAATTCTAAATAAAAATGAATCATATACCATATTGCACATAGTGCATCATGTATTAACAAATGCACAAACTGCATACATATGCATACATCTCTTCCTGTTTGCTTTCTTGTGAGACCATGAGGCCCTGGGCCAACTCCTGTTTTAGCCACTGTTGTATGCAGTTTTATCAACTTCTGACTGAATTCTTTTGGATTTCAAACAGACATCAAATATGTATTTATGTAGGTCAGCTCAACACATAACACAACACTATGTTTGCAACATGCCCCTTTGTGTGAGGAAAGATCATATATGGCGCACTGTGGTGCTTTCATGGGCTTGAACAACAGAAAAACCATATTGCAATCTATAATTAAACATGTTGCTAAGACCCATAAGTAAGAATCCTATAAACTATAATCCATGTCTCTATACACACTGCTTTCTATAAGCCCAAGTGAAGTGCATAAATACAATAGTCAACATATGTCAAGTATAATCTTCATATTCATTAAAACCATCTTTTGTGAGCAAAAGAAGAATGCTTAACTATCAAAAGTATATAATATTGCTTCTTTGGCAAGAAAATATAGTGATCAAATAAAATCTGTAATTATATATGGATTTCATTTTCATAATGCTCACTTGGATAGGCAATGGAATATATCAGGAGTACATAAGCTACTGGAGTTGGTGGCTTTCCAAATAAATCTAAATATTTCCTCAATACATCTTTAATATATATGCTGACTGATATCTATATCTATCTATCCATCTATCCATCTATCCATCTATCTATCTATCTATCTATATATATATATATATATATACACATTTTAAAAAGGGCGCTGATATTAAAAATTTTCTTACACACGGTATAATACCAAAAATATCCTTGGGGTGATTTAGTAATAGTATTAACCATTAATTTATTTTTTCAGATTTTTGTTTTTTATTGAAATGGTCAATCATTTTACTGATTCTAGACCTACTGTACTGATGTTCATTTATTTATTTTTATTAAAATTGTATTTATTATTATAGGAATTGTCAGTAATTGACTTATACTAAAGATACAGTATTGGTATTTATTTTATTCTATTTATTTTATTTGTATTTATTCTTGAATTGGTTGACAGTTGATTAATGAATGTATAATAATGTTAAATATCATTCAATAGAGCAGCCTTCTGAGTACTTTTGTCCACATTATAAAAAACAAATTTCATTCTAGCTCCAACATTCCCTGTATCAGCTGCAGTATTTTTTATCAGTGATTTTTTTCTCCTCTAAATTGGACATTAGTCTCAAAAATCCCAAATCAGTTGGATATGCATAAAGCATTGCAGGATATAAAGTTGGATTTAAAAGCAAACCTGCAGCTTGAACCTTTCTGTATCTGTTGACTTGGCCTAAAACTGCAATAAAATCTAGCAGCAGTTTGATAAAACCTCAGCAGCACATAAATTACCGATAGCCAAACTGTGATTTTTTTCATTTAAGGAACTACTACTGCTAATTTGAAATAGTACAACAAGTTCATCCAAATTACTAACTACTGCACTATCGAGTTTGGAAAAGAAAACTTTGAGGTCTGTACACTCTCTAGGACTCAGAGCTTTGAGTGGTTGGTAAACTTCATTAATGTTCCTTTACACTCCACTACACCCCCGCATTTATAAGAAAGTTTTCCTCTTTCCTTCCACACTGCAGCTGCTCTGCCCTGTGCTTGTTAAATACATGAAGACATTCATGCCACCATGGATTAATCCAACAAATTTAACTTTCATTTCTTGTCTCTCATGTAATGTATAGTCACAGAAATACAGAGGTAGAGTATACATTTTATTATGTAATCGCAGCAATCTGTTAAAATGTCTGTTTTCCAGTGCTTTGCAAAACAAGCACAACTGCCCCTGACCTTATTGATTACAAGCTAAATGTCCTTTGATATTAAATAAAGACATGTTTATCCACTGAGGAAATGAAGGCCTTGCTTTAATTTCTCCTTAGTGGTTGTTGCTAATGAAATCACTCCTCAACTTTGTCCTCAAAGTGTGCATAGAAAATATCTTTTATTCTACATTGAAAGGTAATATCTGAAGCAAATTACACTTAAAATACATAAATCACTTTGACTTGTCAATATGTGAATGGACTGTAACTTAACTTACAAAATGAGACCTTCCACAACTTTCTCTCTAGCCTAAAACTGCCTCAGGACTGATGTCTATAGAGAGGACTCAAGAAGGTTTAGTCGTAACAACCCAAAGGATGTCACTTGACTCTCTGTAGCTCCCCTACAGCGTCAACAGTGTGCAGTACTACCTAACATTAGCTTAGTGGTGGAATCCACTCATGTATGTAAAAAAAAGATAAAGAAAAAAAAAGAGTCCAACAGGTCCACATATGCATACACACAAAAAAATGTTTTATCTAATAAAGTTCTTCTGGCCAAACTGAAATGAGACACGATATGGGGAAAATAAGGGTAAACATTAGCAGGGCATTTGATTCAAGGAGGGACTCTTGTTTGGTTTTGGGCATCAAAACCAACCCTGAGTTGGTAATTCTCATGTTGGAAAACTTTTTATTTTCTCCCTAACTTACATGCTCGCTATCATCATTTCTAGCAGAATACTATCAGAGTAGATATGTTATTGGGTTAGCTTACTTCACAAGTACTTCATAAGCTAACATGATCCATGATAATAACTTGTGTGTGTTGATTTTAGCCAATAATAAATGATGAAACGGTACAAAGCCAAGGTGTTTAACTAATGATTGCTTTCTACTATACAGGGGCGACAGACAAGCCAACTCATCTAAGCTAAGCTAATATTAGCCAGTTAGCTACGAAGCAAGGATTTAGCTGATAAAGATTTTGCAGATAGGCTAATCTTGGTATAACATTTTTTAAATGAATGTAAAGAGATTGCGTCTGATGTTATGCACAAATAAAAAGTATAGTAAAAAAAAGATTTTGCAGACAGAAATTAGTAAGTATCATGAATTAACATGATGATATCAACATGATACCAGTCAATCAGGTTCAGTCTCGTGTATGTCACGTCACTGTTTTGGCCGATAACCTGGGTGCTCACTGCAAGCAACAGGATGCTGACTGCACGTCATGACTTAAAGGCCTCCACTCATTACAAGTATTTTCTGAAAATTACACATAGTACCTTTAAGAGACAGTTTTTGACAATGACACCAAATCAGATAACTCTGTAATGAAAATGTTAGTAGTTCGTGATGTTAGTGATCCATCTGAGAATCAACCCTCCATCCTGAAGCTCTTTGCAGCTTTCAGCCTCGTCTAGCTGCTCATTGTTTTGGTTCGCTGGTCCACAGTCCCAGTGGCTCTCACAAAGACTGGCACAAAACTTTGTGCAGCTGCTCCAAGGTCACAAACTTGCTCAAGCTGGTTGTACACTACTTGCCCAGCGTAAAATGGCAAAGAGCCAGAGATAACAAGGGATTGGTGAGGAGGACCGAACATCAAGCAGGCCAAGAAAGAACAACCCAAACACAAGCTAAAAGGAAAGTGGATACAGGGGGTACATTGATCAAGTGCTCGGAATCTGCTGGACGTGTAAGTAGGCGTTTGTTTGCTAACATACTCTTGATAAGCAGATAAAATATGGTGACTGGCGGTGTGAGTCTTAAGCCTTAAAGCATGACTCACAACAAGAGGGATTTTGAGAAATAAAGCACAAACGCTTTTTTTTTATCATCTAGTATGAGGAGTATAACAAGAGGTAATACAATATTCAATGCATCAGGATCAGAACTTCTAGTTTTAGTATAGTTTTATTTAGTATAGTTTTTTAAAATGTATTTTACTATGACTTTAATTCTGCTTAAAAAGATCCCAACTTCTTAGTAAAATGTGCTATGTCATATTCTCAACCATGCAGTTTTTGAGCAGTGGGATGTTTTATTTTCAAAGTTTTGTTTTTGTTTTTGAATAAAGTACTGCCATGGTTTATTATTCTGTCTGTCTGGTGTCATTAACTGTTTATTTCTCACATATTCGGTTTGTACAAGGTGTTGAAAGTTGATTTTTTTTTTCAAAGGCACCAATTCAGTCCTACAGAATGGGCCTATCTAAATGACAGCAGGAGTCATCTGTGTTAAGCATTCTATGAAATATTAAATAAATATATACATTTTTCATTCACGTTTGTACTTTTTTGTCTCTGAGATGAACAAATCCCCATTGAACTTCTCCTCACAAACACTGACACTCCCCGCGGTGCACTTCTGCCCTATTACTAGTCCCCATTTAGCCCAGCAGGAGTGCAGAATCCCATGAATAAAATCTTTTCATGCAAGAAAACGCTGATAGAAGAATGACAAATAAAGCAGCCTCTTATCCGAGGACCCAATGTGTGTCAATGGAACTGATGTTGTCAAAACATGATAACAACACAGCAGCAGCTGTAACCTCTCTGAAAATAGACGGTCAAACCTGACAACATAACACACCTATTTCTGTAATCCTGTAGATTTACAAGGTAAACATTTTGACCTGGACCATATTTTTACATTTTATTTATCATATCATTCCACTCTAAAGAAAACCACTGTAAAATGCCTTAATATAGCGCATACACTCAGCTTGCTTAAGCCAAAAGACAAACCCAAACAACATAGAAGTAAAATAAAAGGCCATTTGAATCCTATAAGCAACTCAATACCTAATTAAGAAATTACACTTACTTTGGGCTCTCGTATTGAATGATGTGGTGTTGTATAGATACTTCCTTTTAGCTTATCCTTTCCCATTATGGCACATTCAATGAGCGACAGGAATAAATAGACACATGGCATCTGACAAAAGTTCAGCTAAAAACAGCGCGTTGCATTGGTCACGGCCAGTTAGGACCAACAAGATCCCTTAGCTAAAGGACAGAATAGATTATCAAAACCGCCCACAACGCGCACATGTTATTGTATATACACGTATGGTTCTTGGTTGTAAAACAAAGGGCTGCAGTTTGGTTGAATGTAGGCTACAAAACCACTGATCTAGGTTTAGGGCATCCTGGTAAGGTGTTAAAAAAAGACAGTTTAAACAGTAAATAAATGTACGTAAATAGAGTGATGTGAGCCATAGAAGTGAGGTAAAAATAGGAAGTTATGTAAAAAAAAACAAAAAAAAAAAACGGGATTCACAAACAGACAACCACGGAAGTTATGGAAACAATCTAAGTTACGAAAAAAATCATTTACTTCCGTTTTCACACAGGACACAAACCCTGTTCTCCTTGGTTCAGCGTACTTTACTGTACAAAGCGATGTAGATGCACAATTGAGTTTATGTGGAGATAAGTATGTGAATAAATGTACGTAAATGCTGTAAAAAGAAGTAAAAAGAAGTAGTAACAAGGGTGACGTGACAACCATAGTTACTTAAAAACATGATGCACAAAAAGTTGTTCTGTGATGCTTAAATCACATCGTTTACTTTTGTCTTCACATGGGACACCACGGAACCCGTTCTCCTGGGGGAAAATCGGATGTTTGTAATCCGCTGGAGTATGAATTCCTTCATATAAACTCTGCTGCCACTAGAGGGCAGCTATGGAGAGTCTAAAGTGTAAATATGTGTCATATTTTGCTGCCTGTACAAACGACCTTTATGGTCATTTTTGAGGGGAGACCAGTCTCATACTATAAGCAACTCAATACACAATTGTAAAATTACCCTTAGTTAGGACTTTCGTAGTAAAATAAAGTGGTGTTGTATAGATATTTTTTTAGCTGATCCTTGTCCAATGTGGCACTTTCGCATAGGTTGCGGCAAATTAGGACATTCCAACAAAAAACAAATCAATGAAGCTGATTTTGAGGCTGATGCTTGATCGGGTCGCGTTCATTTACGACACGGTGTACGCTGTTGGCTCCTTCAAGAGCATAACAGCAATATTTTTGATATTAAAGAATCAAGTTACTGTTCTTGTACACCATTTGAGTGTCATGTATGAAGTGTCATGATTGCTGTTATTTCACATGTATCTGTTACTGAAAAGGTGTCAATAAAAAGTTGATCGCAAAAAAAAAAAAAGGATCAAGTTACTCCCTGTAGTGTAATAGGCTTGCTTGCAGCTATTTGTAATTGTCACTCAAGCTACAGCTTTCGCTATTTCTAAGTCTATCACACCTATTAGACCCATTTAACCACAGTATGGAGCCATACACTCTCCAGGTATAAATGCATCTTAAAATATCCTCATAGGTCTGACAGGAAATTGACAGAACCACAGCACCGAGGTGACAAACAGTTGGAATCACACTTGAAAAGACTTACCAATGTACAGGTTCCACTCTGGGTCCAGATCAGCTTGATTGGCCAGACAGCCCTTCACAACATTTAGGCAGTAGTTCTTACAGGGTTTAATCGCCGGCATGGCCTGACAATAGGGACAGTACAGCATCTTGGTCAGTGCTCGAATACATGCCGGAGTGCTGCTGACCTGCAATGACACAAAATGAAACAATGGTTGACATTTCCTTCAAAAAACACAATGATGTTCATTGCATTCTGTCATTTAGTAATTGCACTTCCAGGACATTTTCCATTTTCTTTTCGCTAAATGTTCCTGAATTCACCACAATTGAGGACAATTGTAAAGTGAATCACCCAGACCGAAAAAAAAAACCCTATTTGTATAATAGCGGTTATTAGACTACTATTGTCAGTTTGTTATTTTGAATGTCAAAACAGCTCAGACAAGAGAGAGGAATTGCTGCCCAAAGACTTTTGAACGTTCGCAAGCACCGTCAATCAATGTGTGTGTGATCACGTCAGACCATTTAACCTCCATTTAAATGTCAGATATTAGATAAAGGAAAATACTGTATTTAGTTGCCCACTCATCAGCCTGAACTAGCTGTCAAGCATTTTCCCGTCTATTATTCAGCTTTCTTTGGATTTTATTTCCATGACCTCACATACAAAAAAGATTGGAGGTTATTGTATGGCAGATGGAGTTAGAAGAGATAAAAATACAAAGCCCCAAAGAATAACTATCACATATTGTAGACAGGATACAGTTGCTGCTGAAAATTTTGGCACCCTTGTATGTTTATCCATACATTTATACATTTGGTTTGTAAATGAATAAAAAAGGTGGGGGGGGAAACATAATCCTATCTTAGGCTCTCATTTATTCATTCATTATCCTTAAAAAAAGATCTTAGCAATATTATTGGGACCTTTACAGAAGTTTCCAGAAATAATGGGATTTGGACCTTGGACAAATACAAAAATTAATTTACTTAATTAATTAACTACTGAGAGAGAGACGCAAGAAAACCCAGCTGATTTTCCAAAATACACTTTATGATAAACTTTCTGATTACAGAAAAAAAGAAGCCTGCAGAGAAAATATCAGTGGACCAACAGTCAAACTTGGAGGAGGTTCACTGATGTTTTTGGGGTGACTTTGCTGTCTTTGATACCAGGAGACTTCAATCTGTGCATGGTATCATGAAATCCGGAAATTACCAAGGTGCAAAGTTCCACCCAAAAAGCTGCATTTTCGTCAAAGGTCATGGGTCCTCTGGAAGGACAGTGACCCAAAAAAAATAACAGAAAGCACTTTAGAATGAAAATGCTGGCCAGATCTTAATCAAATAGATCACTTATGAAAAGATCTGAAAGCAGCTGAAAGAAAGCACTCTTCAGATCAGAGACAATTGAAGGAGTTTGCAAAAGGATAATGAGCCAAATCTGCCAATAGAGAGGTGTAAAAATCTCACTGAATCTAAGATTTGTCTATTTATTCTAAAATTGACTTTACTTGACTAGTTTGACTTTGGGGAACACCAGAGACTGAGACAGATGAGAGTATGTCTATAAAGAAATACTCTCATCTGTCTCACTCAGGAGGTACTGTGAGGAAGAAGGGAAGGGAATCTGTGGTGATTCCCTCACTCTCTGCT
Source organism: Centropristis striata (assembly GCF_030273125.1). NCBI lineage: Eukaryota > Metazoa > Chordata > Actinopteri > Perciformes > Serranidae > Centropristis > Centropristis striata. The sequence goes on from NC_081526.1 coordinate 11,206,247, forward strand.
GTATTACTCTGCTGTATTACACTCAGGCCAAATGTGTAGACTGCGTGCGTTCCCAAGTGCAGCATCTTATCAGTGATTGTCTGTTTTTAGCACGTGCAAGCATGATGGTGATATTTCAGCAAGCAAATACAAACTTGACTTGTGACCCAGTAAGCTGATTTTATTAGATGCTTTCTTAAAAGCGTGCTGCACTCAACATTATTATCCTCAACACTCAAATGCTTGCACTCTGGAGCCCTGTAAAGATGTTTGAAATGAAATCTCCTGGGTCGCAGCTAATGGACTTTTTTCTGTGTTCCGTGAAGCACCAACAAGCATCTTATTAAGCATCTTTCAGGATGAAAACACACCTGACTACACCCAGAAATGTCATGCAAGCATTTAAGAATGTCTCACTTTCTAAATAAAAATAGAAATAATAACTCTAAGCATGTGCACTTCAGCTGAGGACATTCCTACACCCTTTCCCCACCACATTTTTTTTAAATGTCGGAAAACCAACAAGATCTCCAACCTAAACGACAGAGTAGACTGTGTGAGTGTTTGTCAAAATGAGGGTTTTGCGGCCCCCGGTACCGTGGGGTGTTCTAAAAATAGCAAACACGCCATTATATACACGTATGGTTTACGGTTTTAATAAAAGTCTGCAGTTTCTTTAAATTTAGGCTACAAAACCACTGACCTAGGTTTAGGGCATCCTGGTTAGGTGTTATAAAAGACAGTTTAAACAGATGAGAGCCACAGAAGTTCCGTAAAAAGGGAAGTTACGCTAAAAAAAAATGTTATTTACAAACCGACAGCCATGGAAGTTACGTAAACAATGGATGTTAGTCAAAAAGTATTTTACTTTTTTTTCCACACAGGACACCAAACCCATTCTCCTGGGTGAAAGTTCCCCATTTGTTCGATCCATCCACATCCCCACCCTCCCGCCTGAGTTTGACATACGCCATTTAAACTCTGCATTGCTGTCGATCATTACTATGACAGTACAAACCATAAATGTGAGTTGTATTTTGCTGCATTTACATACACCTTATATTGACGTTCTTGAGGGGAGACTATAGTCTCAGGAAAATCTGCTAAAAATAGGAAATTGTCTCCCTTTCCATTGCCAGTAAACTAGTAATCCTTTTTTTTTTTTTCTTCTGCTTTGTCACATTTGACATCACAAATGCACTGGCGTCTTACCTGACTCTGCAAAGAAATTGCTCAGTTTAACAGATCTGGGTTCCCCCATACAAAGATGACACTCCTCAATCATAACATATCATTTGTATGAATCCTACAGACGGTTTTAACCATTCCAGCTGACATTTAACTTGGACCTCTGTTAACACATAACACACACCTCACAGTCAACTGATGTAATCTGTCACCTAAAAACTGACTGAATATTCTAAAAATATTCCATCTGTCACACCTGACAGATGACACAACAAGACAGCAATCTGTTCTCAGCTTATTTAGAGGTCATGAGGAGAAAAAATATTTATAATATGAGGGTTGTCAAAATAATGCATTCATTTTAATTAGTTTGATTAATTACAGAAAAAAAATAACGCAGATTAATCACTCTCCTGACACCATACGTCCCTGAACATGCAACCGTCCACTGTAGCTTTGTAAACATGATGGAAGTGGAAGACAAAAGCGTTGTTTGGACCAGTGGACGGAAACTTTACATTTTAAAGACACGCACAGATGGGACCGTTGACAGAAGCACTGTTCTGTGCAGTGTCTTCAGGAAGTAATTTTTATACTATCGGGGTATATCAAGCTTGAAAAATCACCTCAACACAAAGCACTTAGCTGATAGATCCGCTGACACCTGGCACAACCCTGGATGCCACAGTGAGAGACACGCCTGTGTGAAGTCACACTCAAACAGGCTTTCACACTGAAGTTAGTCTATCTGTGACACATTAATCAACTTAATTGCAGAATGCATTTCAATGAAATGCAAATTTGGTGGTAATGTACGTAGAGGAGTTAACAGAGAATACTTTTTAATGATTCTTAAATAATTAATTCATCACAAAGTATGTAGTTGATTAGTTTTTTAATTGTTTGATAGCCCACTGTATTATAATTAGCATTAGTAAGTAGTAGAAAAAGGTAGAAAATGTGTCAATACTTTCAAACTTTGTAACCTCATCTCATGCTAAAAATGTGGTGATACAATGCTATTTAGAAAAATACCGAGCAATATTTATAATATTTTAGCAATAATAATAAAAACATTCTCCAACCACTGATCACTCTACACAAATACATTGTAGCCTCATTTGAATATGTGGCACCCAAACTTTGGAACTCTCTGCCGCCACCCCGGTCTGATATTTCTGTGGACTCTTTTAAAAAACACCTTAAAATCTATCTTTTTAGACAGCCGTTTGGATGATAGGCCCGCATTGTACATATCATTTTATAATTTTATGTTTCATTGTGTTTTAATTGTCTTATGTCCCCCTTTTTTCTGTAAAGCACTTTGTGATTTTATCTGTGAAAAGTGCTCAAAAAACAAATTTGCTCATTAACTTATTTACATTTGATACAGTTATAGTATCCAGTCTTCCAAAAATAATAACCAACAAAAAAAGGATTGCATTCTATGAAAATAGAAATGTGATTAAGTGACTGGTAGAATAAAGTATTTCTCCCGTGTTGTCTCTTGATTGAACAAAAAATCACTTGAGAAAATTGTGAAAAATGTCCATCCCAGTTTCTTACTAATTAAAAGTGAAGTCTTGTTTTGTCAGTCCAAAACTCAAAGATATGATCAAAAAAACAGAAGAAAGCAGTAATCTCCATATTTGACTGTCTAAAAATGCAATTTTTGCATGAAAAATGATCATAATGATTCATTAATTATCACAGTTGATGATTACTTTTGAGTTGATCCACTAATCAATGAGTCACCTCATTTTTGCATCTCAAGGTCCCTGTGACTTTAATTGAGACGGCAAATGTTGCCAGATTGTTAACACCTTTGCTTCTGTCTAATTCATTGCCATCTTACAGTGACTGAAGTATGAATAACCAGACAGATGATTATAAGATTTTAATCACTTCAGATAAACACAAGCAGATGCAGTGTTTGGGTAATGATCTGGGATGAGTACAGGCTTTGTTTGTGAGATGCAAACTCCAAACACAAGTTTCTGCTTCCTCAAAGCTCCGCCGGGTTTTCTGTTTTGTCTCTTAAGCTGCGAAAAGCAATAAAGTACTACATCATCTACTTTAATTCAATATATATCCCGGCAGCAATAAGCATGGATGTCACATCTTAAGAGGCGCTGTGCAACAGACACCTCTAGCAGGGTGTCTTATTCCATTATGCTTACACCCAATCCCTCATGATGAGTTTATACCCTGGGGATCAAAGGGTTGCAGTCCCAGACACATGACCTGGATCTCAGGTCCCCGCTGAAATGTCAAGAGGTGACGCTGGGACATGCTGGCTTGTGAGCAACGCAGAGTGTAACTCAGTAAACGCATACTAACAACACATCCTCCGTGGCTGCTTCTAAATGAGCCTCAGCACTACTACTGCTGAGGGTGGAACTGATACACACAGTGACGGGAACATAAAGTTCAATGAGTGCAACATGCTGGGACGACAAGAAAGCCAATTTATGATTTTATAGAGAACAGTAGTGTCTTCTCCTTAGTGAATATGTTTATATATATATTTCATTGCCTTCTGTTTCTATACTGTAAAGCAGGTCTATAAATATTTATAATAGTGTTGATAATCCAATCTAATAGATATCAATACAGTAGTGAAAAGAAACCGTGGTGGTTGGGGATTTGCGGCAGCGTGGTGCTTATCCAGGCTTCTCTCAGCCCGTAAGGAGGCGTGTAGAAACAGCACTGTTGTTGTTGAGTGTGACTAAATCCAAGCCTTAGCCTCTTGCTTTCCCTTTAATCTTACTTTGTACATGATGAAAACTACACGCACTCCCAGAGCAGCATGATATACTGCAGAAGCCGCGTTAAGATTGCATCGCATCAAAAGGAATACTAAGACTACAGCATGATTAATAGCTTCTGTATATACTGTGCTGAACAAATATTAGGAAATGTAGCAATAAACAGTGATGGCACAAATTTCTTTTCTCTCCTTTTTCATTGTCTGGGCATTTCTCTTGAGCAATCCACATAACCCGTCAACTCTGTTTTTATAGACAGCACCTGAACGAGTTGCCTCGAGCCCCGAACTTCCTGAAGACATGCACACAGAGAGCAAACATTAGTCAAGAACATGTCTGTGAGGAACTTGTTCGCAGTGTAAAAACCAAGGGGGAAATGTGTGCTTGCTGCAAAAACACCAAACAAGAGCTTGTAACAATCTGTATAGGAGACACAGTCTTCATTTCAGCTGAGGTCAAAAGCTAGATATGTTTTGAACAGAATCAGTGAGTGCATCAGATGAAATTTGAAAATGACAGAAGCAAGCAGTTGATTGGGTGTTTTATATTCCTGTTAAATTCTACTTAAGTGGGGAGCACCGTACCTTCGACACCCTCTGAGCCACCTCCCGGCCAACAGAGAGCCCCTGGACAAATGTGCGTGCAGCGATGAATGCCCGGGTAACCTGAGCCTTGAGCTTCCTGGGCACGTCTCCAAAGGGCTTGAGCTGGTCGGTGTACTTACTGATACACTCCAGATAGTCCTCCGTGATGACGTACTGGGAGTTGAGCAGCGTGAACATACGCTCCAACAGCCGTGACCAAAAGTCATTAAGCATTTCCTCCAGGTTAACATTCCCTCCTGTGTAATAGCGCTTCAGCTCTGCAAACAGGTTCTCAAAGACCTCAGAGTTCTGCATGTAAGGCTTGCCGTAAGTCCTCACGAACATCTCATTCAGGGACCTCTCCGTGTTCTCCAGTAGCTCCAGGAAGAATTCTAGTTGAAGAGGGAAAGAAAAAAAGAGTTACTTATTCTCTTTCATGTGTGACGGATGGGTTATACTGTACATTGCATACATAGATATGGCTTGATAAGATGCATTGGGAACCTTTAATTTGTGACTAAAATAGAAATGCAGCTATATTACATTCACTGTGTCAGATCTAGGGATACAATGCAGCTTAGTAAAGAAGGTCTGCTTGATTGTAACAGCAAATAAGCCAACAACCGAAAACATTCCAAAATAGCAAATCAATTAGGGCTTCTGATACTGATTTCATTTTGAAGAGACTTCACAGTTTTGTTGATCTTCATCTCCTGTGAACTTCTTCTTAGACTGCAATGGGAGCCTACTCCGTACATATATAGAGCTGGAAAGCAATAAGTTCAGTGTTTGCAGTGCGTGAGGCCAGTGTTGTCTATATATCACCTGTAAACCCAAATACACTTCTGTACCTTGATAGAAAGGATATATATTGCTGAAAAATTTCCTATAAACTGATTTGCACTGGAGTATTGCTCCATATGCTGGAAGCATAAGGCTGTCAGATTAGGTGCAATAAATGATCCTTCAATGTGATTATGATTCCACAATGCAGTTTGTCTGTAGCGTTTGCAGGCGTTCCGCGTTCTCCTTTTTAGGCACCACTTGTTGTCAGCCTCACGACCTCTATGACTCACCACAAATTGGGTAGGGATGATAATATTTCTGACCATCTGCTATCCATAATGATAGTCCTCGCTTTCAAGGACCAATATTAAAATTTAAATAGGCTTCAAAACTCTGCACATTTAACTGCAAAATGAAATAGTTCAAGACTAGACAGAAGAGGCTGCAGTCCCATAAAGGGTGGTGGAGGTTATAGAAAGTCTTTTATATTCCTCGGTTATTGTCTTTCATAGGGCAATGTGTTCAATCCGAAGCTTTAAAGCACAATTAATAGGTTTTTCCCCCACTTGTTAACAGAAGAGAGCTGTAAATAAATATTGACATATTATCACCTCATAAAGTTAATAAGGCAGACGTGTTAGCCAACAGTTGCCGGGTTTACAGGTCTAAAAGATAGCATTTCTTTGTAGCCGTGTTTTTGGATACGACAGAAATTTATTTCCAGTATTCACGTTCTATGTTCTATCATGTCAGTTGAATGTTCACATCCTCAGCATAAAAATAAGCATAAAAACGTTTTTTTTTTAGAAATTTGTTGAGGGAAAAGCGACTACTGTACATCACTTGACTTTAATTACTACTATGGCCACTAGAGGTGGGAATCAGCAGAGGCCCCATGATACGATTTTATCTCAATACTTGAGTCATGATACGATATTATTGCAATTTTGAGCATTTTGCGATATGGTGATATTGCAATACATTATATTGCAATTTAACTGTTTAACTGCATTTTGTGTCCACTAAGTTAAGTTCAATCAATAATTGTTTTGTCAAATAAGAGAAAATTCTCAGTCTATTCATTTCACATCAGTCTTTTTATTTCTCCACAATAAGAGTCAAACCCACAGACTGACCAACAAAGTATTCAGTCAAACTGAACTGAACTGATATCAAACATGTATGGACGACAACAACTGCAGCATTTTCTCAAACTTTCCTCAACTTTAAGCTTTACTGCTCTGAATTTTTTTTGAATGAAACATAACAAAAGCCTAACTTTGCAGCATTATTTTGACAACTTCCCGGCACTATATCCTGATACACATGATGCCTATCGATTACCTTAGATCTTCTAGTTTCATATGACACCATATCGATATTCGGCGTCCATGAATCGATACAATATTGCCACGCACAATATCACGATAATATGCTGTATCGATTTTTTCCCCCACCTCTAATAGCCACTAGAGGTTGCTACGGTGGCTTTGAGAGCTCACAGCACTGCAACTGAAGAAAGCACATGCAAATACACAAAACACAAGCAAATTGAGAAAACATCAATCATCATCAATTTGACAACACAACCGCAGCATTTAGGAAACGCACTGCAAAGACCAAAGCGATCAAAGCGATGCAAATAGACCACAACACAACAGAAGTGTTTCAATAGAACACTTTAAAGTCCATGTCTGGACACACATCTCATATCATCAAGTTATTTCAAGATAATGATAATTTCATGTTATAACGTAATAATATGAAATTATCACGATATTTCATGATAATGATATTTTCATGATAATGATATTTTCATGTTATAACGTGATATATAGCATTAGCTCGCAAGCGCTAGCCCGTACAATCACATTGCAGTTAAACAAATCAAATAAATGAATGATACACGACATCAACGACACCGAGTTGGTCTAGGTTTTGCTAGCCCGCTAACGCTAGCACGCTATACTGCTCGCCGGCTAACATTAGCACGTGTGAAATTATCATGATCTTGAAATAACATGATAATATCACAAGCGTGTCCAGACATGTGCATCACTTTTAAGTGTCCTCTGGAAACACTTCTGCTGTGTTGTGGTCTTTGCATTGCTTTTTCTTAATGCTGCGCTTGTGTTGTCAAAGTTTTCTCAATTTGCTTTTGTTTTGTGTATTTGCATGTGTTTTCTTAAGTTGCAGCGCTGTGAGCTATCAGGGCCACCGGTTGTTGCCTAAAAAACGTGGGCCATCATAAGCTGCTTGCACAGATGAACTTTACAGCCTTTTGTGGGTGAAGACAGTCTGATCAAACAGTAAAATTGCTGGCCGCAAAGGTAAAACAATAGGCTAAGAGTTTGGAGAGTTGAACACCTATAATTCTCTGTGGGTTGGTCACTCAAGCAACACCTTTCACATTACACATAGCCATTTGATCCATTGTTCATGTACAAATATTAATTAGTCCAGCTTCAGATCTCTAATTTCACTGCTGTACAGCCAAGTGGAAAAGGCAGTGAAGGTGTGAACAAAGGCTGCAGTAAAACACTAAAAAGTGTGCTGATAGTTAAAAATAATGAGCTGTGTGAGTTATCTCTGTAACAGCATGCCATGAAGCCTGTTACTTCTAGGGATTTTTACCTGCATTTTACAGTAAGTGACACCCTTGTACTTCTCACTGTCAGAATGGTCTGAATTAACATCTGCAAAGCAATTAATTGTAGCTAGGTCACACAAGCACATATTCACTGAGAGATCCTCTGAGCCACTCACATCGCAGTCACTTATCAGAACGGCCCTGACAAAGCTGTAATGGATTTGAAGTGGTCATTAGTGCTCAGCAATGCAGGTGAAATTAAAAAATTACAGCAGCAGAGAAACAAAATGGCATGATGACACATCAAATCACATCTGGTTGGCTGTATCAAGAGCTGTCCATGCTGCACACCATTGGAAAGCTAATTATGAAAAATATACCTCATGCAGGATGTTGGTACCTTATGGAGACAAATTTATTTTTTGATGCAACCAGCAGCTTGATGTTAGTTTGGAGGGTAAAGTTCACATTTGCCACAGGGGAAAAAAAGCAGCATTAAATCTATCCAATCAAACCCGCTTTTGATTTATTACATGCAACATGCTTGTAAAACACTTCTGTTCTTATCACAAGTAATTATCGTTCATTAGCATGTCTTATCAGGTACATACAAATATTACAGTAAGATGTCCTCAGGAGATCTGATTAAATTAAGCTTTACTTTCACACACATTTCCCCCGCTATCTTAAGAGGATATGACTTTTTCTTTCAGTAGCGCATACAGTATGCAGGGCTTGTGATGTTGGTCAAAGTATTTCTTGAGACTAGAGTAAATGAAAGACTACAGTGAGCAGTTCTTTAAATATGCAAAGCTCCAAGCATGATTTGTGCTTCAGAGACTCCTTGTTGGTAATGAAAATAGTCAGTGGTGCTGAGCGATATGCACGCTGATTAATGACAGCTTCAAAACTAATTTCTTTTTTTTAAATATGAATTTTAGAGAAAAAAACATCTTAATGCACTCAGGTTCTTTCCCCCAATGCGTGCGCTGCAATATTAATAGAATATAACAGATGTAATTAAGACAGAATTTATTGTTAATGTGGACAGTATATTTGATAGAATTCTTAGCTCTGTTTTGGAGTGATTACGATGATTAATTACATTATAAATGGGTTCAGTATAATTCAGTGACTAATATATTTAGTTAAAACAGACAACTTAATCTAATTAGGGAAAATTCATAAGAGGGATCGTATTTCACAATAACAAATTTAGGGAAATGTCAGAGACTAAAATTATCAGGAAAGCTTATATGAATCCTCAACACATCTTGGTAATTAAGAGGTCTGTCCAAATGAATGGCCGCAGGAGCTGCAAACAGCGGATAATGATGCTGAAATGCTGGACAGGGGTGATTCTAATACTCCCAACTTGCAGAAAGTTCATTACATTTCACTGATAAAGCTCAGTTTGGCTCAGATTCCTCACTGTGCACACAGAGCTGTTCAGAGGTTACACAGAGCCATTCTCTCTGTAATAAAGAGAAAGCCTGTGTCTTCGGCTTCTACAGCTGCTTGCTGATGGATGCTCTCCGAGATGTTAGAGATGTCAGTGGTAGCCTCAATTACTGCAGTCTTAAAACAGAGTGCTCTTATTTTAAATCTTTGAGCCAGATGATGAAAAAAAAAAACACAAGTTAACATGCTTTTCATTTATAAGCAGACCAGCGTTTTCAGAGAAACTGTGAAACAAATAACCAGCGGAGGTATCTGTTGATGGGATAACATCTACTGTGAGGACCCTCATGGGAAGTGGCCTGCAGAATTAATTACTGCAAAGTCTCCTGAACTGTGACCAGACATAACTTAGGAGGATAAAACGGGTTGCTTTTCCACCACACTTCACTTTTCCTCAGTTGAGTAATTGCAATCTATCATAAAAAAGAAAAAAAGAAAAAAAACAGAGCGGTAAGGAAACTGTGGCATTGGCTTCCTGGACCACATTTTCACTGGACCACAGTCGACATCTGTGCAAGCAGAAGTCCGTAAAAACGTATTTGTGCACAAACAAAGTAATAAAAAGCATACATCAGGCTGAAGTCAACACCTTAAATGGTTATCAGCATTATCGCCTGTGGGTTAATAGTCATTTAGCAGCAAAGTTAAATCTGAGTTTTACATCTTGAGAAACAGATTAATTTGCAAGATGCTCGTTCTTTGTGATGTGATGAATATCTCAAAATGTATGTTGACCTGACTCAGACAAAATCCATATAAGTACATAAGTAGCTTTAGGTATAAACAGGGCCTCAGAGTGGAGGGCAATTTAAGAATCAATACAATGAGGCGGTGCACTTACTGCAAAATCTCAGAAACAGATCATTTGTTCACCTTCATTCATCAAAGCTGGGCCTAAGTTAAACTCTCACCATCAAACAGAGATTTGATAATTGTAATAATTTCAGGCGGAGATTAATTCAGTTAGTGTGGCTTTATTCAGACAATGTGATGCTGCCTTTTTGTGTCTTATCATTTTGTGTTAAATTGAGGAGGTGTTACAAAATAATAAAGATGTATAAAGAAAAATGATCATAAATTGGAACATGTTGGAGAGAATTGACCCCCTATGGCCCTGTGGATAAAACACTAAAAGACTAAAAGATAGTGAGTAAATTGAAGTCTCTGAGGTGAATGTAAATTTAAATTTGAAATTGTTTTTTTATGCATCTTTTCTGTTTGTTTGCAAATTAGAATTTATTTTGCTCATAAATGCAGTGAATTTGCATAAATTATTGTGAATATAAAATGAGAAATTCCTTGAGGGGACTGACCAGTGCTAAAATGTTGCATATAATAAATGCTCTGTACTTTCTTTGGTACCTCCTGTGCAATGCTGTATTGCACACAATACATTACGGTGAATGCAGGATTGAGTTTCAGGGCCATACACCAATAAACAGTACCAAAAGAGCCGAATGCACTTACAGAAAGTTAATGCAGTCAGTACATGAAGGTTTTTCAGATCTTTTGTTAGATGTCATCTAAGTAAAACACATTCCTGCCAGCAAAAAACATTGTCAAAACTATCTATCAGTAATATATCAGTGAAGTTGAACCTTGTAAAGTGGAAGAAATTGCTAATTTTGTTCTCATGCAGCAGAAAAAACAGCATGTTTTCTCCAGCAGAACCACTTGGTGTCTCCTTAAGGACAACAGCCAATCAGAGAGGGAGCCCTGTTCTTACTTTGTGATTATTGAAACTGTATCAAGTAAAACACACAGCTCGGTTACAACCTACCGGAGCCACCCATGCCTGTACATGAAACTAGCAATTTTGCTGCCAAAAGGAACACTTAATAATTGCACTTGTCAGTCATAAGTGGTTCATTGATTGGCCTGACAGGAGGTACAGGTTTCAAGAGGGCTCTGAATGCTTTGCTACTATACAGAATGTAACAGACCATTTTAGTCTCCATTTTTATATATTACTTCTTATTTCCTGTCTATTGTGAATCAGACAATGATGGTTAGAAGCAGGGGCACACTGCAAATAATTTGTTTCTTACCAAGACTGAAAAAACTTAAGTGTTAGATAATTTATCTTGTTTTAAGAGTTAATTTCGTATTTTAACTGTTTAACATGCTTATTTCTAGATTTAACAATCTTAATTCAAGACATCTTGTCAAGTGAAATTATCTTTCCATGCAGCAAGATCATTTCCCTCAGATTTAGTGTTTTTATCTTGTTTTTTAGATACCTTTTTTTGCAGTGCAATCAATGTATGATTGCAGCTGCTGGAAATAAAAGTGCTAATATAATGGAATCTAATTATATAAAACACAATTTGCTCATATTTGAAAGCAATCAAGAAACCGGAAGAATTTTGCTAAGATTTGGAAAATTTAAGTGAAATCTTTTGCATTTCCATAAATGTTGCAGCTTGTCCATGAGAAATCACACAGAGAAAGATTAAAATAGTCTCAGACATTCCCACATACAGATTTTGTACTGCTCAAAGATACTGTGGCATTTCTGTTTGAATCCTGCCTTCTCTCCCAGTCTCCAACTGGAGAGTCCAATAGGACTTCCGAACTAAAGGATGGTTTTGCTGAGCAAGCATGCCCTTTTCAGCACTTCCCAGCTCCACATTCATTTAGTCAAACACATCCACACCTGGTAGCTGGCCAGCACAATGCGGCCTCCTGTGGTTGGCAGCTTTTGAGGAGTAATTTAGGGTTAAGCACTTTGCTCAAGGGCATATCCACAATGGCTGCTGAGGGAGGAGAGACAGGATACAAAAAGTTGCCACCTTTGGCCATGGCAAAAGTAACACTGGCTTAACTGTATCCACTGCAGTTTGTTTGTTTTGATCCAGTGATGGCATTCTCTAAAAAGTTTTACCTAAAATTGTCAAGAATCTATGGTAAATTGTACAAAACTGTGAATATTTGTCAAAACTGTAAAAATGCTTTTTACAACCATACCTTAACGCAGCACCAGGGGTGGCACAACTCTCCAAATCCATTGATTTTAAGGTCACAATTCGATTCAATTGTTGTTTTAATTTTTTTTTTCCTAAGCACTGAATGGCTGCACTGTCAAACTATCGAGTCTTGATTTGTAAGATTCAGCAGACCATTGGTTTTATCACGTTACAGCTGCTATCTACATATTCAAATTATTCTTTAAAATGATAGTATCAAGAGTGATTTAACCAACAATTGTTTTTGGACTGACCAATACTAAAATGTAATCACAAAAACTGTTAAACAACAAAAAAGAGCCACTTAATGGCAAAAGGGTACTTTACAACAACAGCTTGAGCTACAAAGAGTTTAAGATGTGCACTTGAATGCACCATGAAGTCCCTGCAATTGACTACAGTGGCTGGTAACGGCCCAACATATTCACATTCGTAAAAATGTGTCCTTGGGTCACCGTACTTTACTATAAAAAGCAATATAGTAGCACAATCAACTTTTAAGAGGAGATGATGTGACAGGAGCTCTCCATAGTTGAGATGAGCGCTGATTCGGGATCCACAGATTACTGCAGAATAGAGGTGGGGGAAAAAAATCTATACATCATAGTATCGCAATGTTTTTCCATTCATGTTTGATATCAGTTCAGTTCAGTTTGGCTGAATACTTTGTTGGTCAGTCTGTGGGTTTGACTTTCATTGGGGAGAAATAAAAAGACTGAAGTGGGATGAATAGACAAATAATAATAATAATAATATAATGTTCTCTTATTTGACAAAACAATTCTTGATTGAATTTAACTTTGTGGACACAAAATTAAGTTTGTAGGGCTCACAGCTATTCCACAAGTTCATTTGGATTAAAGACTGAATGCAGTGAGAATTATCAACAAATTCTCTCCATGCTTCAAGATGGAGGTCGTTCTTTGTCCCCCTCCAAACAAAGACAAACGACCCCCACCCCCACAGGTATCTGGAGATACCTAAAGGCGTCTCATTGGCTGATACCAACAGGAAATACAACTTCCAGGTTGAGACACAAAAGTGTCCTGCAGCCACCCCTTCCTTCTCTTCTCTTCTCAACTCCCTGAGGAACAGCATGCCTGCTGTCCTGGTCTGATCTTCCAGGAGGAAGATCAGACACCTTCCCTCTGTCTCCAGCTCTAAGGGGAGGCCCCAAACCAAGTGGGCCCACCACGACGCTTCTAAGTTTCCTGCCTGTGATCTATACTGGACATAATCACAGAGACCCTCACCAAGCTTCTGGAGCCAACAGCAACCAGCGCTACAACCACCAAAACCCAACCAGGAACCAGATTCTTCTCCAAAAGGATTTCTGCTTTCCCTTTCAACTCTGGACTCTGTGGTATAGTACTGGGCAGTTAGTAAGCAAGAACAAGTTTGTTAAGCTTTAATCAATGGTGTTGATCTCTTGTGTGTTAAAGTATATTTGTTGGGATATTTTGTGTAGTTCGATCATTTGAAGTTGTATGATTAATGTTGCTCTACATATCTCAAGTTGTACATGTAAATTAACTATAACTCATTTGATTTGCTCACACACTAATCCACATGAAATATACTTTAATTTGGCTTCCTACAACACATAGACCTTCAAGACCGCATGGTCTATTGTTCTTCAAGAACAAAAGGGCTTCCGCCATTTTGATTTATTTAAATGACTTTCGGCCTTTCGGCCGCCATTTTGTTACACATTCTTTCTCAACCACATTTCCACTGTAAATAGTCTTTTAGATTAGTTATTGTGTGTTCTGTTTGCTTTGCTTTATTTAGAATAAATATGTTTTTGGATTAATATGCTTCTCCCTTTAATGTTGCACATGAATGAATGATTTGCTAACCTCTGCTATGGAAAAGAACTCAAAATTCCTTCAACCGTTAATGTTCCAAATTGATAATTTGTTAACTTTATGAGACTGATTAACTATGATTTGCTATCTTTTCCTATTCCTAAGTGAATAGGTGGTGCCCCATCGAGTAACTTTAATTCATTTAAAGTATTAAATATTAATTTAGTCAATTTCCGATAGCAAAATTGACCTAAATTAGCTTTACCTCTAAATATTTTGGTACCCCTAATGGAGGCAATGTGTATCTGAACCAGATACCCCTACAAGTTAAACAGTTAAATCACAATGTATCGTAATACTCACCACATCGCAAAATGCTCAAAATCGCAGTAATATCGTATCGTGACTCAAGTATCGGGATAAAATCATATCATGGGGCCTCTGCTGATTCACGCCTCTACTGCAGACTGCAAATCTTCTGCATTTGTGTTTTTCATATCTCATGATTCACAAATCCTGCTTTTGATTTTCAGTGATTAAGAATCAAAATTGTGACACTGGTACCAAACACAAGAAAACCCTGGTAAGTCAAAACAAACCATTATTACTTCGGTGGTTTTCTTTGGGTATGGGTAAGTAAGTGATGCATTTGGGTCAGTTTTGAAAGAGTGTTTTTTTTTTGTGTGTGTGTGCAACAAAGCAACTGATTTTGTGCCAGCTGCTAAATATTGTCTTAATAGCCTGCCAGGAAAACTTTGAAAACAAGCGATAACAGCGTGAGTCAGTAACTCCAAAGAAGATCAATTGTGGAGGATGGGCCACATTAATAATCTGTTTGGCTACCCAGCATCATGCCGTTCATGGTCAGAGGAGGGCCAACAATTGATTAGCAATTAAGACCCCTGACTGAGTGTTTAACGAGCAAGTGGAAAAGAATGCTCAGTGCGAGCCATTTATCTTATTCCTCTGAGCGGTTGTTTCCTCGAGTCTTAGGAATAGAAACAGGGTGCATTATAGTGAAAATTCAGGCATGGTTTTTAATACATTCATTAGCAAATAGGCGAAAAGTTATAATAAATTGCCGTAACTGGTGCTGTGTCTGGCACTAATCTTTAAGATGACGCTGTTTCTCTCTAAGATTCACACAGCTGTACAGTGCATCATGGGGTTTTGTGGATATTTCTGTATCTGTGCTCGCATGGTCTTGGCATAGTCGAGACTGTGCCCTCTCGCTGTGACACGTAGGCTGTGGTGTCAGGTATGCGTGGGCTGGCCAGCTACTGTCAGCTACAGTAACACTCATCACAAACTCTGCATAAAGAGAAGAGAATATAAACATACACTGACTCAGTGTAGGTGGGACTGAAGAGTCAGGTGCTAAATAGATGGTAAAGAGCATCTAAATGATCTTACAGCTCAGTAGTGTTTGGATCTTTAACTAATGCGTTCAGACTCAGAATCAAGGCCAATGCAATATTTTGGTAACACATTGGATTATGAAGAGAAAATACCGCTTAAGAAAAATGCATCTAATAGAAACATTTTTTTATGAGCTGGTTAAATCTCAGTTGATATCTCCTGCTCAAAACCACACAACTTTCAAGACTCAGATTCAATTAATGGAGCTTAAAGATAAGAGTGGAATTCAAATCTAGCAATCAATAGCTCAGATTTCCCGAGCGGGTGGTCAATCGAGACCCTCGGCAGACACAAAGTCTCCAGACAGCAACCAGGGCAGCAGAGCTGAAACCTGCATCTGGCATCTGCTTTGACGCTGATTAAATTATGGAGAATGGCAGCTAACCCCAAGAGGAACAGGGGTGCCTGGAGTCATGCGTCTAAGTGCTGCTGGACAAACCCCATTTCCTCCCTCACCGGAGTTCTCCTCATGACATTCACTATCTTGACAACGGCTGATCAAAATAACACTTATTTATTTATGCACACTTCCAGGAATCACATGTAGGCTATAGAAGTGTATATTCCTGGAAAAAAAAAAAGAACGGACAGACATCACCGAGGCATTGTGTGACATTGAGTTTCTGGGCAATGTACAATCATCTGAGAGCTGAATGCTGTAACTGAATAGGATTTGTTTCATATAATATGTTGGATTGTTTGACAAGAATGAGCATTGAAAGACAAGACATTGACTGGTGAGTATTGAATTGCGCTATTAATCACTCAAACATTATTCAGTTGTTGTCACTGGATATATTTAGACAGCCTAATATGAAAATCTATGCTTTGACCTCCTGCTTTTGGACAAAGATGAGAATTACTGAATCTTACTGGGAATGTTGCGGTTAGATCCGGAGATCTAAGAAGAGTTTATGTTGATGTAATGTATCTTGTTTAACCCCCCCCCCCCCTTACATAGAGAATTGGAGGTTGTGGGCAATGGATTTAGCAGGTCAACAGTTGACGTCACACTGAAGTACATCATCTGAGATCTGGAAAGCTAAAGCTCAGCACTGTGTGTCAAGTTTAAGTCATAAATCTAAATAAAAATGACTTAATTTATTAATTTATGTACAGTCAGTACAGTCAGTTAACAAATTTATTAGACCACCGGTTTATGCCACAGCTGTCCTAAATTTACAGCATTAGTAATTACAAAAATCATTTTTTATGTTTCTGTAATGGTTAATACACCAGTATGAAAAAGCTCTTCAACTGAAATGATAGGTTTAATGCTAAAATATAATTATTGTTGTTATCCATTAATTTTCAAATGTACGGTTTTATTATTTCTTGATTAGGATGTCAAATTATGCAGTCCTGCACAGAAAAAATAATTCTTTTTTCTCGTTTTTATGACAGGTGGTCTAATATATTTGTTAAGCACTGTATATTAGCAGTATGTTAACAGATTTTCCCACAAGCTGTGAATGGTGAAAATGTGTAAAGCTGAGGACACAGTAAAAGATTGTTTGCAGGATTTTACCCACAATCCCCAGTTGGGCAAAGTCTGCACTAGTTGGGGACAGGCAGCATGGCTAGTTGGCACAAAAATCAGTTAGTGTGTGAGGGGAACAGACCCGACCCGATCTAAGTTGTAGTCAAACAAAGATGTTTGAATTTTTTTAGCCGAATCTGGACACAGTTGGGTAGCGTCAACTGATTAACGACCCAACTGCATACAACACAAGTTGCCAACAGCCAATGAAAAAGAGAGAGTGGGACACAGGAAATAGTGCCAAAAGAAGAGTTTAAAAGAAGGTTTTATTGTCGGTTGGCAAACAAATATTGGTGCATTACTGCCACCAATTGGTATGTTTGTTAACCTATTAACATAATGTTAACATATTGTATTGTTTGTAGTCTGTAATCCTCATCAGGCAGTTGTTGAGTGCGTGATCCCCAGTCTTTCAGAGGGGCTGATATTGGAATCATTTAAGATTACAGACAATGGACTCAAAGATGCTGAGGTTTGCCAACACTGCTGGCAAAACAATATTTTTTATGATGTATTGTGTCAATAAAGCCAATTTTGCATTATTAGTCTGATGTTGTGTAACATCAGTTCAGGAGTCTCAGCTCAGCACTGGCAGTACAACAACTCAACTCAATACCAATTTTGAATTCAGAGGTAATTCAAGATTCATAGCCCTGAGCCTTCTTCATTTTTGGAGAAAAGTCATTTTGCAATTTAAATTGCAGAGATGGCAAGCAAGCAAATAGATTTAAAATACAGAGCGGAGAAGTACAGTTATAAGATGCTTGTTTTGTGACTAACACTTTGATTTATGTCACTTAAATGCATGTTCTCCTACATGAAAGGAGGAAGTTTGTTTTCATGCTACTGTATATGCAAATCATGTCACAGGAAACACAGCATTATGTATTAATCACACTAGATGTGATCCATATAAATGAGCTTGATTTCAATATCAAACATAAACACCAGCTGTAATGTTACATTGTTGTAGGTGGGACCATGTTGGGCACACAGTACCAGAGGTGGGACCAAGTCATTGTTTCACAAGTAAGACTCAAGTCTTTACACTGAAGCTGCAAGACAAGTCCCAAGCCCTCTTGTCATAATGCACTCTTCACCAAATGTAATGCAGTCAGCAACAGTGTAATAGTGTATTACATTTCCCAAATCATGAATGCTTTTTTAATTATGTAATGATTTGTTTCAAACAAGTTTGTTCAAACAAGTGTGTGCATAGCTTTGAAAACAGTATCATGTATTTTTGTAAGTCAACAGGCTCAAGTCCAACTGAAGTCATGAGTCAAAATTTAAAAATACATATTTTTCTTGTTGTGCTATTTATCAGTCAGATTGTTTTGGTGTGGGATGCTGAATGTTTTATATATCAGCTGTATACTGCCCTACAAAGCCTAACTGCAGTAACTACGCAAAGGGTAAAACTGAGGAAAAACTGCTTTTTTAACATTTTTTAACTGGCCAGCCAAATGGGTTATAGCTAGGTAAGTGATATAACACTTATTTGTATGTATAGATAATGTAATTTTTTTATGCTCATAAATCATAACGATTTATTTGACCTTCAACCCCGAAAATGTAGGTACTGCTCTCTGGTTTTGCATTGCTGTAAAAGGTTCTAATAGTAATGCAAAAACAGTGCAATAACTACAAAGTTGTTGTCTTCTTTCAGCTTTTATATTTTCTTTTCAGTGAATAAACATTTTCAAATTGATTTTGTTAGACGTGTATTTAAAAGTATTTAACAACTCTATTCAAAGATTTGTGTATTTTAGACTTAATATTATAAAGTAATGTGACATTTTAGTCTTAATATAATTTTTTCTCACTTTTTAACTTAATCACTTTCTAGATAATAATTTCCCTATCAAATAAACGTATAATTTCTAATATTCAACACAATGAAGAAATACAAGGCTACACTGTATCACAGTCAAAGCAGACAGTCTGCTTTGGTTTTATGTTTAAATTTGTATATGTCCAAAGCAGACTGTGGGAAGTGAACTTACCGTGGTCTGCTTTGGTTTTGAGTTTTTATATCATCATTTCTGAAATCTGAAACTTTGTCACAAGATAAAACAGACATCAAGGAGTTAATTTATAGCTATAACTCGATTTCGACGAGAAATGTAGTAACTGCAGTTAGGCTTTGTACGCTGTATAGGAAAAGGAATTAGATTTAAGTTTAAGTTTTTTTATTTCGACAAGTCTACTTTAAAGTAATTTAACTTGTGACTTGAGCCAGACCTTTGTGTCCGAGCCACACCTCTGTACAACACCCCTATTCCTCAGATTCGGCTTTTTATGTTGCTGCTCCTTGACTGAAGAAAAGCCTCTCGTTAAAGCCTCATCATGCATCAAAGGCCTTTTTAAACTTTGTTTTTATATTTGTGGTTTCTACATTTCTCTTTTCATTCTCCTGTAAAGTGCTCTGTATCCACTACTTTGTGGTGCTATAATAAATAAAGTGTACTTATACTGGCACTAAAAACATACCCATTATCTCAGTCAAGGCTACCAAAGCTTGATGGTTACATGGTAGCAGCTTTGCTACTTTGCTTGTTTTTTCTTCATGATCATGACTGAAAATGTTTGAACAGCACATGTATCAACTACAAGGGGGCAAAATCTGATCTGGGGTTTTAAATTTCAAGGTTTGTTACATACACAGTAAATGGTTTAAGTACTACTAATATAATATAAGGCTGTTCTCACAAACAATTCTTAGGCATTCCTTTAAAAAGCAATGCATTGGAAGTCATAGCTATCCTATTAATTTTTTTCTCTAATAACATAGCATAGCAACAAATATAAAAATGGACATATGGACCAACCCTGACCTTCAACCTGGATGCTTTTTAACCCTGATCCTGTTAATTTTTCAAGTGTTGGAAAAAGTATTCAGAGCCCTTAATTGAATCAAATAAATACCACACTGTAAAATTACTCCACTACAAGTAAAAGTAATTTTACATGCATTGAAAACTTACTAAAAGTACAAAAGTATCAGCATCAAAATGTACTTCAAGTATCAAAAGTGACAGCAGTCGTTATGCAGAATGGCCCCACTCAGATTGTTATATATATTCTATTTTTTAATTTTTTTTTAGATTATCTGTATTGATTTATTTATATAAGCAGTGTTTGAATTTTGTAAAGATATGGCTAATTTTAACTTAATATACTGTTATGAGGTTTAATAAAAAATGTCCAATCACTTTAAACTGACCTGAAAACGTTAACTAAAAAGTTAAGCTATGAGCTAAATGTAGTGGTCTAAAAAGTACAATATTTGGCTCAAAATGTAGTAAAATATAAGTATTAAGTTACATAAAATGGAAATACTCAAGTTAAGTACACACACCTTAAATGTACTTAAGTAAATGTACTTACTGACCTGTTCCTGACATTAGTTTTGGCTCCTTAACCTAACCAAGAACCCCTTTTTTTACAACATTAAACCATGTTTAAAACAGCGATTGGTCATATTTATAGGATCATACAAACGCTGCATACATTTTCATAGGAAATTATACGAACCCGCTCATTAGAATACATCAAAATTATTGGATACAGACATCTTATGTCTCGGAAATGTACATTAAATAAGTGTTATAATCCAATATTCCTTTATTTATATAAAAAAGGAAGCAATCATTAGGGGATTTTCTCTAAATTCAGTTTGCTGCTGCCATTACAGAAAGTGAACTCCGATAAAGTAATCTTGAAAATGTAATGTTTGAGAGTGATAACTCATTAAAAAGGTTTTTATGCTTTTTTCATCTCCGCCCTCCTTCACCATTGTCCACAGTGATAAGCTGCTGCTTCCCACACAGTATAATGTTGGGAGCTGGGGGGATTATTATTTCTCATTAAACTGTAAGTAGAAGGAGCTGACTCCTTAGAGAAGGATACCAACAGGGAGAGGTGGGGAGGTACCGTGAGTCTTGGTTCAGTAATGAGTACTTCCCTCCCATAGCAGAAGCTCAGTGGATGTGTGGTGGTCAAGACAGTCCCCATGGGGCTATGACAAGATCACACAGAGCACAGGACCACCAAACAGCCTTAATAATGCAGTGTTGGGCTCTGTACTGCTGTTCAAGCTGTCAGTCTGCTGTGCAAGAAGCCATGTTTGTCTAATCCAACAAGAGGGTTCTCGACTCCAAGGCATATTAATGAGATTTTCACATCTCGTCTCCTCTTGAGGGAGGGCAGCTACCGAAGTACAAACAGTGAACCTTTTCAAATTAACACTTACAGTCTAAATCCTTTGTTTCCTCTGTGCAGCATTTTGTTCTGTGGTGATTGACCATTAAAACTTCTTGGGGGAAAAAGAAACGAAATGGGAAAATTAATCGGCATGAAGTATGAAGACAAAATAGACTCACCATCAAATCTTTTATGTCTGGAAACAAAGGTGGTTCTCAATTCATAACTCGTTTCATCAACCAGATTCTCAAAGTCCTGTTTGCTTTGCTGGCCAAATTTGTCCTCCATTTCCTGGGTGCAACATGTGTTTCCCTGAGGACAAACTCGAAGATGTTCCCCTGCAAAAACACAAAAAAAAAATCAGTGTATTTATATCCATAGTACAAGTGACACTGACTATATACAGACATGGAAAAAAAAATTAGACCACCCTTGTTTTCTTCCATTTCTTGTTCATTTTAATGCCTGGTACAACTAATAACAAATATATTGATAACAACAGAAATAGCTGGTTGTAGCTGGTTCCATTGTTTTCTTGATCATGATTTTGGTTTTTATTAAGAAAACCATGGAAAATGGCTTGATATCAGCTCTAAAATTACATTACATTACATTACATGTCATTTAGCTGACGCTTTTGTCCAAAGCGACTTACAATAAGTTAAATAAATTAAACTCTTATGAGCTATTTTTGTTGTTATCATTATATTTGCCCAAACAAAAGTACCTTTAGTTGTACCAGGTATTAAAATGAGCAAGAAATAGAAGAAAATAAGGGTGGTCTATTATTTTTTTCCATGACTGAACACTCTTAGTAAATGTAACATGACAGAAGTTTATACAATTAACAACTTTAACAAATCCTTACTTTACCACAGCAGTCTTCATTATTCTGGCTTAAATTTGCTTTCCTCCATCTACATAAAATTTGTGATTTCTATCTAAAAAGTAGTTTCTTTGAATTCAGCTGCATTTTTACCCAGAGCTCTCACTCCAGCAAGCTGGTGGTTTAAAATTATTTATTGATTCAATAAAACTTTTATTGCAAAAGGTCTCATTTTGGACACATAATCATTTGAGCTGATAACAGTATTTAATTTTTATGTTGTCCCAGACAGCCTTCTATGTTCTGAGAAAAGTGTGCAGGCTTGTGGTTTCCAACCGGTGGTTCTCCAGCCGTCAGGTCTTAATTAGCAGCAGTGCTTCCAAATTGATGGTTTGCAAAGCATCATCCCCTAACAAGCTTTCCTAAGAATCTTTTCTATTTTTGACACTTCAGATCCAAACTCTATTCAACAGAAATTAGGTAGATTTAAATGATATTGTTGAGATTATAGCAATATGTAAAATAAATAATAGCTCATGATGAAACCCGTTAGATTCAGTTAAATTAAGCTTGAAATGTTTGTTTTTTTCTATAAAAGGTTACCGGTGAACTTTTGCTTGTTTTAGCTACTTTCCATGGGCTGTCACACAAATGAAGATTGGCAAATATTCACCTGCTGTTCACTTTTATTTTACCGAAGTGAAGGGGCAAATTCAGGGGTCGACAACCTTTACTAACAAAAGTGCCCCTGTTGGCCCAAAAAAAGAGAAAAAATGTTCTAATGGAGCCACAAACCTTATTTTCAGTCTTATAAAGAAGACAAAAAAGCCTACTAAGTCTAAATTAACCTACCAGCATCACTAACAGGTCATAATGAGCATTTCTTAATATGATTTTGTCAGAATGCAGCAATTTAAAAGTAGACTTGAAGTTGGCAATACTTAGAGTTTAAGGCGCTGGGCTGTAGACTTCCATAAGCATTTTAGTTGACTAAAATGTTAGAACATTTTTAATTACATATATAAGTTAAGCCTGTCACGATAATAACTATATCGACTAATCGTTCGATATATAAAAATGAACACAATCGTTTTTTTAAAAACTCAACATTTTGACTTTTTGTGCTTTTTTGTGTTGAGTTTAAAGTAATGCTGCAAATGTATGACAAGCAGAACAAATTGCCAAAAACCCCAAAATTTCCCAAGCAGCCATTCCAGCTGTTTATATGTTATATTAATAATAAAATAATATAATACATAATGATTATCACACTGCAATGCGTTGTTAACAGAGCCTGAAAGTCTATTTTATTTTATTTGGTTGTAGTTTATTTCTTTATGTTTTACTTATCTAGGATATTTTAACATTTTTTTCCACATTTCAATTCCAATGTTTAATATTCTTGAGATTTAAAAATGAATTGCTGTGGAAAAGGTTGAACTTATTATGCTCTAATATTGTTATAAAACAAAAAAACATAGATACAACAATACCATCGTTTATCGTGATAGTTTCTGGGAAAATATATTGTCCTAAAAATGTGTTATTGTGACAGGCCTAATATAAGTGACACATTTTTAGAACTGAAGAATACAAATTGCTTTGGGCCTACACCAATGATAAATTAACATTAATATGTGAAGAAATATCTTTGTGAGACTCTTCTATTATTTATCTTACTGCAGTTATTAAGAGATATATTGTTGAAGCTAGATTTTCTAACAGAAGAGTTCATATTTAGAACATTATTTCATATTATTTATTCATTTATTTGAAAAGAGTCTACGAGAGCTATTATTTTGTTACAAGTTTTTACAGATTTCATTTTATTTTATTACAGAAGTTAATTTTGCACCATTGAAGCATAATAAAGCATGTTCATCAACCTCCGAGAAGCCTGTCTGAATTTGTGTCTCGAGGCCGTGCCGATTGTCCTCTTTTTTGGAAATCAAAATATGGTCACCCTAAAATAGGCATCTTTGACCGGTTAGTGGAATCCTGCTAGACCAAAAAAAAACACGAACAAATGAGTGTAGATGTGCATAAAGCACACGCCAACAATCATAGTTCCTTCTATTCCATATAAGCCTTGTTTCTCATGCTGTAGCTCATATATAATATATCAAATAACTGACATTTAAAGTGTTACCAGCATGAAACCCTTGTCAAAGGACTATTTACCTCCACATGAAGTAGGTTTAACAATTTCACTGTAATTTTCTCTGTACAGAAAATGACTTGCTAATTTCAGAAATAGGCAGAGTAAAAAAAAAAAAAAAAGCAACTTGTGGATCTTTGACGTGATTCTGTGTAGAAGAGAGACATTGGCAGGGTTTCTCATTCGGTCTGACAATAAGACGTATCATTGGCAAGGGCTTCTCAAAGTTAAATCAGTGGGGAGAACAGATAATACACTCCTTTAAAATATTCTCTCGCGTTACATAATTGATGACATAGGGAAAATACTGAAGTGAATCAAAAGTTAATGATCTACATCATTTCATTTTCCCAAGCAGCAGATTTAAAGAGCCACACATAAAGCAGACTCGGTCTGTAACAGCATTTATTTCTCTATTGCAAAATGTAAAACCTATAGAAGTATTTTAACGACAAAATATCTGAGAGCGCAAAAAACGGATCGAAGCGCTATTCAATCTGCAAGTGAGCCTTTGGGAATTGTTTAACTACATTTCATCGTTTTTGAACTGGAACTGAAAGCTTATCCTGTTCCATCAACTTTCAAAATAAAAGCTGAGATGGCAGCATTTTTTTAACACCATGAGAAAAAAGAGCAATATTTGGTCATCAATCTGTGACCATCATCAACCATTAGGCCCGACATTGTGATTCAAAAGCCTCCTGTCTCAGACAACTGTGTTACTATAATGCATAAAGTTGGTAGTTTGTGGTTCGGGTCTCTTGGTTAAATTAAGCATATTTTTGCAGATTGGCTCCTATAACAGGTCAGGTGGGTTGGTAATAACCTCTGACCCACACACCACCAATTGGGAGGAAAAGCAGCCTCACAAAAGACTGTGTGAGTAGGTGATGATGTGCTGTGAATGGGTTTAAAAGTGCAAAGGTTAAAAAAAGGTAATTAATATCAAACATAAAAAGTATTAAAAGAAAGAATATACACAGCAACAATATGCCTTCCTATCCTTTGTTTCCCGGTGGACATCGCCCAGGCCTAGTGTTTGGGTTTCTTCTTTCCTCAAAAATCCAAATACTAATGATTAAAATGCCATCACATTTATGAATGAGGCCGATTCTCATTTCTCATTTTAAAAATCTAATGAGCCTGATATGAGGTGGTTTTCTGTGATCTGACCCCGCCTGACATGGTATTTAAAAAAACTAATGGTGCAAAGAAAAATTATAATAATTATTATGGGCTGTGGTTACATGCAGAATGACACCATTTTCAGAATAGGCATGACACAAATTCGACTTAACAGCATGGATAGAAATAGGTGACAGTAAGGAGATCAGTTGGATTTTCAGAATTTGGCTCAGCTTCAATCTACGGTGCAGGTCCACATGCCCACAATTATTGAAATTGGCGTAGTCATATGACTTACATGGATGATATTTTATCAATTTTTCACTTACAAGCTTACTGCACACTTTTTCACGTACAAGCTTATACAACCCACACAAACCACAATGAAATCAGTTTCCCCTCAAAAAAATGCAGATATAACATAATGTACATCATCAGCAATCAGCATGAGCTTCCAATCAGGAGAGCAGCTGTAGGCAGATGGCAGCTGTAAAATTTTCTCTGCATGCAGCAACAGATAGATTGCACAGCAGCAGAACAAGAAATGGATTTAACTTAGCAAGAGGCATACTGAGCGAGCAACAATATGATGTGAGCGTGAGATCGCTTTGCACATTTGCTTCTAGTCTACAAATGATAACATGCGATAACGTCTCAGCGATTTAGAGAGCCACACGCAGAATTTATGCAACATGTCATGAGCAAACTGTGCCCAGCACTGCCATGTTTACATCAGCCAAAGAGGAAAAAAATCTGACACATGCAACACCAGCATTTGTCATTTTTGTCTATGGATGCTGCAACCTTGTGAATACAGATATTCAGCATTCACCACTGACTGCAGTCTTTGGATGAAAATAAACAAGCATGGACTGCCGAGGTCTTGCAGATCAAAGCGGATTAAGCAACATGGACAATGGTGACTACAGTGTGTGACGAATTAATATCAACCAAACACAACAAAAACAGCAATTTCACCCTCACAACATTACAGTGCAGCACAATGGGCAATCTAAAAAGGTCTTAAGCTAAATATTTGCATACATAGTTTGCTATAAAAAAAGGTCATAATAAAGATGGCGTGCATAACTTTTTGACCGGAAATTTTCTCAATACAAGAAAGGGAAATATTATTCATGTTTGCTCTTGTGCTGAAAATCAGTTGAGAAAATATGATGGAAAAACTGTGTGCAAAGCTGATAATTTAAGTGATGCTCAGTAAGTAGAGCAATGTTTGTATGTGTGGGGGGTGTTTATGTATGTGTTGCACACTGGGGCCACTGAGAGACGCAGGGAGAATGCTTTAGTCGCTGGTGAGAGCAACAAAGGCTTGGGAAAAATAAAAAACAGTTCAGTTAATTTGTCTTTTCCCCCCATAAACTGAACATAAATCTTAATTTCCGAAAGACATATTAAGTGTATAAGCAATGGCATGTAGCGAGGGAACATCTTTGTGTGCTGGTGCATTAAGCATAGAACTTAACAGTGGGTGGTAAAGAGAAAACACTTTATATATATACTTCCTATAATGTATGAAATGTGACTTTTATAGTGAGTCATCATTTTCACCATGGGTGTTTCATCAAAATCGTTTGTTCATGAAAAATGGGAAATCGAAAAAATGTGAGCACTGTTTCATGTTTCTCTCTTAAATTTGTGGACATTTTCTATTGGTGATACTCAATAAACATTAAATGAAAATGTATGTTTGTTTATGAAACTGTAGCCTACCATTAATGTTTTATTTTATTTCACAATAGGCTATGGGTGTCACGCATAATAGAGAATATTCTATATTTTATTTCCCCAGAAAAGTTTGTTTTTATGGTTCTTAAAAAAAATAAAAATAATAATAACAACAATTATAGAAATTATAGAAATAATATAAAATATACACAAATCATATAAAAATAAAATGGTATGTATATATATATATATATATATATATATATATGTATATACATACATATATATATAATGTGTTTATCACTTTTCACAGCACTGAGACACTTTACAACAGTTAAAATTATCAAAGAAGACAAGACAACAAAAACTAAACACTAAAAATCAGCATTAATCACAAAGTTAAAAGCAGTTCTAAAAACTGATTTAAAAAATAATATGACGTCTGAAAATGTCCAAAAATGAGAGAAAATAATGAGACATTAACACACAGTACAATCTGGGATAGGCATCTTCAGATACAGGCTTTGATCTTGGAGGAAAGGGTGACTTCAGTGCAAATACGTCACTGGAGCTTTCGTGTGGACCTCCCTTTGCAGATGTTCAGTTTCTCTATGAAGCTCACAACTCCAGCATCACAGCCCCACTTTCTTACATATTTCCTCTATAGCTCGGGCTGGCACAAACTGACCGAAAACAGACTGAAATTTGAATTTCAAATCAACACTTATTTAAAAATAAAGTTATTGATGGATCGAGGGAACTTCATTAATATCACACACAGTGTACCGGCAACTCCCTCGGGCTACACGTTTTGAGTGCAGGCTTTTCATCAGATATGTCAAGAAGAGAAAAAAAATCCATCTTGACACAACAAACCTACTGTGTGCACCAGCAGTCTCAACAGAGTAAAAACATCACTTAAAAATAAGACTGTCGTACATCAGCATATGGGAAAGAGCCTTCAAGGGACCTCAGCACTCAGCAAAGTGCCACAACCTTCCCTGCCAAGGTTAAAGCAGCACTGTGGCTTCCCAGATAATCTATCTAGTGGAGCACGGACCACACATTAGCAGCAGACAGGATGGAGAAGGGGGGCAGACAGGTCTGTTACAGCAGAGGAAAAACAGCTGCATCTTAAAATATGTTGTATCATATATAGATTTTACAGCAAATTAAATAATTGTATTATTCTTTGTTGTGTCAACATAAAAAGACCAAAAACCGGCAATTAATTGATCCTACTATAAAGTATGGCCTGCAGAAAAAGCTTGATACAGCGTTTTCCAACAAGATCTCCAACTTAAATGACAATATAGGTTTTAGTTAGTCAATACCCTATAAGAATCCATACGAACGTTTGGGAAAATGACCCACATGAACGTTTTACAGATTGGAGCGCTTTCTAAAAATAGCACTCACGTCATTATACATACACATAAGGTTGCAGTTTCATTGAATTTAGGCTACAAAACGACTAATCTAGATTTAGGGCAAATAAATTCCTGGTAAGGCATTATAAAAGACAATTTAAACAGTAAATAAATGTACGTAAATGCCGGAAGTGAATTAGTTACTAGGGCAACATGACTTCCAGAAGTGACATAGTTACGAAAAAAACGTGATGCACAAAAAGTGAGGCATGGAAGCTCAGTGGTGTTTAAATCATTGTTTACTTTAGCTTTCACATGTGACACGAACCCTGTGCTCCTGGGTGAAAGTTTGATGTTTGTTCGACCCACTCACCTGCCCATGAGTTTGATTTTCTGCCATTTAAACTCATTACTACAAAGGATGATGTAAAAACGTAAACTATGGGTCGTATTTTGCTGCCTGTACAGGCGACCATTTTGGTCCTTTTTGAGGATCGACCAGTCTCTTTTTTTGCCATAGACCTCCATTGTGGTCCAAAAACTATTACAAACACATTAGTGAGCCAAATTGTCTCGCATTGTTCCTTTATTTTGTTTAACACTGCCAGTGATTATTGGCACCCCAACACTCATGGAGTTGGATGTTCATGAAGCCTGAAATCAATAATTCCCTACTTTTGAGTCTTCGACCAATATAAAGATATGCCACAACTCTGACTGTGCCCTTTGACCCTTTGGTCAAAGCTATTCTTTTCAGATGCATGAACACATGTGCAATCAACTAGAACACCCCAACCTAAAAATCACCAATGACTCACAGGAACTGCCAGAGAACCAGAGTAAAACAACTGGAAAATCTTTGCAACCACAAAGCAACCACCCAGAATAAAAAACAGCACCCTACCTGCCACTTAAGATACATGCAAGTCCCACACTGCACTACAATGTGTGACTCATTTTTAGAGTCCATTGCATTGATTTTCCAGAATACCCTTAGTTCTCCGTCTACGTAGTTGGAGAACTTCCATACAGTCTATCAAGTCTTTGCATAAAGCACACTGATTAAAGTCTAGACAGCAGCCTCCTACACAACACCAGAGTCACAGCTACAACCCACATTAAC
This sequence comes from Centropristis striata, assembly GCF_030273125.1. Classification (NCBI taxonomy): domain Eukaryota; kingdom Metazoa; phylum Chordata; class Actinopteri; order Perciformes; family Serranidae; genus Centropristis; species Centropristis striata. Next base: position 11,235,830 of record NC_081526.1, read on the forward strand.
TTTCCCAAACTCTCCTTCTTATCTAACTTACACATATTTTCCTGCATCTTAGCTTATTGAATGAGCCAACAAACAAACATTCACGGCAAATGTCACATCAGTCCGTATGGATACTGGTGTGGTCCTTACTCCTTTTTAATGGACACTGTGCTACATTCCACAGGGGCCTAACTACTGCCAAATAGAACACAATAAATACAATGTGGTACACCGATGCCTTCAGGCGGAAAAGCTTTTTCGTCAGTCTTGTGTGTGTTTTAATTTTTTTGAGTCAATGACAGGTTTTCCAGTATGAAACACGGATACGGATGGATATCAGAAAATGGACATAAACTTGTATTTTGCTGTTTGAAGTTACCTGGAAAAAAAACCCCTTTATCTTGAAGTTGAACCAGCAGCAGGCATCTTTGAGAAACACACAGGACAAGGTAAGTAAAAAATATTATGTGTGTGAGCATTTCTCTGTGTTTCAGAGAGTGACATCCGCTAATCTGAGCGTCAGGGATGGAAATGCTGCTGTTATTCATTCTGTAGTCAAATTGTTGACAGTGGGCATGTTATTTTTGTTGCATGCTCATTTTCCATTCCTACTCATTTCTTTAATCCTTCTTTCCCTTTTCTTTATCTCAAAGTACACAAAACAGTCCTATTCTTCCTGCAGTCAGTACAGCTGCTTCTTCACTCACAGCTTTTCCAGCATTGCAGCTCGTCATTCTCCAGCAGTTGATCTTCTAGTGATCTCACTCAGAAAAGACACTCTCTAGGTAATGTTGCTAATTCTTATTATTTAGGGTTGATACTAAAATCAATGTAGTGAGAAGCAAATTATATACATCATTCGGAGTCTATAATGGAATCGAAACAAGCCACTCCTACGCATAGACTGTACATAAAGATGGAGTCCATGACAGCTCCCTAAAAGTGAAGCCAAAGCATCTGGATTGCCCCCTGGTGGCTGGCTGCAGTATAGGTTATAAGCCTGGCCCCCTGCATATTAGCGAATGGGACATGAGCCAAAATGAAACATTAAAAAAGTACACGTCAAATACAATTCACAAAGATGGACTCAGTCTTTTTAGGTAGTTGTTATTCGGGATGCGAATAATCAATCGATGATCGGTAAATGGTCGTTAAGAATTTTGTCGATCACATGTAATTTTTAATCATCTGTGTATTTTCTTATTTTATTTTATCTATGACTGTGTGTCAGTACTCAGGGAACTGAAACACGGCCAAGCGTTCAGTTCTGAACTGCAGCAATTAATCGTTAATATTATAGATGCTCAGGTTGGCAGGTTTCTTCCAAACGCCTATCCCTAGTTGTTGTTTTGCTAATGTATGTTTGAATTTTTAAAAATCTGATACATTTGGCTTTAATTAGTTATTTGATGCTGAAAAACAGGGATGTAACACGACAGCTTTGATTGACTCATGCCTGGTCTGATGATGATGACAGCTCCCATATCCATATATTCTATTCATCTTCATTCATATATTTCTGTATGTACAGTCTATAGACCTGCGGTACAATCCAACTCACTGCTGTTGATTTCTATGCCCAGTACACTACATGTCTAAAAGTCACACTAGCTCTGGTCTGCTATGTACAGACAATGTACACATATGTTGCTGGTTCATAGCTTTTGGAAAAGAGATACAAAAAATAAAAAAAATCCTGCTGTACTGAGATGAGAGTTGGCAATGCCCTCAAGCTCGCCGCCAGACATTATTGGCTGAATACAGTTCCATTGTTAGCATTTCGATGGAACTCAGCAACTTTCTGTAAGTAAACTGTAAATTGGCAAGGATACAGGTCTGTATTTTACTGGACAACTACAACACAAACACATAAACAACCGTCATAGCAGCAGCTCTCTCTCATCCTCTCTCTCCTTTGTCTCTCATTCACACAGACAGGCAGGGACATAAAATGCAGGGTCAGTTTTTTTTTTCTTTTTAGTAACTTCACATAACTTTGGATACCTGTATGGATTTTAAGATATGTTTTCTATGATGAAGTTTACTATAGCTGTAAGATTTTATCAGGTTTTCTATCACCCCAGGTCCCGCCTTTCAAACAGAAAAATATAACAATGCGAGTGTGACCCACGAGAGTTGCAAAGGGTTTGTGGAAGCAGTTGTGAAAACAAAAGTGCTCTTCAAGTAAATGTCTTAGCACAGCTTTGGGATTGTGTGTTTCTTCACACAATGGAGCCAAGTCTTATGCAGATGGGGTTTTTGTTTTTTTTGTTTTTATTCTGGTATAGTACCAAGTCTTATTTCCACCTGAGGCTGTCTGTGATCCTGAGCAAGCCCAGTAGCTGAGGGGGAATTATTTCACACTAATAGCCTTGTATCAAAGTCATTCAGAATGTTGAGGGCTGTGAGAGTGAAACGAAGAGACGTGTCCCATCCTAACCTCACTGTACAAACTCATTCCCTGTCCTTTATTTGTCCGGAGCCAACAGCAGGATGCATAACTTCACTTTGCATCGAGCCATGCCACCAGATGTTTAACATGCATACAGAGCAGCAGATCCTGCTCACATTAACATATTAATAGCAGAACAAAAAAACCCCGCATTTAATACATACTAATGTTATGTCACTAGTATTAACTATGCACCAAAACTGTGGAAAAATGTAAAGCAATGGGTATTAATGAGAGAGGTTTATGCATGCAGTCAGTGACTTATTAACACCTATACAAGCTGTCATCATAAGTCGCAATTATTTCATGTCACTCCAATGTCTGTAATCAAATGGAGTGTCAGTCAAATCAACTAGCTCATTATTACTGCTGATGAATCTCGACAAAAAATATTTAAATTCCACCTCTTTTTCTTTCTGAGATGTGCTCACATTTTACCATCTATTCCAGCATCTATTTGTTATGGTGTGTTTTTTTAATGGACTGAAAATACAATACAGATAAGATTTCCATTTTGTGCACATTGGTAGCCCTCTGCCCATTCTTCATCAGGGTACTTTCCACATGTGAGTTTATTAAACATGTAAACATATTCCACTGCAGATTACTGAATACATGCATGGAGAAAATGATTAGACCACCCTTGTTTTCTTCAATTTGTTGTTCATTTTAATGCCTAGTACAACTTAAGTACAACAACTACATTTGTTTGGACAAATATAATGATAACAACAAAAATAGCTCATAAGAGTTCAATTTAAGAGCTGATTATCAAAAAACATATGCATGACTGTGTCCCTGCTAGTGAGATAATAAAAGAAAAACAAACTAGACAGGGACTTGGAGAGCCCAGACCTTCACCAATGCATCATGTCCTACCTCACAATGTAAGCAAAAGCAAAAACTGTGAAGTGAAAAACTGTATGTGTATCCGCTTTGGGATTCAGATGCATTCCAAAATTTTATGAGTTCTTTCTTGACCCACACTACAGTTTTTCACAAAGCTTCAGGAAAATCAGGTTGGTGGTTTATTTGCTATTCTGTTTACAGACAGACAAGAAAACCAACAAAAACAAACTGAACTAAGAGGTTAGGAATCGGGTTTGAATCCCAGGACTGACAGATCAAGGACTGTGCCCTTGAGCAAGGCACCTAACCCGCCCACAAAGCTCCCCGGGAGCAGATATGTACTGCCCATTGCTCCTTAGCATGGTGTGATCACTTGTTTGTAAAAAAAAAAGGATGGGTTCAATTAGGGCTGGGCGATATATCGATAGAAAAACATATTGAAACATTTTTTAAATGTGATATGGCATTAGACCATATCACATATATCGATATAGTTCATTTATTTTTCTTTTATATATAAATGCTGCCCTTACTAGGGTTTGTCATATTTAGTTCTTTTGTAATGTTCGGTCTTTTTTTCTCATATAAATATATTTATTTCTGAAAAAGATTGGCCAATTTTATTTCATAGACTATTTTTATTTAAGATATTTTTTTTTATTTAAATGTGCAATTTATGGAGCTTTGATTTAAAAAAAAAAGTTACTCCTGTTGTTATATAGTATTTATGTTCACTTGAATAAACGTTTCAATAAAACTACTTGTGACATGTCATATTTGGCTTTGGCTGAACATTTGCTCTCACTTTGCGATAAAAATATCGGCATATATATCGTATATCGATATTCAGCCTAAATATATCTGGATATAACTTTTGGTCCGTATCGCCCAGCCCTAGGTTAAATGCAAAGGTTGAATTTCCCCATTGTATGATTAATAATAAAGTAATCTTAATCTTAATAAAGTAATCTTAAAGACAGCCACTGTAGTCAGAATACCACCAATTTAAACTGCAACCCATTACAGTTACTTATATTTTGTATTTTAAATACATAATCCCATTACTCCCCAACCCTGTACACAATAGGAGTTAAAATATCTCGGTGAATATACTTAGTATTGCTTGTATGTTTTATGTTCACGCACCTATTAAAGTCTCATCCGTATAACTGTTCAGAATATCCCACAAACACCTCCACGTGTAGCTTTCAAACCTTTTATATTTCTGTAATGCGTCAGTCACACCCATGTGAGTTGTTGTCACTGAGAAATAGCTGTCTGATTCGGTGTTTAAACCGAAACTCCAAGGTTTCCCCGCTCCCCAGTTCCAATTCACAATAATGTTAAGCTGTGTGGAAAATTACAATTTCAAAACAGCACATATTAACAGATAATTGTTCCCTGTTAAGGCTTGTCACATTTAGTCTTCTGTCGGATCTCACAGCTGTGCACCTAATCCCAGCCCTCTGTAAGTCAGCCTCACAACAGTTAACATTGTAGCCTTTTTTCATGATCACATAGGATCAATGCTATTTGATCCTATGTGATTATTCTTGCAGGAAACACACAGGTAAATCCATCCTTCCATGCTCCTTGAGGCAAAATAAGAACATGACTAGTGCTGTCAAGTGCAAACATTTTTTTGGTCTTTCAGAAGAAATTATGGCTAGTATATGTCTTACAAACATACTCAGTCTGGAGAATAAAGTCCAAGTTTCTGTGTATACCAGCAAAGGTAGGCCAACTCTCAGAAGTATTCATCAGTGTACCTGGCCAAAGAGACCCACAGCATATGTGCTCTGCCATCTGCTGTGTCCCAAGGTTCCCTCCCGAAAAACTTTTTATGGGTTCACACTTGAAGCCACACTCAAAATCTAATGAGATCAACATTCCAAGTGTCAATGCAGTTTCTTCTCCTTGTCACATGGCTTCATCACCTAAAGGCACCCAAAGGTAGGGAACATTTTAGCTTGTCATCCATATATAGGTCTATAATAAACTGTGAAGCCCAAATAAATGGTAAATGGACTGCACTTGAAAAGCGATTTTCCAGTCTTTGAGACCACTCTAAGCACTTTACGGTATTGACGCCGCTCATTCACCCATTTACACACACATTCATATACTGGTGGCCGAGGCTGCCCTACATGGTGCCACCTGCCACCATCAGGAATTCAATGACACACCGATCAAAGCAGCATCAGGAGGAATATGTGGTTCAGTATTTTGCTCAAGGATACTCCGACATGTAGGCTGCCATGGTCGGGGATCGAACCACCGACCTTCCAATCAGTGGAAGCCGCCCCGTGGCTCAGTTGGATACTAAGCACAATTACATGCTGGTTTCTCATAGGGACATTGCTTGCTGTTTAATGGATCACTCATGTGTTAATAATTTTTTTCTAATCATTGATTACACAAGTCCTCCAAGGTAACAAGTTGAAGATTTTTTTAATCTGCACTCCACAAAAGATTAAAATGCATTAACAATCTAACTTGTTGCTAATCAGTGGCATATTGTAGCCACTCTAATCTAACTCTAAAATAAAAAAAAAAACGAATACCAAATTTGTATTTATTGGTTTAACATTTTGAAAAAGAAAGAACATCTGGTAGGGATAATTTGGACTGATGATGTGTTTTTTAAAGGGATGCACAGCAGTTAATCACCCACATGAAGACATGTCATTTATATAATTCAATGGATTTTTGCTTTTATAATCAATCATATTGGTAAGATTTGGGATTTATCCACAATATTTCAGCAAATAAAGTAACTTGTTTGAAGAAAAACAGGTAAACCTAAATGAAAACATGTGAAATCAAGTTATTTCACATCAATTCTACTACATTTTCTTTGCTCCCTGTGGTCTAAAATGGTGCAGCTGATGCTTGCTTCGATTAGTCTACCCAAGAAAAAGGCTGTTCAAGCCTATCCAAGGCTAATCCAATTCCCTGCCTTACCAGATGGGCAACAGAACCAGCCTTGGACCAGTTAGAATTTCACATAAAAAATACTGCACCCATTTCAACATCATAAATACAGTGCTGCTCATTGCAGTTATCATATAGACAGCTTCTAGACAACTTCTTTAAAGCTTCTAGCTGATGGACTGGAAAGATTCTCAGTGGGTATTTCTTTTTCCTGATAAATATCTTGTATCAAAAATCTGAGCTAAATAGATTTGGGCTGACCTCTGTGAGACTGGGGTTATTTTAGCCACATGACTGACTCCATACAGGAGCATTTTAAAGACAACTGCAGAGGAGGCAGTTTAAGCACGCTGGATAACTGTGATGCCTCGAGATGTGTGCATGGACAGGATAACTATGAGTGAATGAACAAATGAATCAATTAATTAGTATGGCTGCAAGGAAGTAAGTGGGTGGATATAGCTGTATGGAGAAATTTAGCATGCAAGTTATTTTCTGGCTTCATGAGCATCACATCTCGAAATTATACCCTGTAAGGATCTCATTAAAAAACACAGGCTAATATCACTCTATCGCTTTACCTGCTTGTTAAAAATAAATCAAGAGGTTAGCTGGAGGTTGATGTGAATCACTGCTATAACCATCACTCATCGCATTCAGTCAGGTGCTTTCAGACATCAGAGGCAGTTAATGTACATTGTTTCTGTTTCACCTCTGACTCTAGCTGATGGATAATGACACTTTGCCAAGAAAAATACAATGAGATCATATCCTCAGGAACTACAGTACAGGAGGATGAAACTCAATGCACATGCACACCAGCATGGATCTATAAATCTGTGTATTCCACACAGTCTTTCCTTTACACTTTTAATAATGTCTCCAGAGGGTTTTGTGTACAGAATAGCCAAGTTTCTAGCTCAAGTTAGAACTTGCATCAATCAAAATTGAATGACATTATTCCTATCACATTTTGGGTCATGTCAGAAGTCATAATGAAAGGCATGCTCGCGTTTTAAATAACTTGGGGATGCTGATACAGACGAGTATATGTCCTTGGGTGAACGAGGACAGGTTCAAGAGGAAATGAATTCTCACTGACATAAAACAGTCTACAATAAAAGCAGCACGGTACAATGGTATGATGGTATTCTTCATCCTCAGGAGAGTCAGCGTGAAGGGAAAAAGGACAGGAATAAAGATGTTGGAACAGTTTCATACTCCTAGCAAATGTGTCAGTATTTTCTTTTTTTTTAATATGTCAAAATATTCCTCTGCAACATACCATGTGCAAGACTGTGTGCATGATAAAACAGCCAAGTGTTGACTCAACGGGCTGCTGTTTCATATTGAAATATTTCTAAATGTACGATAAAGAAATCTCTTTGAGGAGAGAAATAGAAATGCATAGCTGGCCGCTGTCACTGCAGAAGAAACATTTTTAAGATGCTCTGAAGACGTTGTAGAGAAATGGCTTTTCAGTTATATATATATATATATATATATATATATATACATATAAATAATATGTGTGTGTGTGTGTGTCAGTGAGGCAATCTTTTGACACAATTCAGTGGATGTGCTTAAACAATTATAGCTCCTCAGGATGTACGGATGATTTATTCTGGCTGGTTTGAAATGTGATATGTCTATAAATTTACATTTGTTGTAGTATAGTGTATTGTTGTTGTAAGAAATGGCCACTTTTCATCAATCAGCATTCAAATTTCATGAATTGACTGAGTCATGACCCTAGATTGTGCAAACCAAATTCATACGAATCCGTGTAAACCAATCTTCTGATGTAAATTCTTCAATTTGTGGCGCCCCCTAGTGGCAGAATATCTCTAGACGACAGGACATGTGCAAGTTTGCCATTAAGCCAATTTTGATTCATGAGTATCTATGCAATGTAAATGTATAATAATACTTAAAAAAATAATGGAAAATTCCTTAATCAGTTTACATCAGCAAAGTCTGTAGATGATCCTGACAGCGTTTTGGGAAGACTGTCTTATGATGAATTTGATCCCATTTGAAGAATGGGATTGAAATGTTTTGAAAATTGAGAAAAGAAATCACAAATTTTTTACATTTTTTGGAGATATGATTCAGAGGAGTTGAAAGACAAAAATGTTGGAGACATTTTGACGCTAAGCCATTTAAAATAATTGTGATAATGTTAATTGTTATAGTGCTACCTTGAGTTCAGTGAGTGTCATTTATGTGCCTGAGTCAGTTTTGGTAAATGTATAATTTCAAAAAGGATTGATATCTTGAAAATTTCTTGATAAGTTTACATCAGCTATGTTTGTCAATAATCCTGTTCCGACGGCTTCTGATGAAAATTGGATTTTTGAGAGAAAGTTTTGAAAATTGAGGGAAAAAAAAGTCACAAAATTTGACATTTTGTTAAAGCAGAAGACCATTGGAGATAAGATGCAGATGAGTTGATAGATTAAAATATGCCATTTAAAATAATGACAATATAAACTTGATAGTTATAGTGCCACCTTGAGGGTAGAATTTACAACCAACCTCCAACCCACCTTAACTTTTGGTAACTTCTGGTTTCTTGGTTTTTACTGCACGAACACTCTTAATAGAGACGATCCAGCAGGAATCCAGCAGCCAGCACCTCTGCCTAGACCCCCACTAAAAATTAGCTTCAGCTCTAATTACATGGAGCAGTGAGGCAACCCTCTACATGTAAAACAATACAGAAAGACTAGAATTCTCCTCGTATAAATCTTTGCCAAGAAGATAAATAACAAACCAAAAAGTACAATAAGTTTGACCCCGAGGGTAATAGCTGTGGAATATTCATGTGCTATACCCTTTTGCAAGGTGCACCATTATCATTACAGCTAAGATTAATGTATAGATTTCCCTAACACCATGTGCAGCACATTCAGGAATGACAAGCAGCGCATAATCAGCATATGTAGCACTATGTCTGGCTTTGATATTTATTGAGGGGTATGTAATAAAAAGCCAAGTGGAGGCATGAGAAGGCTGGTGTGGATATTTGATCCGCATGGGCAGCACGCCTAGAAGCCCCTGAGAATGAGACGTGAGCAGGCAAGCCACTCTCTTCTGCGTCGGCTTGCTAAGTGGAGCATGGCAGAGCACTGCACTACAGGTAGCAGCTGGTGGCTGTTCGGAGACCTCGAGGGCCACGAGACCTGCACTGATCATTACCTTTCACTCAGCATTTACAGCTTAGTTTTACAGACACCAGCCATTATTAGCCCTGCAGCCTTATTACAGAGCAAGTGTCCTCTAGTCAGCAGAATGCTTTAGTGAGAGGGTGAGGACACAACACGCAGCTCCCCATGGTGGCGTCGCTGGAACACGCCACACCGAAGCGTCCTCAGCAGCAGTGGAAAAGGCAAGCATCCTCTCCAGTTGCACATCATGTCTAGTCAGACGTTGTCAACAAGACAGGAGTGGCAGACGCGTGGCTAAAGATAGATCCAACGACAGCAACGAGGCTTGCGAGGGGGCTTTGTTTCATGATGGCTAGGTTTTGACAGGCAGATGAGGTGTCGGGGAAAAGTACCAGCTATACGTCACAGCCAAAAGCCGGAATTTGATCCTCGTGTCAATGAAGAGACGCACATTGATCCTGAGGATTGTTTTCTGAAAAGTCAGTGAAGGCTTGAAAAGAGACAGTGGGATTTTGTCAACTACTAGAAACTGTGTAAACAATTCTAAAAAATAAAGAAATAAACAGAATCACACAAGGTAGTCAGATAAGATATGTGTCAGATACGTCTGAATAATATCGCCGGCCGTCTAACACATACAGAACAACAATAACCACTGCCGCATTTTATGATTCCCAGGCGAGAAAAAAAAAATATGACAGTCAATTTCACAATTTATCCAAGGTAACACCTCTCAACTACCTTCCACTTCAATCTGAGGAAATGAGAAAGTAAATTTTGAGCTGTGAACAGAATGAGGTCCACTGTATCAACCGGATTGGGTCGAAAGAGATTATAAAAACATCTAACCCACCAAAAGGAGTCGAATGCTTCCATTTCTCTAACAAATCGGGCATATAGGAGGCTATACTGGTCTTTTTTTATGAAAAAAGGAAAATATAACATAAATAAAAATATGAGATCAGTGACGATAGGAAGTGTGTTTATGCCAGCTTGTTAAATGGGGAAAGAAAAATCTCTTTCTTAGTTGCTCCAGGTTAGAATTTAATTGGACAGTTGTTGACAGGAACTAATAGATCAAAATAACATCTATTCAATCTGTTGTTGACAACAGGAGCACTCATTCTTTCACATTTCAAATGATTCTTAAACCATGAAACAGCTATTGCCATGCCGTCTCAGGAGACTCACTTCAATCCATTTTCCTTGTTTTTCACAGTAGATTTATCTCAAATGAGTTTGACAAACATTAATTCTTTACGGCTGTGTTCGCACCATCATTACTTCAGTCACCTATATGATAACAAGTGCTTACTGACGCTATAAACCATGCGCGGCTTACAGTATTTGGTCAGGCTTCAGTAACCCAGTGTGTCTTTCATGTTTCCATTCTTAATGTATTCAGAAATGACAAAGAAGCATGCTTTGGTGCTATATTGAAACAAATGAAAGACAAGTTAAATCATCTGAATAGTGATTTTTTCTTCTTCACATAATATGTACTATAAATTAGCTAAACAAACAGCATTGTTATATGCAAGCTAAAATCCCTCCCGGTTTTCAAGATGTGTCGGCCGCATTAGCGTTTCAGCAACCAAGGTTATGAGCAGCAGAAACGTTGGACATAAACCCTGCTGAAGGCCACAAACAGAATACACAGAACGCCTGGGTCAGACAGGATTAGGGTTTAGAAATATTATCCAGAAACTACTCTTGGTGTTTAAAAAAAAGTAAAAGTAACCCTGAAGACAGACTCTTTTTCCAAAGAAACCAAGACACATCAGAATTCACAGACATCTTCCTTTTGGGAGCTGGAACAGAGCTTTGGTGTACAGACCGTCAGTTCAAGGCTGACAGAATGAAATAACTTGGGCTTTGTAACGTTGGTCAGATAAAATCATCTAATTGCATTGCTTTATAAAAGGTGATCAAGCAAGTGGTCCAATTCTATAGATAGCTATACTGTAAATTCAGTGCTTAATAAATTTATTAGACCACCTGTCATAAAAACAAGATGTATTTTAAGAAATCTTTCAAAAGCTTGTTTAAAACTAAAATGTTATTGTTATTTATTTGGCATATAACAAACTGAATTCACATTTTTATAGCCAGATTTCAGCCTGCTCACTTAAACTCATTTTTCTGTTCAGTAATACAAGTAAATAACTATAATTTCACATCTCAATCAAGAAATAATAATGTGCTTTACTATTTTTACAGTTTTTGTAGACCAGTAAATCTGAAAATTCATGAATAATGACAGTTATTATATTTTAGCATTAAAAATATCAATTTGGGAGAGATTCTACATACTGATGTATTAACCATTACAGAAACATAAAAATGATTTTAGTAATCAATGCTGTTAATTTAGGACAGCTGTGGCATAAACCGGTGGTCCAATAAATTTAATAAGCACTGTACATAGAATGGAAGGAAACAGGCATCACCAACTGTTTATTAAATGCACTTGTTTCCATCCTGTGTGTAAAGAAACGTCAATATGATGAAGTCTCGTACAGTAAAAGCTCAAGCTGAAATCTCTGACATAAGGTCAGCTGCACAGTAGCTTTAAAATGATATGGTTTATAGCTCCTGAAAACTTTCTCAATAACACTAAATATTTATGACTAGATAAGCAAGTTTAAAGTTAAAGTTAGGGCAGAAAACATTATTAATTATTTAGAGTTTAACATCCCAAAACTTTTATTTGCTAATCTGCTTCCTCAGAACTGTGTAGGTGAGGATGGATGAGATTTGATTGACAGGCTACATTCACACTGCAAGCCATAGTGCTCAATTTGGATTTATTGCTCCTCGGATCTGTTTTTTTTGTTGTTGTTGTTTGTTTGGCTGTTTTAATTACTTTTTAAAATGTGGCCATTAACAGATTCCAGTGTGGCATGGTCATTCCAGGCACAAAACAACATAGAGGCCCCCGAGGTCAGCATTAATGGTTTCATCTGTGAGTTTGTGTGCGATGGAAGCAAGCAAATTCATGAGCATATGATAATCGGAACGAGTAGAAAGGGGAGCCAAATTTTTAATTATGGCTTTTTATGGAGCAATGGCTGCTACTTCTGTATGGAGGTGTGTGTGGAGATGCAGAATCGGAGCCAGGGGTGTTGGGATGGTGATGTGTATTGTTTCACTGACACAGATTTCATCCAAATTTTCAGGATTTCAGCTCAGAATTGTGACGAATGATGATCTAGAGTGCCATAAAAGTCACATCTGTATTTAATTTAGGACCAACCAATATTAAAGCAGCCCATATCTATACATACACACTATATACAGACTATATATGCTTCTTTGATATGCTTTGAGTGTTTTGTTGTTCTGCTTCTAACGCTGCAACCCTAAAACACTAGCGGGACACAATGTTTCCTACAGCTCTCAGAGGGAACACCTGCAGAGAGAGCCCATCATGAGGCCATTTTGGCATTCATGAGCATGATTGATGACACAGAGATGGAGGCAGCGTTTGAGAAATCCCCTCTGCCGCGGGAAAAATGATGATTGTTTGGATTCTTCCTCCTTGATAGTGCCCCCCCTCCGCTTCTCAGTAGGACACATTCACATTACATTACGCAGCAGAATGCGGCCTTGAATACTGGTAAGGCCATATCCAAACTCAAACAATAACTGCCAATCCCAAAAGTCCAATTATCAGCAATTTTATCACAAATATTTCGATTTTTGTGGAGTGAAATGTAAAAAGCGTAAACAGAAAGCCGTCAGAAGCTGTGATCATTTTCAGGACCTCATTCCCAGATCTATCTCCACATGTGAGTGACAGCAAGGTCACAATAATCTGACAATACATCACAGCAACGCTGGCGTATGCTGCCGGGGCTAACAAAGTCACCTGGCCATTCCCTCTGCAGGCACTCCCATTTAGCCCTTTTTAATCCTCTCCATCCCATTATATGACGGCAGAGAACCTGTGCATATTACACGCTTCGGCAGAGATCATTTGCCTCGTTGTGCAGGCAGCAGAGGATCACATAAAATATCAGCACCGTTATTTCTGTCCCATCTCCATCTCCTTGCTGGGAGTAAACAGAGCTGGCCGTCAAATGATAGCATAGAGTATGACATGCTAAGAAGTTCCATTGAATCCAGCAGTCTCCTGTGTGACTCACTTTCCATATCTTCCCATCTTGTCTCAGACATTGGGTAACCAGCTGAGTGGAAAGTGAGACAGCTGGGGCCAGACTGAGTGCAGGTCTGATCTTTAACCGGAGTTACAAAGAGGTGGATTTAAAATTCAACACATTTAACAGTTAAAATAAAGCAGAAGTGGAAGAACTACTAAGCAGCCTGTTGCACTAGCTGTGTGTAATTCTCTCTTAAGTGAGGCTGTAAAGTCGACACTAAACAATGTTCTGAAACTAGTGAGTTTGAGCCTAAATCTCTATCTGGTTGCACCAAGATAACATTCATCTTTGCTACCGCTACTCTAACTAAAATCCTGTTGCAGAAAGTAACATTTTCATTTCCAGTGGCCAGTCAGTGAAGTCAGGCACTATTCTTAATGCAGTCTTTATCACTGTGTTGTCAAAATACATAACAAGGCTGTTTGTTAAAATTATAGCTTTCATATTTACCACATTATGATCAAAATAAACATAGTGCTTGTTATGCTGTCAAGCACTGTGCTTATGGTTGTTTTAATTAAGGCTGGGTGATGATTCAATATAATAACATCAATCCTTTATCATATCATAATTCAATGGAATCATATTGTGAGTATTACAATGAATGCATAATTACTTAAATGTCTAAGAAAATTTGATGTGTGTACACCTGTCTATTTATCTTTTTTCCCCTCTACATTTCACTTTAAACTGTTCTGTTCATTTTGCACTGAAGTTGTGAGTTATTTCCATTCATCAACTATTTAATTCACACAGACGTAACAAAATGGGTATTTTTTACAGAGTATCACCAAAAAATAAAAATCATAAACCATAAAAATGCTACCTCATGATATGTATCACCATCATGATATGAAATTACCAATGTTGTGATAGTAAATATTGGCATTATCGCCCAGCCCTATTTTAATGCAGCTTTGTTCTATTGGCTATCATGCTCAATAAGTGTGTGCAAAAACAAGTCTCTGGGGCCCAATTGTCTTTGAACACCTTGCTACATAATAGCGAAGAGGCTAACAGCTAAACATAGCTAAAGCTAATCACCAAGGGACTCATTATGCTGAATAATATTACATATTATATTAGTGATCCACTACTGATTATAGTGATGCATTAACACATTCATCACATGAATGTCGTAGTGGTTGAAGGTGGAGTTCATTTTAACTGCTCCGTATATTGCTGGGTATCTTGACCAAATAATAATTCATCATAATTTATCAGTTGATTTATCTATATTTTCTATTAATGATCTGAAGTAGAAGTATAAAGTAGCAGAAATTGTAAATACTCAAGTATCTCAAAACTCTACTTACAAATATATAGCTATATGGTTTGATATTTTGCAGAGACTACAGGGGCATCTCAATGAATTAGAATATCATGGAAATAACATTTCCAGTAGTTTAGTCAAATTGCGCCAACCAATAGATGGACATACTTTTCAGAGGCCAACATTTTCATATTAAACATACTTTTTAAAATTGGTCTATTCTAATATTCTGTTTTTTTGGAGACACTGAATTTTAGGTCTTCATTAAATGTAAGCCATGATCATTATAATTAGAAGAAATTAAATAAATTAAGACATGAAATGATTCATTCTGTGTGTAATGGATGTATATAATGTGTTATGTCCACTTTTTGAATTGAATTACTGACAGAAATAAACTTTTCTATGATATTCTAATTTATTGCGATGCACCTGTATACCAAACAGAGATGTTACGATTGTTCAAATACATTTTTTTTTTACAGTCATTTTGCTTTAATAAATATTGCCCCCATGCAATTTGAAAACTGCAATAGGCCGTATTGCAATTGTTCAGGCCTACAATGTACGTAGTTACATTGTGCCACCAAATTAAACCGATAGAAGCAAAGTCTGCTGTGGAGAGTTAGATGCTCCAGGCAGTTTTAGATGCGTGAACACTTAAAGACTTTAAGAGCAATCCACAAGTTCATGCTCCCGTGGTTTAAAATGCCTCCACCGTGTAGCTGTTGACAGCCTCCAGCCTGGCCCGGTCAGCTGGCAGAAGCACCGCCTAAGTCTTGTGGAATTACTGTACCAACTGAGCCTTTAGGCTTTGGATCATAACAACATTTCTGTCAATAACACTGACTCCACTGCTGTCATTCCACCTGACCTGGTTCCTTCTGTTTGACCAAACACAACAGCAAAGATATGGGATTGTAAGCTTTTCATTTTTCATCTTCATGAAAAACATATTGCAGTGGTTGAAAACTCTAAGTTGTGCTGAGAGCAGTTCTCCTGCAATCATACCCTGCTGTTATTTTTCTATTATATTTATAATGGGTGTAATGAGTGCTTTATATTGCCCACAAACATACAGTATGACCAGAATGTGAAATGCAGCAAGCAATTTGAATAAAAAACAGTAAAATGTGAAAAGGGGAAACAGCTCCTAATGAAAACAAACAGCCAACATTAACATAACAGCGATAAAGAATGTAACAGCAGTCTAATGGGATCAACTTAAACAGATACTGTAAGTCCAAAAATGTGGCATATGTGTAACTTCATAAGTGAAAATCAAATGGTTCCTGTCTAATTTGATGTCTAACAAGGTGTCTAATGGCATCTTACATAAGAAGCAGCATATACACACACACACACACACACACACACACACACGCGCGCGTGCACACACACGTACACACCTCCCTGCCGAAGCAATTTGATGTTGAAGTCTCTGATAACGACAGATATTTCAGGAAATCAAACGGCAAAGAGCAGCCATTTAGCATGAAGTATTATGGAAGCAGTGAAAACATCATTTGTAGAGGTGGACCAGTAACATGAAGGTTGATGTTTTTTTTGCCAAATCATCAGTGAGTTAATAGAATGTGATGGCAGCTGTAAGGCTGACAGGAACAATAAGCTATACAGGAAGCTTTAAGAGCCGCTCTACACTGAGTCCCACAAGGACCAACTAATCTACAAGTACTGGAATATTAACTCTCAAGTAATGTCATCACTGAAAATGCTCCCCCGCCTGCCACATGGGCACTCTTCTTAACCCCTTCAGTGCCACTACAAAACAGCTAATATTCCAACAGGGCTAGAAATAATGAATAAAAAAAATATATATAACAAAATAAGCATACTATAATTGAGTGTACTCTGTAAGTGTGCTTTAAAGTACTGAGTGAACTAAAATTAGATAAAGTACATACTTAAATAATAATAGTAGAAAGCAGAAAATGCCTGATTCATCTCATATAATAAATAGGAAGTAGCTCAGCTCTATTCTGAATGGACTGAATGGAAAGGGAACAGGAAAGTAAAGAACCATCCATGAGATGAGATTCAAAATCAGCTCAACTTATATTAATATGCAGGGTTTAAACTGTGAATATATATTGCTGCTTCTGATATTTTTTGATGAGAAGTTGCTGTGCTTTTCAATTAACTTTGAAAATAAAAGGTATTTTCACCTCACGATTTGGCTCATAGCTTGATTATTGTTTGCATGAGGGAGAGGCAATAAGTCGCAAGCCTGAAGGGCAAGCCCATCACTGTGTGAATTTGCTGAGGTGTTGATAATGCGCTGTCTCTCCGGCAGACATGTGAGGTTATGACTCGCTCAAAGACCACATCAAAAGACGTTTATTCAGGGTGACAACGTTCACAGATGAGAGAGATTGAATTTTTCACTCATTTGGGAGATTAGTTGTGATGTCAGGGACATGGATCCAAAGGATTTAATCAGTTAGTTATTCAGCCCATCTCTGAACAGGTGCGCCTGTTATCAAATATGCAGCCTTTTACTTGTGCCAGATTTCCTGCTTTATAGAGAAAATGATTGGCCTTGGAGCACAACAATGACGACCTGGAGAAATGGAGTGATGAAAAAAAAAAGAACATCTTTTATTCCTAATTACTTTTCTTCAGATGCACACATAACTACATGCCAAAAATTGCCTTCACTAATCATGTGGAACCCCAGAATACTATTAGCTATATACTGATGTATAAAATATATTATAGCAGTAAACATTTTTTGTGTATATAACTGTCTGTATTTCCACTAATAGCAAAAAGTATGTATTTAGAAAATTGTTTCTGAAACATGTTCTTAGTTTTGAATCCAAACAAGCATTATTAAACCTTGATCGTTTGCATGTATTATCCTCTGCCCATCTAATAAACTATATGTGACAATGAATTATGTAAGGCATTTGAAATAACTGCTCCACAGTGTAGTAGTACCTGAAAGTATGTCATTGACTCATTGTAATGGACTGCTACTGAAGCACAGTAAGAGCCGGCAGTTCCACTTCACCTTATCGCTTAATTTTCTCAGTACAGGAGTTAATCTGCACAGTTGATCAGTCATTATCTCTGCTTGGTTAACACAGTTGCAGACCTCTGCTGGACACAGATCCAACCCACAGCTGCCTATGGGGCTCATTAGGATACACATTCAATATTTCTGGCTGGCTGATAGGATATTGTCATCTCAGCATGAATATACAGTCAGTAAACCAGCTCGCATTAAGTGGCAAAAAGTGGCCGTTTTGGATGAGGGGTTTTCCTGATTACAGCAGGTCTGTCACTTCACTGATGCAAGCTGTTTGGGTGCAGGAAGCTGCACCAGTTGTTGGTCAGCATCCAGTCAGGTCATGTAAGACTATTTTGGTAATTGGGTATATCCCCTGTGTAAAACTTAGGTCAGTTAGACTTGCAGCAACTTATTGAGTGACAGGTGGTCGAGCTGCTGTATAACAGATTCATGTGTTGCAGTCACAGCCCCTGCAGCATTCAAACAAACACCTACAGTAATACTTTGCATCATAGATTAGTTGCAATGGGATATTTGGAGGGGTTTAAGTTCCCCACGAAAAGCTTTATAACACGCAAAGCCTGTATTTTTTTTTTTAAATATCTATTTTGCAGTTCGTGAGCCCAATTGACGGGTCGCACTGAGTGCAGCCTTACCTGGGATCTCCTGAAGAGGAACATGTGCGAAGCTGAAGCCTTTCCCGATACAAGCCTCCCTCACCTCGCTGCAGTTCCGTGCCTTAAATTCAGCTCTCGCTGCAACAGACAGCACAGAAAAAGTGCAGATGATGGTCTCTAGTCTGAGCATTGTTCACTTCTGTGAAGATCCTTATTGTTTAAAGGTTCTCTGCCGTATCCTCGCTTGTCAAAACTCCTCTGCAGTAGATCCGCAGGTATATTTAATGACTGTGCGTTTAATGGTTGCAACTCAACTATTAGTGTCTACCAACACATTTCCCAAAGCACTAAAAAAGGGTTTCTATCGCGACCGAGAATTAGTCAAAGTCCCCCGTTGCTGCAGAAAAAGAGGAGTGCGAGTGTGGAGGTGCCACATGAATCCAGGCAGTGCTCTTCTTCCCGGCGTGTTGACTCAACTTCGCTGAGCAGACGAAGCCCCCTGGTCGCTGTGTTGGAGTGGAAGTGCTGTGTGGAGGGGAGCGCTCTGTGTTCACATCAGATGCACTAGCGAGGCAGAGTGGGACACAAAATACGGAGTGGAGTACAGCCTCATCCACTTTAGTGGGGGCTGCAGGTCGGTGTCTCACAACAGAGATGGTGGGCTGACTGTGAGGTGTAAGAAGAAAAAAAACTCAGGTTTTCATAGATGGATTTTTTGGATTTGGGATTTTTTTCTATAATGCTTTAATTGTATCGTTTAACACATGCTTACTGCTTTAGAATCAATAACAGGGAAGCTGTTAAACCATGTAGGGATATTTGGGAATATTAGAGATAAATTCTTCTCAGATCATTTTTGGTATGTTTTTGTTTTTGTTTTTTTAACCAATATTTAAGTAGAATTTTTTTTTGCCCTACAGTTTCAGAGTGCAATTCTACAATTCTACAATATCATTTACCGACACTTTTATCCAAAGCGACGTACATTTGAGAGTTAACACAAAACAAGCAAAGATGAAGTCAAGAAACAACACAAGAGTAAGTCACATGGGTTTAGTTTGAGTCCATTTGGATTAAATTGATTTAAGGTTGTGCGAGCAGTCAGTGTGAACACTTCTTATTTTTATTTTATTTTATGTATTTATCATTCTCATCTGTGTAGATCAAGTGTGAATGTGTTCAGTAAAGAGCTGGGTCTTCAGTCTCTTCAATTAAATTCACTTGCATGTCAATTTGTTATGATTACATTATGCCAAACAAGCAAGCGCAACACAAGTAATAGCAAACCAGCGAATATTACTTACCAGTCCAACAGCAAGAAGAATTGTCTTTTATTTTACAATTAAAAGCCAGTCATGTCAGCTAAAAGCCACTTACTCCTGCGGCCTCTTGCTCGGTCACTCTCTCCATTTCCCACAGGCAGCTTTGATAACAACTAATTCCCTATGAGATCAGCTGCATGAGTGAAGTCTGCTGACAGCTTAAGTGCCCAGATGTTCACATTAGCACATTAGCACCCTCGTCAACATCCTCTTCGGTCTCTTTGACTTTGTGGAGGCTGCTAAACCCGGCTCCAGTTCAGGCATGACGCCGGCGACACTCCCTGCGAGCATTCCCCTAAGCCCTAAAACCTTATCCTCCCAGTGGGCCAACACTCCCCAGTGTTTAGGGCTGACAGAAGCACTGTTCTCCCCACCACAAGTCAGTATAGCAAAAAATATTTTGCAGCTCTTTTTTGAAGTTAAAATATACATAATGTTGCAATAATAAAACAGGTTATTTGATCATTCTTACAATATATACAAAAATTCTTTCACTTTTTAATTATTTCCAAGTCTTGAAAGTTTGAGCTATGCCAATCGTTTTTTATCTTTTTATCTTTATTATTTCTTAAGTATGACTTACATTTAATAGGGGAGGTATTTTACCTTCATTTTTTTCCCTTTTTAAATATAGGCCAATGTATATGTGCAATTAATCTAAACAAAACATATTCACAGATTTGTGCAATGTAAAATGTGGTTTATTCGCTTTCTGTGTCTAAACATGATTTGAAATACTCAACCATTCTTTATTTGGGCTATGTGTTCATGTTCCAGTGTTGGGGATTTTATTGAATTCAGAAAATGTAAATGCTGGCAGTTTTTTCTCATTCATCTGACACCAAAGCAGAACACCAGTTGCACGGTATCAAACTGTATTAACTAGAGGATGTAAAGGATGCAATGAAGACCAGAAGACGAGCTTTCATGGTTTTATTGATTTTGGAACAGCTTGATCCCTGGGTAGATCAACAGTGGATTAACATGGCTGCCATCGATGTGCCTTCCTATTGGTATGGGATACCACATTTTGAAAGGTGCTTTAAAGTGGCTTGTTTCAGAGGGTGACGCCACACTGGAAGATTTGGGGCTAAAAATCAGATTCCACTGCTTTTATGATGTCATTGCTTATAGGAAAGTGGGTCGTTATCAGGAAAAATGTTTTAAAATACTTTTATGTATGTCCACCTTGGTACAATATGTCCATTGTAAAACAAATGTGAGCTTTGGTAGAGGATAAAGTTCAGAAACGTATTGCACTTTGAAGCAGAAAACAAACTAGTTTCCAACAAAATTAACAAATGTGTCTCTTACTCAGATTACTGAAGTGTGTGTGTGTGTGTGTGTGTGTGTGTGTGTGTGTGTGTGTTTGTGTGTGTGTGTGTGTGGCCATGGTATCATTGTAAATATTGAAAAAAGAATAGTGTACTGCTATAGTTTGCATAATCTAAGAGACTAATTTAGCTTTATATGCTGGCGGTGAGTCCAAGCCATCCCAAAGCTCCCTTCAAAAACTCTCTGCTCTACTTTTGTAGTGAGACTTTTTGACCTGGACATGTCACAGTTAATTATCCAACTTTGAAACTCCAGGGACGGGTTTCATCCAAATGACATTTTTTAATATAATGAAAAATTAATTTCATGGGACATTCTCAGTAAAGATATCTGTCAAGTTGCCTAACTAGACTATAAAGTGCTTCAGATTGTGGGTGCGTGCATAATATGGTGCCTTCAATGCCCCCTGTGCACACCATTTCTAATACAATGTATGCATATTCTATTTACAGATATATTGCGCTGCCAAAACGTGTTTATCTTCCCACTCTTTTGGGATGCCCACACACTCCCAGAACAGAGACATGTTGTCCCTCCTGTGTGTTTTGAGTTTATCTTGGGGGTGTCCCTCCAGCTGGTCATCCCCAACAGTCTTCCAAAGGGAGATGTGAAAAAAATCAGTCAGTCACAAGCTCAAGTGCAGTTAAAAGGCAAGAGACTGAGGGAGCGCTAAAAATTGAGTTTTATTATCTTGGCAAAACCACAAAGACAAAGCAGTAAACACTGTAACCACTGAGGTGACTAAACTCTAACTTTGGCAGTGGATTGACAGTGCAGGAAGCTTCAAACAGGCTAGAATATATCCTGTCATATTTTATCAGTATGAAGAATACATTATCAGGCAAATACACACTGAAGACTTTGCAACCAAGATAAATAACACAATAGTTAAACAGGTTCAGTTCAGTGATGGCTGCTTAATCAGCACCATGGAGAGCGCCATAACCTCCCCAGATACCTGAGCTATGACTAATATGAAAGGGCAATTGTGCAGCTTTGAGATCATCTGCCGTCACTGAAACCTTTCATCCTATCCCCGAGAGAAACCAACCACCTGTGGAGACTCTTTGATTTGCTGCTTGTATTTTTTCACTCTTATTCTTTTGGTCGGCAGCCAAAGGTTATAGGGTTTAAAACTTCCAGACATGAGCAACTTTGAGCATGAAGTCCGTTTAGGGCGTTAACCTAGGAGACATTGAGAGTACATTTTGTGGTTAAATAAATATATTTACTCATGAATTCACACTTGCAGCAACAGTATCTTTCAGCTGCAATAATTATTATCGGTTACTGCGGTTGTTTGGCTTAATGAAGCGAGATAACGCAAACATATCCTGGGTACGTTGAACTTGCTTCATTGTAAAGGGCTCAGAAGTTATTGTTATTTTAATTGTGTTCTATGTCATGTACAGAAGCAGTTGTTTTTAACTCAACCCTGTCCTTTCCTCCTAACCTTAACATAAGACTTATAAGAAAAACATTTTTAGACTGAGCTGTAAGACCAACGTTGAAGTTGAAATTACCCTTTTTTTTTTTTTTACATAAACCCGAAAGAGCTTAAATTGATTGTGAATAATTGAGTTAAATTCTTAAGTATGTGGAGTATCCCATTGAGTCTGTGAATTGACTTGTGTTGATTCTGTATGTAACTGTGTGTTATTGGATGTCCAGATTACTGTGCATTGTCAGCATGGCAGAAACTTACAATCAGTTAAGAATGAAACAAGTGTTATCGTACCAGTCTGGGAATAGTCAAGTATACTTTGTTTCAGGATTTAAATTGAAAACTCATATGGAGAATGTAGATAAACTGACGAACCCAGACAACCTGATTTTTGCCATGACAACAAGAAACAGGAAAGTTAATGCATATTCCAATAAGAGTGAGTATTCTACCTGAATGACAGTGGTCTGGTGTCATGTAGCAAGTACTGAACATGTTAAGAATATAGACACAAATCTCTCTCATGAGTAAGTTTATCCCTGTGAGCCTATAATCATAATTGTTGAAATGAAACACTATGTATGGTTCTACAATCTTATCCAAGATTCACGCAACAGCCTCCAGTTCCTAATGTGCAGCTTTTCTTACAAGTTTTTGATGGCAAATTGCGGCTTGGCTTTGTAGATCAATTCAATCAATCAATTCATGATAGATTTTCTCTGTATTTAAACAGGTTTTCTGTTGAGGTAGATCATCTGTTTGAAAGGGGGAAAAAATGAAAGAAACTATTTGCCTATTAAAAAAAAGTCCCTCTTTTTAAAATAGTTGTTGAATGTGGTGGTGATACAACAGCAGTGTTTGAAGAAGAAGTTGATCTTGTGAGATTATGCCAAGGCCAGGGTGCATTGTATGAAAAGGCACTTTTGCTGACTTCAGAGTAGACGGCAGCTGCTGATGTTTATCCGTAGAGATGATCTGGTATGATAAGTGGTAGAAATAGGAGGAAGCATTTTACAGAGGTCCAAAAATAGCTTTAAAAGGTATATGTGAACAATCCTCCTTACAATATTTTCAATGTTGTCGATACAGTCAACACATTCGAATAACAGTCACGAGTACATAATTCAACATCCAAAATAAACCTGTAGAATGAAAGAATGGACCAAGCCTGTACACTGGATATATATTATCAATATCTAAAACAAACTTTTAATGGAACATATATTTGTATATTTGAAATGGTGCTTCCTATGCTTTGAAAATTGCCAGCCATATAATAAAGGATTGATAAAAAAGAGGGAGGGAGAAAAGAGAACTAAGCAATAAACAACTGCTGTCATAAATATTCATAAAAATGATATGAATTGATGATCCACCTAGAGTTTTTGTATATTCTATGAACTGCACAGACCTTTTAAACGCTCCCTCTAACATTTTTGAACAAAAATACTTCTTAAGAAATATTTTATAATCGCTCTGAAGCAGTTTAAGTGAAAGAAACTCACCACAAACCAACTGACTTCAAACCGAGAGACTGTGAACAGTTACAAATCATCTACTTTCAAATACTATATGGAGTGAACTTCTCAACTCACCACACCATCCCACCCCCCACCGGAAGATTCTGAACGTCTATAAACTGGGATATAAGTGAATATGAAAAGTGTTTTGTTTTTTCCTGTCAGTCTCTTAACAGCTCTTCTTTGATGTCTGTTTTTTTGCTGCATTTTCTGTCATTGAAAAATCCAAAGTCGTCCTGGGAGAAATACCCTGTATCCGGTTATACCTGTGTCCCCATTCAAATATCTCTGAGATGTGGACAGGCCTTTGAATGAGTCGTCTGGAGCTGTGGTGAGACATAACATCTCCCGCTGCACTGAACAGATGCTCAGAGGACAGCGACTCTTAATCCACGCCCAGCGAAACGAGATGCTGTGTTCCAGCAGGGGACCCACTGAGAAAGGAATAAACAAATACAGGCTTCACCGATGCTTCGTAAATTAGTAATCAAAGTAATTAGACGGGTCTTGAGCCTTGGGGGTTACCTATTCACTGAACCCTCGACGGTGTGCACTTACTCTCAAGCCTGCGCAGAGTGTGTGCACCTGCGATTTCACTCAATGTGAGTTTTCTTTATCAAATCGCTTGTAAAGCTCCATTTGAAGTGCTATTGCCTATAGCTCCACCTGAGACCACTTTGCACTGTGTTTCCTTTGACCATGAGGCTGCAATTTCCGATGAAATATGCCACTCAAATCTATTTTAACCCACTCTCTTATTCTTTTTCTAAGCCACAAATGTGTATAAAATGACAAAAATATAAAACATGCCATCAGTGACGTATTTCACATCGTCATTACTCACAACAACACATAGCAAATTATGTTTTCTTGTCAGAAGAGTATTAATATCCTAACAAAAGTTGAATTGGCCTCATTTTCAGAGGAAAATTTACATGTGCTCACAAAAGCAGTGAAAGCTGCAGAGAAATATTAAAAGAAGCTAAAAGTTAAATGGAGGCACTGAAAGATGAGTTTCACACCTGTGGCTTTTTTGTCCAGTGAAATCGGACTCTGTTTGGTTTCCCCCTTGGTGTGACTTGTTTGGGTGGGTGTCAACTTGATAATTATACTTGGGGGAAACCAAAAACAACTCTTCTTTGAGATCTCCTAGAGGAAGTGGTCTCTGTCCGTCCCAGATGATCTTTTGTCATGGTATATGATCTGACCTTGATCTGACCCGACTACCAGGCCTCTGCAGCCGAGTGTTCTTTGCATGCTGGGATGCCACAAACAGTACCAGCTTGCATAGTTGTTATAACAGCTAGCCAAAGCATGAACAGAGGTATTTTCAAGACCTTTCCTTGCAGCACATTCGGCAATCTGCTGGTATAGTTTTGTCTGGTATATCGCCCAGATAATTATCGTGGTCATAAGCAAATGTCAACCCTGCTATGCAATTTAACATGCATAATTGTATAGCAGTGTTTCTTTCACAGAAATAGTCCAGAAGCTGGATCTTCCTACTACATTGTCTTTCTTGCTACTACCCCAGACACATATGACAAGTAAGCAGAGTGAACATTCTTATGTGGTTCTTGGTTTTCTAGGATATTTTGTCTGTGTAAACAGGAACCAAACCAAGAGGAAAATGCTCCAAGTTTAGAAACTCGTCAAGTAATTTGGACTGGAGCACACAAAATCAAAAATGGTGAAAATCCCAAAGATTCAGTTTCAGTGTGAGCAGTGAATAAAGGTGATGTATCAGTAGTTTAAGTTGGAAGTGTGAGTGAGGTCCTGAAAGCATTTGATTTGTCATTTGAAGAGTAAGAGATGAAAGCGGTTGAAATGTTGGTTTGCAGTGTAAAGGATGAAAGCACTTCTAGTGTCAGTTGCCATGTAAGTGATAAAAGTAGCTGAAGTGTCGGACTAAGTGGACGTGATAAGCGTCTAACTTCAAAATACGTTTAAATAAACAAGACAGTTAAATCTCCTGTGAAACTGAGGCATTTCATGTTGGGGTGTAAATTAGATTGAATTATAATGTATTTTTTTATATCCACTTATATCCAATTATACCACATGATAATATGAGTTTAAACAGTATTCCTGTATAACATGACTCATTAGAAACTGAAAAAGAAAATACCTCACTTGTACACACTTCTTTTAACAGCAGATTGTAATTACGAACTAATCTCATTCAACAACAGGCGCACAGCTAATTGCTGTCACCTGAAATCAAGTCAAGTGATGCTAATTAAATCAGTTTAAACTGCATTTTCACTGAGGGTTTTCTTATTGGATATTTTACTGTGCAGGCTCAAGCGAGAGTAAGAATATGCTATTGTCATGCATTAATGTTTTGAATTAATGTTTATGATCTTATTTCCAAAAGGTTCAGATTAGCAGTAAATTGGATCATTTACAAAACTTAATTATACTTTGGAAAGAAATTAAAACCTTAATTAATTGGCTGAAATCCGAAGTCACAAGACTCAGTAATTCATGATAATTTTATGTTGTAACAATGGAGAATTATAGGTATTAGTCATACCCACATACCTTACATATATACTATACTACTGAATATAACAAGCCAGTTCATGTATATTCTCTTATATATTCTATTCTGGTCACAAAATCAGTCCAATGCATACCGAACACAGTCATTACTGTAAAAGTATGATATTGTTGTAGAATTTTCTCTTCACTGCTGGAATCAAACAGCTGCATAAGAAGTTGCCCTTGCTTCTTTAATGTATTTCCATCAGCATGTATACCAGCTATTTCTATACAGTTATTCTTTATGTCTGTCTCTGGATCCAGTTCCCTCCCTGCAAAATCAGATGAAACCTTGTTACAGTCAGGAAAATTCTGGCAGAGAGTAGTAAGTTAGCCAGTTAAAAGGAAGCAGGGGGAGATTTTTCTTTCATTTTTAAAAAATATTTTTTTGGTGATGGCTAATACAAGGACAACATCAGTAAACCAAAACAACAATTAAAAAGGACACTGGTGGAGCATGGGCAAAAACACCAGTGGCTCCAATAAACAAATTAAGAGAATTGTGTGATTTGAAAGGATTCAAAACTGAATTGTCCCTGTCAAATATTATTTATGAGAGATGGCTAACAAGTCTTCTTTCATATAGTTATTAATATAACATAGCCACACACATTTTATCTAATCACTATTCATCATGCCAACAGCTGTGTGTAAAAGAAAAACACAGGTTTGCTTCTCCTCTCCACTCCCAAACAATGAAAGAGTTCAATGAGGATTTTTATTATTTTTGTATTGTGCTTAACTTGAGTCAATCAAAACATATTTGGTATGGAATTTATCTGCAAAGGCTCCAAATCAAAATGAGACCAATTGGATGTCAGTTTTACAGCCACAACAAAGACCAAAATGTGGCCTGCAACACACTTGATAAGGTTTTTTTTAGCCTAGCGGATTCTCAGAAATGCCATTAACTTTAAAGTAACTGAAGCATGTTGATCACTTGCTTTCCCAGAGCAGACAGAGTAGTCAAAAATATGTTTTTCTAAATGTGTTTATCGCCCTACCCATCAAACGTCCTTGAGCATACAGTCAGAAATAAATCCATCCATCCATCCGTCCGTCCATCCATCCGTCCATCCATCCATCCATCCGTGCATGCGTCCATCCATCCGTCCGTCCATCCATCCATCCATCCATCCATCCATCCATCCGTCCATCCATGCATGCGTCCATCCATCCGTTCATCCATCCGTCCATCCATCCATCCATCTATCTATCCTCCATCCATCCATCCATCCATCCATCCATCCATCCATCCATCCATCCATCCATCCATCCATCCATCTATCCATCCATCCATCCATCCATCCATGCATGCGTCCATCCATCCATCCATCATCCATCCATCCATCCATCCATCATCCATCCATCCGTCCGTCCGTCCGTCCGTCCGTCCATCCATGCATCCATCCATCCATCCATCATCCATCCATCCATCCATCCATCCATCCATCCATCCATCCATCCATCATCCATCCATCCATCCGTCCATCCATGCATGCGTCCATCCATCCATTTCCCGGGGCTGTGTCGCGGGGGCAGCAAGGTATTCCAGACGTCCCTCTCCCTAGCAACGTTTTACAGCTTTTCCTAGGAGAACCTGAGGCGTTCCCAGGCCAGAAGAGATATATATTCTCTCCAGTGTGTTCTGGGTCTTCCTCTGAAACTCTTACCAGTTGGAGGTGCCCGGAAAACTTCCCCCAGGAGGCACCCTGGAGCCACCCTCATCACATGCAAACCATCTCAATTGGTTCTTTCAATACAAAGGAGCAATGACTCCACTCTGAGCTCCACCAAAAATATCAGGCTGACATGTCTAGTAGTATAATGCATGTAGCAAGATTATCTGCGGACAGACAGACAGAAACACACATGCATGGAAGGAAACACACAACCATGATTCCCTCCAGGCTTATGCTTGGCAGAGATAAAAAATTAAGTTTCTTCTTTAGTTGCTACCAAAACAAATGCACATACTAGCCAGATCAAGATCTTTATGTTATGAGGTGGCGTTGCTCATTAAAAAAAATGCTTTTATCAAGCCACAAAATCAACAAAATGACAGTTCCTTGTAGTTGCTCAAAGAACATAATTAACAAAGACACAAAGACATGCACATCTGGTACAAGAATTAAACTTGGTCACTGTATACTGTGGTGACTAATTCCCATAGTCAGTAATTCTGACTTCTAATTAAATGTGGGACTTGTATCTAAATCTTACAGATACATATAAAAGTGTGAAAATCGAGGCATGTGTGATAATATAATGCGTCTCTGCGTCAGCCCTGCTCTCTGTCTACTGTAAAGTATGGCCAGAGATGTCCCACACATTCTCCACAAGCCCGAGGCAAGGGAAGACTCTGAATATGTTTTTCTTACTCATTCTTCATCGCCGCAGCGATTGTTCATTGCATTAGAAACAAACATGTCTTTGGGGCATGTCTCCGGCCGAGTATGAGAAATGAATCCATTATATAATGAAGAATGATCAACAGCTACAGTATGCAAATATACAGCAAACTACAAAACACATTTTCTCCAAGACGAATCATGTGTGTCTGCTGCAATCAACTGTAGCAAAGGACTATTCAGTTTAACCGTATGTACTGTATATAGACTTTAAAAGCAAAAATGAAATCACCACACTTTTAATCATTATCCTTTCCAATCTTGTGCAAAGTAAATCCCTTTTCCCCCCAGGGACCTGCTGACTTAGAAAATGAATTAGCATTCTTCTTGGTTTGCAGTCTCATCTGACTGTGGACCACCATGAGGAGAGAAATTCCACCTGACAGAACCTGCAAACACTAGCAAACAGCCAGGGTAAAGCAATAAAGCTGGGTAGATTAGCACATAAAGATAAGTGTGCTGTCATTAGACCTGACCATTTCAATGATTTATCTTGAGTCTGATGGCCCTGGCTGCCCCGGTCTAGTCTGGGCCCATTTATGATAGTGGTGCTTAAAGACCGTGGTTTGTTTCAAGTACAAACACTTAGCTGGCCATAATGAAGAACTTTTCATTATCTTACTGTAGATTTTACAAATATGTTAAGATTGATTGCTTCAACATGTGCTCATGATTACATTTAATGATGAGTAAATATGTTTATTCTTCTGTAATTACTCTCTAATTGGTTTCACGTGCAAGACACTGAGTGCAGAGGGACAGCTTTGAAACACTGCAGGCAAATAAGATACAAAAATCCATCAAAAGAACATCCATTTATTGTAAGTGACATTACATTAACCTGCTTTAAAAAATGATCATATGACTGTTTGCAATTTATTCTTCCCTCCATTTTCTGGGATTGCATGCAAGTTAAAAGTCATTCGTTTTCAACCGGCGACTTGTTATTTTATATCTGCATTTGGATCTTCGTGGGATTTCTTCATTCTACTGATGTTCAGCAAGACAGATTTAATATGCTGTGCAATCCTTCAAGCTTTGCCCCTTCCCTCCTCCCAGGGCATCTAATGCCGCATAATGAATCAGTGGCAGATACTCTTAGATGAAGCCTGTGTCAGCGTCAATGGTATGGATCTATGAAACTTTCATAAATGATCCAAAACATGTCATGCATTTGTATACTGCTGCGATGCTTGTTATAAATGTCAGATGAATTTCCAAAGACGTGCACTGAGCTGACTAATTACTTCGTGTTGATTGCTCTGAGCAACTAAAATAAATGTCACACAAACATGTCTGAAAACACGTTGTGTTGTGTAACACTACATAGTCATACACAAATGTCAGAATAATAAACTCAGCATAAAATCAATAAGCTTCGGGGCCAGATTAGGTTTCTCCTTTTTTTCTCGTCCACACTTATTTAGCTAGTCATAATTGCCTTCTATTATGCAATAAGTGCTTTATGTTCTGGGTCTGATTAAGGAAAAATACACTCAAACTGGACTTAGTTATTTAACTATAATTTACTACGACAGAACTGCTTAACCTTTTTATTAGGCATTATGGCCGTTTTGCCAGCATATAGAAAAAATTGACCTTGAAAAAATAAATATTTACAAAAACCTTTTTGTTTAAACACCTGACCTTGTTAAAAAATATTGATTGATGTGGTTAGAAAATGTATTTGCTGATGTCAGATAATTGAATTAATGTAAAGTAGTAGATCAATGAAATAGATAGACATTGGGGGCATTAATCCATGTCTGTGTTCCTGTTATAACACTAAATGCTGACTTAAAGTGTGTGCCAAAACACTTATAAATCTTCATTAAAATGCAGTCGTCCACAAGTTTCTTCTAAAAGGAATGATTTTATTTGATTAATTTAATTATTTTTGATGACTGAAAAAAAAGGATTTTTCTATTTCTTTAGTGTATTAAAGCAATAAAATTGGCACTGGATATGAGATGGTTTAAAATCTCCAAAACTTTAAAGCCGAACATTAATGATGTCTTTTCCACCACTTAAGTTTCATTCTTTTCTCAAATGTCGAGGACCACACATCACCCGGACAACCCAGCTGAACTGGAGGTTCAGTTTGGTTGGTTACTTCAGTTTTTCATTCAGCACAGCAGACTGACATTCATCACGACTGTGCCGTCATGAACAGGAGCAGGATGGATCAATACAACCCAATTAGAATCACAGTATCTCTCGGATCAAAGGCCTACTCCGATCGCAGGAATCTGACTACTAGACAATACGTTAATACAGAACCCAGTTGTTCTAGTGACAGCGGCATCCCATCCTCTGACACTCCGCTGCCGCCACTGCCAGAATACCAACAGTCTTTCATTGTTATAGCCCTTATGCAATCAATTTCAATCTAAGGCTAGTGGTCAATCACTCCCCAATAGCCGACACACAAAGCCTGCAAATAAGAGTGGGGGTAGGGGGGGTGAGATAGGCTCGACAAAGCTCCTGGAGTCCGATGTCTCTTTGCTGTCTGTGGTCTGGTGTGCTAGGCTGAGCAGACTATAGCACAGGGGGTTGTAAACAACACAGCTGGGACAAACAAACCAAATCCTGACACTCCTTGGCTCCTCTCTGGTTTAATCCTTTGCGAGCTCTGTATCTGCCAGAAACCATAATGATTTGGACTATTCTGGGCGCCTGGAAGATGTTCTGAAAATATATTGCAAGTCAAATTACCTGTGGGAATCGGTAAGACACAACACACCTGATGGCTTATAAACACAGATAAGACAAGATGGATGGGAGCAGAGCGGGAGCCCTCAGATCCAAACTCTGCGGTTACTAATACGTCCAAATAAGCGCACTGATAGCATGTTGTGTGTGCAGGCATGTTTTTTTAAAAGGCTGAGGCAGGAAAAAATTTACATGTTAATGTGTGAGCATGTGTGTTTGTTTAAGGGGTCGAGGTGCATTTTCACCAGCAGGGACTAAAAGGCAGGTTCCAAAACGAAAATCATTTCGCTGCCCTTAAAAATCATTAATTTTACACACAAGCAGCCCAGCAATCAAGGTCAGGCTATTACAGGCGTTTCTCAGGCATTACTTAACATTACCTGCTGCGACTCAGGTGGTAGAGCAATTGTCCACTGATCGGTGGAAGGTCGGCGTTCGATCCCTGTTGAAGCATCCTTGGGCGAGATACTGAATCCCATAATTGCTTTAAATGTGTTCAAGAGCACTTAAAGTGGTCCAAAATGCAGCTCATTTTCTAAATCTTAGCATGGGCCAAGGAAGAAGCCATGATGTTTGAAGTGAATCTGAATCTAATAAACAAATGTCTTTAACTTCATAAAATAGGTAATTCTTGCTGCATTCATGTGGTCTCGGAAAAAAAAAATCAAGAAAAGAAAACAAATTCCTTTTCACATTTAATGGCTCATCTAATCTTCCTTTGCTCTTTGTTGTAACGCATATACTAGAAACAGTTACTAACATTTAAATGCTCCAATCAGTAAAAAATCAACACAATGTAAACCTTGTTTTCACTTTTTGACTTAAAGGTCATGAACCCAACAAAGCTGGCAGGACAATTTCCCATCTAGGGGAATGGGACCATCTGAGGAGCACCTGAATGCACCATTGGCCTTGGCAAAGGTCTGAGCCATTCTAGTTGGCATTTATTTCCAGTGAACTAACTTCAGCTGGACACTTCTGTCGTCTCTTCCTCTTATAAAATTGCACCAAAAACTTGTAAACAAACCTTTTCCACGGCTCCGCCTATTAACAAAATTATAGCATGCACTTCAGTATTGAAATTCTGTGCCTAAGATATATTTACATTTTCATTCAAAACCGTCTCACCGGGGATATCCTCTCTGTATTGTCATTGACGGCAGCATCTCCCTTTCCTTTGCAAGAAAAGTCAGAAAATGATATATCATTGTCTGCCTCTCTGTGCCTCCACAAAGGCCACCGCAGCAAAGTTGATTGTGTATTTCACAGATGCAACAGCATGAGAATTTTGTATATGTTGCTCTCCCCCCAGGCACTGCACCAAAATGTTTTGGCATATTTCTTGAGATAAACACAAACAAATCTGTTTCATTGCCAGCTACACATTGTGGATATAATTAACTGGGCTTTGAGTTTTCAAGTTATGCACCAAAAGCAGTTTGCTGCAAGATTATACACATTTGCTTTCATGGCAGATAGTAAATATCCATTAATTTATATTTAACCCACTTTTTTTTTTTACTTAGTTTCACTTTCCTGTCATAATCTTGGTGCATATTGCAACATCAAAGAATTTCTTTCTATTTCACTCTTGGCCCTGTCATGAAATTATGTTGCATGTATGTCTCATTGAGTGTGATAGCTACATTTTTTATGTGCGTCTGCACCAGGATAATACCTGGTCAAATATGTCATATGGTATCTAATTGATACACTTGAGCATTTCTTAGTTTCAGGTGCAAATGTTCTATCTGACACGCCCTGAAAACAAATCAAAAAGCTGTGAACAAGTCCAGAGGGGCTGCGAATCTTCTTCTGATTAAAGTGAATTTCCATCAAGGAAGTGACACGCTCTGAGAATTCAACACTGCCAGTATGCAAGGGTCCAGGCACCTTGGGGACCCCAAGTCTAATTTGCTTCAAACCTAAAAGGCAGATAATAGTGCTGATCTGACAGCCAGCCAATTCCCAGCTTCCCTCATCAAGAATACATTCAATTTCAAACATCAAACTGCTTGCAACAAAAATGAAAAAGCCTTTGAATGAATGAGAGTTGGATGTGGGGGGAAAACCTTAAGGAATCCTTGATATACTTGACAAGTCTGAAACACTATTAGCCTCAATATTCTCAGCTTCTGTATGGTCCAAAATTTTAATTAGATGATGTTTTATTTCAAAACGACAAACTTGTTCAAGCTTGAAGCAAATGCAAAAGGTTAATAAGAAGATTTCTTCATTTAAAGGTAAGATTGAGATCAAAAGTCTTGTGCTGTGGTTCTTTTTCAACTAATATACATGTTCCTGTCGCTGCTACATCTGAGTGCAAGCTCCAGTGTGGCGAATATGCTGAAGATGTTGTCAAGCATGACATTTGCATTTAAGAGTGATGATGTGCATCATGTTCCTTTTGCCCTACATTTCAGGAGAACATTTTACAGAGCCAGTATCACAGAAACTTTTCTTTCTTCCCACTCACATTCATTCAGACAATAATCATAAAAATATCAATGATAAACAAGAACTTTTCATCCCAACACAAAAAAATGTATCTGTGTTCCATCGTTCATATGGAACAACAACTATTTTGCATTAATGGTTACATAAATGGTTTGGTGCTTGTAATGGTACTGGGATATTTTATAATGCAGAATATAAGAAATAGGATTATGTATGTGAATACAGGGTAATACAGATACATTGATTATTATGTTTACAATACATATGCATTAGCTCTGGTGTGATTACTCCTCACAGTTTCCTGTAACGACAAATTTGTTGGTACAGCTTGAGATTTTTCAATCGCTGCAACCTGTTCATATGCCTACTTGTCACTTTGTGAGCTTGTAGTGGTTTAACAGTGCCGGGGTGCCAGTCAGAGCTAATCTGACAATTTTTCTTTTGTATTTTGATTTGTCAAACTTAAACAGGACACATGCCTACCCATGCATGGCCCTACTAACAACCAGAAATCAAGTATGACCATTTCCACAGGAGACCCATTAAACACAAAACACACACACAAGAATTTGCAATTCAACACAGTGTATAATACAATTCAGTGTCCCCAATTCAACCCATAATTCAAACAACCAAAACACCAAAAAAATAGTCTCTTTCGTTCAACCAAAAATAGTCCTCTTCAGGTACCCAATAAATAAACAAAATAGTCTGTTTTTTGGGAAATAAAAGTTGGTCAACCAAAAGCCAAACTAAGTGCCGGCTCCGGCGTCTAATAAACCAGCTTTGACACCGGTTTTACCTCCCAGTTGCCGGTGTAGCGGCTTAGTACTCTCTCTGCGTTGTGTTATTCAGTTGAGACCAGGAAATCTGATTGGCATCCAGCCATTTATTCTGATAACATAAAAACAGGTGCATCCCTCATTACACCACAAGGTCCGAATGCCTCAATTGCATGACAATAAACACGAAATACAAAAATCATACCTGATAACATAAAAACAGGTGCATCCCTCTGAAAAATATAAAATTAAAATACACTGTCAAGTTTCTACTAAAATAAAGTGAAATTAAATTAATATATTAAAAAAAAGACGGAGCTCATAGCCCGTAACCTTACCATTACACCACAAGGTCCGAATGCAGCTGCCCCCGAGGTGCACGACACTAACCCCCAGGGGTGCTGCGTTCAATACCCGTGGTTATTTAAAGATGGCAAGTGGAATCACTAATTACCTGATTAACTATGTTACACCGGCAGACGTCGGAAAAGGACCATCGGGTTAAAGCCAGGACTTTTGTAACAAGAGGATTAATCCAGTGGTGAGAAGCGGACGCTACAACATATAGTACAGACTGAAAAACCCGCTGCCAGGGATTGGCAGGCTAACGAAGCCAAAACTGTATGGACTAGACCTCTTCCTCATCAGTAACTGCGGGCCGCCATCTTGAATTCCCCATACCGGCATTTTTTGGATTTGCTGAACAGCAAATTGCTGGAGTCCGAGGTGTTCCCAGATGTATGACAGCATCGCTGCAAGCTCATTGTGTCACTTGATGCACTAATTTACATTTTATATATGTGGTAAAGTTTAGTTAAGTTTAGGAATCTAAAAATACTTGATTAAATTTAGGAATCAAAAACTTCTTGGTTAGGTTTAGGAATCCAAAACAACCTAGTTAGGTTTAGGAATCAAAAACTACTTGGTTTAGGTTTAGGATTCAAAAATGGCTTGGTTTGGTTTAGGTAGCTTTTCACATATAAAGTCTGGTGGACTACGTGCGATTCAGTGGTGAAGCTGCGACAATGCTGCATTTTTCATTTGGTTTGGTTTGCTTTCATACTGTGCTTTATTAAGTGCACCAAGCATTGTAAACAAATGTCACGCTGTTGGCGCTGTCCTCTGTCTGCTTGATAGAATATGAGAGGGAAAGCAAGTCATGGACCTGAATGTATTGTTGGCAGAGTTTTTCACTTTTATGCAACATTGATCCACCGTTCGATTTAATCCATGAGCCACCATTCTGTCCCCAAATAATTTGAAGACTTTGTTGTTGTTGTTGTTGTGTGTAGCCACAAGCACCTGTGTTATGTAATCATCTGACCATATTTCAAAAGTGCCGTTTAATTCATCATTAGACCATGTCTGCCCACGAGACAATTTTCAAGCCTCCGACTACCTTTGCCTGATGTTGATTCTCAAATCTTCCCCCAAATTCAGCCCAGAATGCAATGTGTTGTGGTTTGCTTTTTTCCCTTTAGTTCGGACTGCCTTCTCACCTACAACAAACCGAACTCTGGTGCACTTGGAATCTTTAGCGGACCTGAGTTCGTTTGACTACACCATCAAAACCAAATCCAACAAAAATGCACCAGGGTTCATTTCAAGCAGACCAAACAGCTCAGGTGGGAATGCACCCCATTGTCTCATAAAGACGCTAAAATTTGCCAAATATCAACAGAAACGAGTAATGCCAGACATTTCTTTCTGGTGATTGCAAGGAGGCAATACTAAACCTCTGGCAAACCTTTCCCGCAGTGTTATGGTGTTCAAACTAAAAGCTAAATACATTTTAGAGGTCACTCTATTCAAAGTCAATTTCTCTAGCTTGCAAGAATTGCTCTATTTTTTGGTACTGTGATCTGTTTAGACAACCAAACCACTTGGTTGTGTGCATGAACAAAGTGAATCATGACTTTATCTGACATTCATATCAAAGCATTGCTATTTCAAATTAGTTGTAAATGAACTGGCAGGAGAAAGTATTTGGATCTCACTGTGGGTGAAATCAATGCTGGTGCAGTCAGAGGATGTAATTCAAGGGCGAGAAGATAATGAAATTAAAAAGTAAATGGTACATTTAATTGACTTCTATCTGTAGCCAAGACATTGCATCAGCAATCGACAGATTTCTGGCAGTTTACAGTGGCCTGTAATTGAAATAAATAAGCCAGCCAATTAAAGAAGAGAATCAATAGGTCAGAGCGGGGATCTAATGAGAAAGCCATGTATATCTTAATTGAAATTTCTAACAATTTCATGTTTCACCATTTCGTAAAGTGAGATTTGGAGCCATGAGTATCAGAACCAATTAAGGTCATTTTGTGCCACAAGGCAGGAATAACCTTACCTGTCACATGCTTAACCTGAGGCTGCGGTGCAAGTTTGGTTGAGTGATTACAGTAATTTCTAAATGATGGCACGGAGATGAAGATGTGTGTTATTTTGCAGAATAAAACCTGGTTATGTGATAGTCCTGCAAGCTCTTGTGCTCATCTCTGCCTCCACTTTCTTCCCTGTAGCCTTCGTACCTCACCTTCAAACACTCTGCCCTTTACTGAGAATATAATAGAGCAGAGAACCACTTTCTTGGCTCAGTTATTGGTGTTCGGTTGGCAGAGTTTGGCCTCTGAGAGTTTATTTTAAGTCCGTAAATTGCTTGGTGAAGTTTTTGTTGTTTCTGTTTTTTCCTATCCATGTTAACAAAGCAGTTTTAATTATTTGGACATGACACAACTACTGACGGCTATCTTATCTGGCTTTTAAAATTGTAATGGCTTTTGAATTCTATTTTTTAATAGTGGTTGTTAATTCTGTTTGAGAGCAGTGAAGTCAGTTCTGCACCAATAACCACTAAACTCACTTCTTGGCATTAACTTTACATTACCTCTGTTTCTGTACTTTCCTTTTCCTTTCCCCCCTTGTTTGTTCCTTGTTGAATTCAATACAGTATGAGCAAATGAGTGTGAACCTTGTTTTTTTTTGTTTGTTTGTTTCATTTCTCAGAGTTAGCTATTTTTGTACATTGTTGTATTGAATTTGTGTCAAATCAATCAATTTTCATTACAGGACGTTGATAGCAGATGTCACTGAGTGCCTGTTAGATAACTGTGGCCTTCCTCCTCCCTGCACTCTGTGGTAATTGGGTGAACATTTACCTCCCGTAGTTTTGCTCTGTCTGTGTGTGTGTGTGTGTGTGTGTGTGTGTGTTATTTAGGTGTAAGTGGTAATCTTGAGGCTTCCAATTCCATCAACCTGAGGTAACCATGAGTCCACCTGGATTCTATAGTTTTTGGAAAATTATTTACATTATACTGTTATGCTACTACTGGCCAGCAATACTTTGTTGGCTTGCTGTGTAGGAGTTGGTAAATCTTAAGATTACATCCAGCTGGAGCTTTGATTGGGCCCAAAAAAATTAAACTAAATCATCCATGAACCCGCATAGCTTCTGTCCAAGCCTGACCCACAGCAGCATTTTTGATTCAGGACTTGAATTTAGCCCTATATATATATATATATATATATATATATATATATATATACATATATATATATATATATATATATATATATATATATATATATATATATATACATATATATATATATATATATATATATATATATATATATATATAGGGCTAAATTCAAGTCCAGAAGCTATATACGTATAAACAGAATTTATGCAGGTTCATGGATGATTGAGCTTAATTTTTGCACGCTGTTGCACATAAAGTTGGAATACTTTTGTTTTCAGACACAATCCTCTGTTAATTGTGATTTCATTTTCATTGTGATATGTTTGGAAGATATTTATTAATAAAGCTTTGAGAAGATATAAACTTTATCTGTCAAGAATATATCACATTGTCACAATCATTTCATGG
Organism: Centropristis striata; assembly: GCF_030273125.1. Lineage (NCBI taxonomy): Eukaryota > Metazoa > Chordata > Actinopteri > Perciformes > Serranidae > Centropristis > Centropristis striata. The sequence goes on from NC_081526.1 coordinate 11,274,718, forward strand.
AAAGAGGTAAAAAATATTTTATTCCAACTGTATTTTTATTAGCAACAGTGTATGTATAGCAAACAAAAAGTCTTTTCAGTGCTGGTACAGACATTTATGAAACAATCTCTGCATTGAAAAAAAAGAAAAATACCCCAAGAAATTTAAATTCAGGCTTGAGGGAATCTTAAAAAACCCCGGCTCAAGCCCAATTAGCTACAGGCAGAGAATGAAAGCTCTACATCCCGAAAAATTAAAGTGTCAACTGTCCTACCTCAAGATAAGACTCCAGTGTTGTTTGTACAGCAGCTTAATACAAGCCATATTTATTAGTATTAGTATGTAGGTATCAATTATAGAGTATCAATACAGTATGTATTTGGTATCTATATACCGAGACAAATAACTAAACACTGTAATTATAGTGTTGTAATGGGGTAGCATGCTGTAAAAAAAAAAGAAAAGAAAAAAAGGTCTCCTTTTTATAATTGTAATTAAAGGACTTGTTATAAAGCCTAGCGTACCAATACATTAGCCCATCCTAAACTAAAATCCACATCGGTCTTCATTTACAAACTTGCCCTGTTTCTCTGGGCTCTTTTGCTCAGTTACAGTGAGATGATGTGAACTTGCTTAGTTCATGCTCCATTACCGAGATGGCGCTGCCACGGAGGTTACAGCTCATTAATTCAGAGCCTGTATGACTTGTACTGGGATGATGGAGGTTAAGACGGAGGCTCTTCATTTGCAGAAAGAATAGATCGACCTCGTAAGAGAAGCTATACACTTGGTGGATTCCATTATTGTGTACCGTTCTTGCAGGTGAATGTAAACTAAATTGATGCTCTCCTGTTTGATGAGGGGCTAATGCTCGTGGTGAAATAAAGTGCACCACAGTCACCCTGAAACAAAACATTAGAGATGCACTGATGCAGCTTTAGGTATGCCTGGAATACAATCCGCCCACTAATTCATCAATAAACTCTTCAAGCCTCCTGTTTTTATGTAATCCCACGCATTTCTATAGTTAGAGTTCTTCTTTGATTTGTTCTCTGTTCTTTTACGATGCAACGCATGCTTAAAGCACTTCGAAATCTCTGCATTGACTTGTCATTTATGGGTGAAGTCCACTGTGTAAAGAGTGCAGCACATTTTCTGGTATGTTGTGAAACGAGTGCAGGACTGTGCCAGCGAGGGAGCCCGTGATAAACTTTACTTTAGTCATCACGATGTTTGGCCCGATGCACTGTGATGGCTGTCTCTCTGGTGGGCAAGTCACTTAAGTCCTCTCTGAATGTAGTCTGGCAGCATCGCCAAGTTTCTTGTCAAAACTGTCAACAAACAGTAAATCTCAACCAGACTCTATGAGAAGTCTTTGGATCACATTAGCAGAAAGGATGCTTCTTACATCTAGGACAAAGGGCATACCAGCAGTTGTGTGTGTACCACAGGAGATCTTTCCAATCTACATTCAGAAGTGCCTGGCAGCAATTAGGAAATGTAGTGGAACAGAGAGCTGTTGCTGAAAGGAAATATTAGTTTATTTCTGACAAATGGTACATCTTTAGCAGCAGCCAGTGATGTGTGTCATCCAGAGTTAGCCCCAGCTGTCTCGTTTGACATTGCCTGCAGGAGTACGAGTGTCGAGTGTGATGTTCAGACAAGTGGGGTCAAAGCATCAATTCTCCAGACTGAAGATGGTGACAGATAATTGCTCGCAGCTTTACTTTGTAAACTTTCAGAGGATGGAGCTGAAATATATGCTAATTCAGACAGAGTAATTAGGAGACAAAGTAATCTAATAGTAGCTCAGAGGGGAATCGCTGTGTGATGACAAATTATTTGATTCATTGGCCACGGTGGAACTGTAAATGTATTTTTTCACTGTGATTGAGGTAGGAGGAGTGCACAAATGTTCATACCTGTCTTCATCAATATGGATTTATATGTGAAAATACATCAGCGATAATTTCTGTTATTTTTAGATGTTAACCCCTAATGATCTGACAACCTGGACATATTTTTGTCTCTTTAGCAGGCTCATTTTAGTTCATGGTACCAATAATGTCACAGTGTCTTGTCTGACAGGGGTCAATAACTCCAAATTAACACACAGTTTTACAGATGGAAAAACTGACATTATATGGCCATATTTTAAAAGTTCCCTTGACCTTTGACCTCAATATATCTAAATGAAAATTGGTACTTTGGTTACCCATGAGTCTCCCTTTACAGACATGTCCACTTTATGCTAATCCAATGCAGTTTGAGTCAGAAAACACTTATACGCACTACACTCATGCAGTAAAATGTGTTATTTACACCTATTGTTTTTGAATATTTCTGCATACTGGGGTCCCTAAACAGTCTTGGAAATTGCATGAATTGGGTTTGAATGGAAAGCTGAGACTCAACCAATGAGTGATTCAATGAGCCCAATTCTGTTAATGTGTGATTATGTTAGTGCCTATAGTAGTGTAGGGGTTTCCAATAAAAGTCTATTAAACATATGAGTGAGAGTCTATGACTGGTTCCTTGATTAAAAAAAAGGTGTGTCTTCCAACGGAGATAGTTTTAAAGATTTATTTTAACAAAAGACATGCATAAACATTAGAAATCCATCTTTGTATCTGAAAGTCCATGCTAACCTCTCCTGCCATCCAAATAATAATATACACTGCCTGTTACGGTGCTCTTAAAGCTACAGGTACCTAATTTCAAAAAAGCATTAGATGGCCTAACAAGGAACTGACATTGTCTAAAGTAAAAAACATATTAGTGGAGGTAAATCATGAATTATATTAAACTCCAAACAGGAAAATAACCATTACTAATGTAAATAATAAACAGCTATTATTAACTTAATAAATCTTAACACAATAATCAATCACTTATTACATTGCGGATCAAAAAAAATAATAATAATGACCTTAAGCCTACATCTAGGTACAGGGAATAGGCATTCAGTGCCTACAAGTAGTATTTCATTACAGTGAGAGCATTTTTTTAAAAACTTGACCTCACTGTATAAATTGACCCAAAACAATGATCTTTTCTGGTTTATGATTAGAACCACTTAAAACAAGGAGCTTCGCTGCAAGACTGTTGAACAATGACTTTTATTTAAATCAAATCAAATAGCCTTTATTGTCATTATATAGGCAACTATACAACAAAATTGAAAGTGCCACTGCATAAGGTGCATAGTTATGACAATTATAACACAAAAACAACTTGAGTAAAAACATTTAAAAATAACGAGCTAAACAAGGACGGAAACAAGAACAAGGACATGTGATGTAACAAATAAGTATAAAAATAAATAAATGACAACTGAAAATGCTATAAATGTATAGATGTGGTAGATAGTATGTTTTGCACATATCAATTGTATTGCACATGTCCGTTTTATTGCACATTTTAATTAATTTATCCTGTGTGGGTGCTGAGAGTTCTGAGTGTTGAGAGTTCTGACGCTTTCACATGTAGAAAACCAGAACTCTGCATCATGCTGAGAAATATAACGTGGCCAATTCCAATCACATATGAAAATGTTGCCTAATTATAGCTGACAAATAGAGGGTGGTTTTATAAATCACTGAGGTCTTCTCCTCCTCACCCACAGTGCCCACAACAGTTCATGAGATGCAGTGTTATGAGACCGCTTCTTTTCCCCTTTGAGACGATTTATTAATTAATGAGACACGGCTAAGAGGCTTGTGTCTTTCTCCCATCACTTTGTTTCCTCTGAGAAAATCAATGTACGGAATTCGAGCTGTCAGTAAATCTCTCCTGCCACAAGATTGTATTTCCAAGGGACTCCGTATCAAGCATTTCATATAGTGTGCAGAAAGACAAAGGAAAATGTCAGGCAATGAGACAACACCCCCACACAGATGGTCCAAGACCAGGGAACATGTGTCAGAGACCTCTCATCCACTCCTCATGCCGCTTAAAGAAATAAAACTATTTTCAACCTTTAGGTGCCAACTGTGTGGTGATGTAACACACATGGGGGTGAGGTAAACAGAGCACATCTTCCGTCTTTACGAAATGGGAATTGCATCAAACATGTTTTATTGCAGTAGGGGAGATAAGTGATCAAATGTATAAAGATATATATTGTTATTGTTCTTCATCACAATGTAGTTTTTTTTTGTTTATGAGAGTATTAACTACATTATTATGTACATAAATATTTTAGAGCATGTTCATTTTAAGCCTTTCAAAATACATTTTTTAGCCCATGTCCTTTTTTGGGGGGGACAGTGGGACTGTTCCTTCTCATTTCCGAACACTTTCCATACTTTACAAACGGCACTGAGCGAGGCAGGAAAAAAAAGATTGAAAATGATTGAGAAAGAGTCAGACATAGATTCCTTGTCACATGTATGACAACATGTGTAACCAGCATAAAGCATGCACAATATCCATAATATTTAATTGCTTAAATATTAATGTAATTATGTTATGTGAAATGTACTGTAAAGTAATATTTTGTGAAAAAGATGTAAAGATTGACCCGCTAAAAATAAATAAATAAATAAATAAATAAATAAATAAATAAATAAATAAATAGAATTAAAAAGTAAAAAAGTAAAAAAATTAAATAAAAATTTTTGAATTTAAATTTAAAAATAAAAAAAATTGAGAAAAACAAATTGTGCAACATATTCGAATGAACGAGTTCATTTGATTCCTCAAAAACATTCCATGTGACAAGTGCTGTTTTGAACGCAGTGTTCATGTTTTAAAACAGTTAGCTTAAGGCAGCTATTCTCAACCTTTTTGAGTCGCGACCCCCAGTTTAACATGCATGTTGTCCGCGACCCCCAGCCAGAGACTCCTTGTAAAGCAATAACTTGCTACTTTGGGATCTGTCAAAAAAGACACAAAATTACCCAAAAAAGAATCAAACTGACCACAAAATGACACAAAATTGCCCAAAAAAGACACAAAATTACCAAAAAAGACACAAAATGACCCAAAAAAGAAACAAAATTACCAAAATAAGACACAAAATGACTAAAAAAGACACAAAATGACCAAAAAAGACACAGAATGACTAAAAAAAGACACAGAATGACCAAAAAAGACAAAACGACCAAAAAAAGACACAAAATGACCAAAAAAAAGACATACAATGACCAAAATAGACACAAAATGACTAAAAAAACACAAAATGACCAAAAAACAACATTAAATGACCAAAACACATTAACACATGAACACTTTAACACAGTGGAAGTGGCTGACTTCCAAAATGATTTGGTGACCCCCAGAAATCATCTCGCGACCCCAATTGGGGTCGGGACCCCAAGGTTGAGAATGGCTGGCTTAAGGCACAAAAACCACTTTCCTAAAGTTCAGAAAAAAACGAGCAAAAAAGCCCCCAAAACTTCCACACACCGGCCACCTGAAAGTCCTGGGTTCCTGTCCTCCCTATGGGTGGCCTTTTTGGCTTTTAACATTGCATTGCACACCAGCAGGCAAAATTTAGTGGGATACATAAAAGTTTCAGTTCATTACTCTTTGCAGAAAATCATACCAAATGTTCATAAAAACAGCCTGTTAAGTATGTGTGTGACATCCTAATTACTTGAATTAAAAAAAATCCAAATATTACTTTTTTCTTCTCAGGATGTTATCAGGAGCAGCCCTGAATGACAATGCAAAGACAAATGCAGTCAGACCAATGCAGTCATCAGGGTCAGGCCGTCACTGACTTGAATGAATCATGTTACCTCGGGTGACCTGGCTTCACAACTCTCCTCCAGACCCTCGTCAGGCAGCGCTCAGCACTGGCGAGCAACAGAGCCAGACAGAAGGAGACGAAAATAAAGCAGCTATAAGCACTATGAGCAACTAAAAGCTTCTCAATCTATTCATCACTGCAGCCAACAATAAAATCAGTAGAGCATTCCTTGAGTTGATCTCAGTGTCACTGTGACATTCTCATAGACAGATTATCGCCCAGGAACGCGGAACTTTAAAGATTTAATACCAAAAAGAGTTTTTCCTTCAAGTCGACGTCATCCAGTACGTGTGCGGAGGGAGTATGTTCTTTGAGGGGAAATAAGTTATGCTCAGAACTGAAATGAAAGCTTTGCTTCTCTTCGATTGAACATAACTCTAACAGTGAAATGCCTTAAGTGAGATAAGGCTAAGCCAATGCTTCATGTTGCCATTATAAGACATGAGAATGGGCTGAAAAGACTCTGCTGCAATCTTTTCGCTTCTTTGTCTGTTGGAAAATAAATACATGTTTTTCTAACCATGTATTTTCCCCCCCAGACACAAAATGCTGTGTCATTTATCTGACATGTCTGGGTTGTTGTTGGCTCCGATGAGTGGTGTAACTGAGGACAAACAGTAAGGTGTGGATGGGTGAGGAGTAAGGATGCGTCAGCCGATGTGCTATTCTTGCAAAAGCGTGAATATGCTTTCAGATATCTAGGTAAACAGAAAACAGGAGAGAAATTGTGATATACTGTGGTTTTAATGTGTTAATATAGCTGATGTTTCAACACTGAATAAATACAAAAGACTGGTTGATGCAGATAGCAACTTCAATCTCATAGCAATAGTCTATCAAACGTATGACTACATTTACCGTAAACCAATTTACTTTTAATTAGGATATTCACTTCAAAGCATTCTTTCTCTTTTTTCAAAGAATGAAATACATTAAAAGGATTTCTGTATTGGCTTTCACTTGATCCACCATCTGCCATTCAAAAAGCCTTTGAAAACATTCACTGTATTTGTTGTGTAAACAGCCTGCTTCCTGTTTTGTGTTATACAGTAATCCACCAGATTTACCCCACAAAGCCCAGTCTGGTGGCAAAATACTGTAAAAACGCTGTGTGGGAAGGCCATTTTCTTATGGTTGAAATGCTATGCAGTTCAAGCTGACCATTACTAAAGAGGCGTTTTACTGTGTAGTGAGGTATAGCTGAATTTCAAAGTAATAACTGTGATCTGTGACTGTTGAACCACCTGATGTGCTGCCCTTTGGTTCTTTGCTGCTAAGTGAAGAAAAATATATAGGACAGCTTACATTCAATCTTTAGGTGACTGCTACATATAGAATGGAGATATATCCATTACTACAGTGCTTGTTATTGCCTGAAACAACATACATGACTGTATAGTGAGTCAACCTTACACATCATAAGTTCCTACCCTCTAATGAGACCCACAGGAACGTTTACCAAATTAGCCCCCCTACCGATGGCAAAAGATCAATACAATAATTGTTTTAAAACAAATGGTTAAGATGAATGGTTTCAGTTTGGTTAGGTTTAGGCAACAAAACTACTGGGTTAGGTTTTTGGAAAAGATCATGTTTGGATGAAAATACATGCATTTGTCACTGTTTGTTGTTTGTGAGAATACTTCTGTTTGGAAGTATGTGACATAGTCAAGCATGTGTATAGAACATGCGTACTTACATTTTTTAAAGCTAAAATAACTCAATGGGGACTTGGTTTCAGACAGTAGCGGTCTCCTGGGTCAAAGCCCTGGGTATGTCTCCCTTTGCAGACTTTGTAGCTCTTTATACTACATCACCTGACTTCATCCTTTGCCCCCGTCATAATTACTGCTGCTTTTTTTTGTTGTCTCGGGAGAACAGCTCATTTGTCAGTGCCTCTAAAACTACAATTGACTGATTGATTGAAATTTCTGATCTGACATCATAGTCAGGGTTTAACTTGGGCTATCAAAAAAGAATACTTAAAAAAAGTAAGAAAAAGACCATTTTTTATGTAAAAGAAAATGACACAAACATTTATCTCCTCATTCTGAACTTCCCTTCAGCACTGAGCATTTTAGCATCTTTGAGCTCACTGCTGTTTTAGTTTTATTGCCCACAACTTAACTGTTTAAGTTCAGCCTCATTGCTCTTATCAACCTGTTTTCAGCAGCAGACAGCTGATTTTTGCTATTATATTATATATATTATTATTTAAATGCTACTGCATACACTTAAGTACGTTAGTTCTGATATAATAACAAACTGTTAAAGAGATTTGCACACCAGAAAAACACAAACGTGGGAATGGCACAAGATAGTATCATAGTTGTTCCATTGTTCATGAATGAGACCAAAAGCCCAGATGGTACATTTTGGATAGTTCTCACCATATAATACTGATGGAATACACACAGATGTTTCACCACCATTTGCCTTGTGTGGCCTTTTGACAACCCAAACCCAAGAGTTAGTAGCCAATTTCATTGCCAACCAGCTTCTCTAAATCCATAAAAAGACTTTATGCTCGTCCATACTGCAATTTGGACAGAAGACAGCTGCTACGCTAGGTATGTCCTGAACAGCATCATTTGATGTGGTTGACAAAAGACTGCTTAGGAAGTACACAATCACAAATACAGTGACAGACTCGATATTGCCGTCCCCTCGGTAACAACCCTGAAATTGTCTCTCAGACTGCGGGGCCAGAAAACTGTAGAGCAGTTGGTGCTTCAACATCTGCAGTGCTGAAGCCTCTGCCAGTATCTCGCTTCCTGGCCTACTGGAAATTAGTTGAGCAGATGAAAAAAGATTGGAGAGGTTTTCCAGCCAAAAGGAACTCTGACTCCCCAAGGACAGGAAATGAGAGACAGGTGACAGTGGGGGTGAGTGAAAAATAGGGCACAGATTGGTAGCTGTGAAATAGTGTGGTTAAAGACATTTCATGTGATTTAGTAACCCAGTATATAACCACAGCAGTGCTCTTTCTTGTACATGATGCCTTTGGGGGCCCTACCTGAGACTGCAGCCTCTCACAACCAAACTGGCCTATATTTTACAAGGACATTTCTGTGTTCATTGCCCAAATCATACATTCAGTAATGGGAAAGTTACTTTAAAACCATAATGTTTTGCAAGCTACCAATTACTTTACACTCGTGAAGCAGCATAGCTACCCTAGGGAGAAATTGTGTTGGGTAAATTAAACTACTTTTAGATTATGAAAGTGAACATGTACATGTGATACAAAACCTGCAGGAGGAAAAAATTATAGAAAATACCATACTTTTTGCAAAAAGTCTTCACAAAAAGGGACCCCACTATTCATGGGAATTGCAAAGAATGTCAACTTTGATTTTAATGTAGAATTTTCTGTTACATGGTCATATATCTCCTTGCACATACATAATATATTGAATTGTAACCCCATTATTGTCACTTTGTCCCATTCTTGCCATTACAAAGAGCTATTGTATAGAAATAATTACATTTTATTAATATTTCTTGTTAAAAGGTTATAGATATATCTCTTATTTTAAGCACAGCTCAACTGTATGACACAATAAACCCTAAACCTTTGGATTTATATCCCAATATTTATCTAGTTTTAGTAAAATATTAAGTTATAAATATTAAACAAACTCATTCAAGGTATAAAAGGGGTGTTATATTTGGTTCTGCTGTTAAATACAACACCTGTCTGTCAGTTTAATGCATAGAATGAATGAGCAGCATCTGTATTTTGACGATATTGAGAATCATACAGTTAGAATGACTAAATACCCTGGTATACTGTAATAGAGTGATACCGCTCAAGCCTAAGTGAAGAGCTTTTGTTTTTGAAGATATGTTTGTGTCTGTAATATGAGCAAGAATTATCTGCTTAGGATTACTGATAGAATTATTACTAACTCAAATAAATCACAAGGGGCCGCGCTGATATCACAACAGATCAGGTGTGTGTACAGGTTATTAAGCAGCCAGTGGATTGTTTCCCTAATCTCGAATGGACATTGTTGGGATTCTGTCCGTGTCTCGCTTCAGAAGTCACACAGTCAGCAAGTGTTCTGGCACAAAAGATTGTGATTAAGCTCCTTGTGAAAACTCCTCATCAACCTGCTCAGAAAATTAATTGTTTTTCATGGCTAATTCAAAAGTGCATTAGCATAAATTGACAGCTGCAGTGTGCCATATGCATACGTAAAATTGGAGTTCATCGTGCGGTCGGGCAGGATCCTGGAGATAGAGCCACGGTTAACTCGCAGAGGTCAGCTGAAGGAACAGACCCCCGTCAGAGTGAATGCCAGCAGTGGATTGCAGCCTCAGCAGCATGGCTGACACAGGCTTTTTTGTGTCTGTTAGCAGAATTAAACAATCCCAGGAGACATAACATCAACACACACAAGGTCCCTTCTGAATATTCAATTAGCCCTACAAGTACTAAGAAGAGCTAACCAGGTTTGTGTAAAATCACTCTGATAACCACAGAGACTGATCTCTTTAGGTTAAAGACTCTTCAAGCAAAAAACACAATGATGGCAACTAATTTGTGACCATCCTGAGTGCAACATACTCTGTGGTTATAAGCGGACACAGTTGGTGCTGGGTAATTACTATCAGGACAAGTGTCTGTGTTCAGGTCTTACGTTGATTAAGTGTTTGGGGCCATCTGCAGAGAATTGGGGGCTATTAAATTTTGATGAAACCAACATCAGCTAAACCTCCATGAAGAATGACTCACACTCAAACTCATACATCCCCCTTCTCTAAAAATCCTTGACAAAGTCTCGACAATAATTGCACAAGGGAACACAACAAATTTAAGAGCGAACAAACAAACTCCCATAAGTCTGATCCTCGAGGAATCACGTCATATTGATTATCTTGTTCCGTGTTAGATTCTGGTTGTTACTCAGAGGAAAGGAGAGCGCATCGCACCCAGACAATGACTGAACAGTCTTGTTCATTTGGCTGTTGTGTCCTATATCATCACCTCTAATCCAGGGAGATTGAGGACAATAACTTGCAATAAAAAGGTCAGTTCTGCATAAACCTGAGCTGAAAAATACCAGTCATGGGTTAAGGGGATAGTAAAATGTCTATCATTTCTAGCCATGGATGAGGGGAGAGAGTGACAGAGAGAGAGGAAGAGAGAGGCTGGACTCTGAATACAGATTAGGGGGGAATGGGTCTCCGAGATGAACAACACAATCAAGCAGAAAGGCAGAAAGCCCAACACTTCTCGCAACACTTTTGTGCTGAGAGGATTGTCTCTTAATTAGACTCTGCCTTTGAATGACTGGAGACAACTGGCATCTGCAAAGAGCCAGGCGCTCATTTCCCATGGCGACAACTAATAACTCATGAACAAATATTCTCTTATCGCCACCTCATTGCAAATGTAATATGATGACATGTCCCAAACTACATATTTCATCATCTGAGCACATATTCAGATGTTGTTTAGTTATTGTTATGATTTCTGTTTTACTGTTATATGGCTGACAAAGGAAATCAAGGGAGGTTATTCTTTACTAAAATGAGACAATTTCACCATTTACTGTTCAACCAGAGATGTGGACTCGAGTCAGTGTCACTTATGACTTGCAACTTGACTTGACAGAAAATGAATGACTTGAGAATTGACTTGGATGTGGAAGTAAAAGACTGTCTTTTATTGCAACTGAATGCAGAGCATGACATTTTAGGTGACCAAAATGTTACAACTACCTTTAATGAACTGAAAATACAGTGTGAAAGGGTAGAACTTCTATGATGACAATAACCACAATAACAGCCTGTGGATCACAAGTTAACCCCACCTTAAAGCATACCCTGCTTTATCGTCTATTTTACTTTAAACTGGAGCATTATTTACAAAATTAACACCATGCTGTATTGAAAAAGACTTGAAGCTGGACATTAAAGCCACAAACTAATCAGGAAAATACTTACTGGGGCAATAAAAAAGTGAGAAGTAGGGTAATTTTCTCATTGATTTATATTATATATTTTTTTGCAGTAAGTGGAGTTGCCACCTGCTAAGAGATGCAGATTTAAGGCATTTCTGCAGAGGCTTCACTGTTCAGACATGGAGGTTTCTGCTTACTCACTGGACCACCCCAGAATAAATTCCATCTTTTCAGACTGTCCCAAAGTTGGACTGTGAGGCAGATGGTTAAAATAAGTAACTGTTGGATAGAATAATTATAGATGATGGCAAGTGATGTTAAGGTACATTTAAGAGGAAAAGCGCAGGAGCACACATATAAAATGTTCTGTACAAAACATATTTAACCCTGAAATATTAAAGAATTTTAATTTGCTTTAAAATAATACAGGAAAATATTAAATAGAGTGGAAGAGGTACTGGCATACTTGATCGTTGACTAAGGCAGTGTATGGGTGTGATTTTGAATCATGGCAGTGATTACAATTTACCCTAAATTTCATAACACTCCACCCAGTAGTTGCCATCCCAAGAGCCATCTTGGTAAAAAGCTTGACATATTGTAATGTGCACCTCTGAAATGGGTTGTATTTGTCCCCTATGATTTTTTCTTTAAGTGTTTTATTTGAACATTATTTGAAAGTCAAAAGAATGCCTAATCAGTTGATCTCTGACACAGTTTGCTGACATTAGCACAACTTGAAAACAGCAAGTGCCATCTAACTGACAACCCACAATAAAGCAGCAATCTGTGTCTAATAAAGGCATGAGATTTTCTAGACATCAGAGTAAATAGAGGTTGCTAGAGCAATCAGCATGGGCTGACAAGCAGGAATGCATCTTTGAGTTCATGTCCTTTCTGGATGCTTCCCATTTATCTTGACTGTCAAGTAAAGAGGACATGATAATGAAAGGTGAACACTCCAGTGAATGGCTCTCTTTGCCAGCCTACCATGCAATGCAAAATAATGAAAACTCTGCTCATTGGCCTGAGGTTGGCTGGATGTTTGTGTGTTTGTGTGTGTGTGTTCATTAGAATTCAGGGTATAAAAAGCATCAGAAAACGGCCTTCCAGTTCAATTTTAATGCGACCCCAAATTAAAAGATGTAAATAAAACGGAATACAATAATTTGCTTATTCTTTTTGATATATCTTTATTCAAACTAAAAAGACAGTATATTTATGTTCAAACTGATAATCTTTAGTTTGCATATTGTTTCATCTGGTGATACAATAGTACTGGTTTCTTTAGTTCTACCCTTATCTATGACTCATTAAATTAAATTAAAAATCAAGTATGTGTTGGGTTTTTTTACACAATAACAAATTTCTCTGTAGTTGTGTTAAATTGGCATTCTGCTTTGCTTAATTTCATTCAACATGCAGTTCATATGCTACTTACCTTGAGATAAACACTTTATTAAGTATACAGATACTTCCCTCTGCTGGAGAAAGGGGCAAGTGCACATTTAATTTAAAGGAACAATCCAAATGAATAAAAACTATCCAAAGTACCAGAATGTACCACGTTGGATTGAAGTTCAACACAACTCCTAGACTATGTACAAAGCTTAACACCAACCAATAGCTACATCAAATATAATTTCTTTTAAATGCATCATTTGTAAAATATCTGATGAACTGCAGTTGTAGCCTAATCTCTATAAACAAACTGCATGCAAGGGTTCCCTAATGATGAACACATAATTTATAAACATGCATTTTATTCACAGTTGGCATCTACATATCTAAAATGTTTTCCTTATTAAAAATAAATTGTTAATATATTCTAGAAATTCATTTTACCGTTAGATGTTTTTCAGCAAATATCATTTAATATTTAGTGGAAATGAACATGAAAATGTTTGTTTATGATCTTACTAATAATGCATAAGGCATTGTCCCTGAGCATGTCTTGTTTGCAATAAAGTTTTTCAATTAAAGATGATGTAAAAACTATCCAAGTTACCAGAAAATTGTGCAAAAAAAAACCTAAAATCAAACCTATGATGGACACTCCAAATTAAATCTAATTATATGTCCTGCTATAAATACAGTAGTGCTACTAGTAATGTGCCAAACAGTAATTTACCATAATCTCAAACAAACAAAGTAAATTACATATAACATCTGAACTTTACCCATAATGCACTACCACTTATTACTGCACCAATGGCTCTTATTGCACCATAGCTTGTTTGTTTCCCTTTTTTCCTGTAAGTCTCTTTGGATAAAAACGTCTGCTAAATGACTAAATGTAAATGTAATGCTGTGCGAATTACAGTGACTACCTGTTTTTTCTGTATTTTACTTTAAAAATTAGAGCTGACAGTATACTGTAGCAAAGACCATAATATCACATAGAAAGGTACAATTATGACAATCTAAGTCTGACCACATACTTTTAAATCTATTTTAAATTTGGGGATATATGAATAATAAATTGGTAAATATAATATATATTGAACTTTTGAAGAGTTAAGTTCAAGCACTTTCAATGTACCTAAATTAAAGTTCAGCCAAATAAATATTAAGACATAAATATTCACAATGCAGCAGATATTTAGATATACTGTCTGGGAGAACATCATTTAAAGACGCACTCAGTTAGCGGGCTGTGGTTGGCTCTCCATCCACTCCGCAGCATTCTTATCTTAGCAAACTTAGCTGCTTTAGTTTAGCTTACCCGTGCAGGCTAACACACATAAAATGTCAGTGCATGTTCCAAAGTGCTTGTGGACAGTGGCATCCCCAACTTAAGCACAGATACTATAGCCATTAAAAGGAAAAATTAATAATGCAACTTAACATCTTCTCATCGGTTCGTTAGCGTTGCAGAATTTATAAATACCCACAGAAAAAGATGTATTTTAAAAGGTTCTTTTATCATTTGATCGTTATTAAGTGAGTGATTGTGTAGATAAAAACACCAGCTTATGTTGAAAAGTAGTATATTTGAATTCAAGCATAGTCCTAACCTTAAGAACACCATTAAGCAATCTTCAAATTTGCAAGACTTTGCATTAACCCCATTACATCTATTTTCATGATATTTCCCAATTAAAGTTGTTTATATTTGGGAAAAAAAGTTTTGGGGGTATATAGATAATATATATGTTTTTATAATTACAATTCTAAAGCACTTTTTCATTCTTTAAATTGTGTCAGACATTCAGTCTGGTGAAAAAATGAAACATGTACCTCTTTAAGCCAATGAAGATGTTTTTATTTTCAATATGCATGCATTTTTTTGGCACAAATGTTATTACAGTATTTACACAAGTAAAAAAAAATCCTTAGACGCTACAATTAATTCAATTGTAAGATCAGATGAGTGTTGGCTTAACACTGATGCAAAGAAAGACCCATTTAGCAGTTTGAGTGATCCAAATAAAAGCACATCAGAAAAGAAGACATAAAGATCACAATTCAAAAGTCCAAATATAAATGTCCTAGAGTTAGAATATCCTAGATGATGGGGACCACTTCTCAGGAGAAGTTTGTGCAGAACAATTCCCCATGTCCTCAACAGGCCGGGACAAGTGCAATACCACACAAGAACAGAGCATTGCTACCTCTCCCAACCTGCACAGAAAGGGATCACTTCTGATTTGATTGATTTCAGTTCTATGATCAGTTTTGCATGGATTTGCACAGCAGTACAGAGAAAAGCTGAAAGCAAACCAGCAAAACTAACCAGAGACCTAAGCACGTAAGCTACCTCTGCAGTTTTCCAAGAAGAAACGCGCGTCTAGAAGTACTTTAAGTGCTCACACTGCAGTAGAATTTCATAAAACTACCTGCACTATAAGCACTTTAATACTGCTGAAACATGTCTTTACACTATTAACAGCTGTAGCGGAAACCTGACTGCTCACTGTAAAGGAAGTAAGAAAATTCGCAAAGAGGATTCAGATGGAAACACAGGCCACCATCAGTTTTGCATAGATTTGCACAACTTATTTCTTCTTGGAGCGCAACTATGCAAAACTAACAGAGATCTGCCACAATTTAAGTGTGTGTATATATACACACACAGAAACAATTAGATATAGAGCAGATGAGAGTCCCAGCTCCTTATGCCAGAAGGAGCACTTAGGGCAGTAGGTGCTAGTCTACTTCACTATCTGCACTAGATGCACCTTAGCATAAGCACTAGAGGAAGACATGCAAGTGCAAGCAAGATACCCATTTAACAAGGATTTGGGTCCATTTTCAGGAAAACTCAAGTTCAGTTTTTTTGTTTTGTATTTGTCATGGTAAAAAAAAACAAAAAAAACACTAAATCAAATGCAGCAAAAAAACACTCATTTCATGTACTGCTGAAAGCTAAAATGTCAGTTACAGAGAAAGGTTACATGATGCCTCACAATAACAGCCATGTTTGATAACAGGGTCCTCACTCCAGGAACAGCAGGGGCCGAACATCACAGCAGGATGGTGATGAGGTCCTGCCAGATGTGCATTTACGCTATTTTCTGCATATAGTCTCTCCTACACAAGCATGAACCAGCCATGTCTATAAATAAGCCTGCTCCTACAGTTTCCATTATCAGAATAGTGCTGAAAGTGCCTTCACTGCAGTAGGATTTATAGAACTACCTGCACTGTAAGCACTTTGACACTACAGTGACATCAAACTGTTTTTTTTGGACCATTCAATCAGACTTAATTAGGACGTCTTTAACTCCACAATGAGGGGAGGGTTTTCCAGAGTTGATACAGATGTGCACAGGGCTCTGCAAGCATAAATGAGACATAGCATAAGGAGTATGTTAGCATCTTCAATTCAAAGCTGAAAGCAATAATTGCATCATCACCTTAGAAACATTATGAGATTATTAATGTACTGTGTAGTCCACTAAATGTGGAAAACTGTGTTGGTCTTAGGTTTTGAGTGATATAAAACATGGGACAGACAGCACATGGTCAAGACAATGTAAGGTATTTTTAACTAATAAAAGGATTAGGCTTGTAAGGTATGATTTTTTGTAGATTCTGAACTGCCACTTTAACAAAACTTCAAATTGCAAATGACTTAATTGGTTAAGGTATAACTTAACAGATGTGTCCAATAAGACTCATCTCCAACCAGAATGACCCTTGTTATGTTAGATTTGTTATGCAACCCCCACCAAGGAGGTTATGTTTACAGTGCTGTTTGTCTGTTAGCCTGGGGGATGTTACACGTTTGAGGCCAAAGCAAAAACTGATGCAGGATCATTTAAAACTATGCAAATTGCACAATGCCCCAATATCCCAAGGACGGATGAAGCCTATCATCCAACCCGCCTAATTGTCTTATTACTGAGTACTTCCAATGGAGCCATAAGTTCAGAAAACTTTGATGGTAAACACAGGTGCATTTGTGGGGGGAAAACATACACTCAAAAGCGAAACCATATGTGAAAATGTCCCCAATAACAAAGTTGAATGGGGAACCCGAGTGTGAACCAGGGCTGCTCGAGGATAGCAACACTTGCGCTCCAGTCACATTGCTGCACCCCTCCCCCACACGCTAACATGGCGCCCAGGAGTCCGCATTTTGAGCGTTTTATAAACCTACTTCCACCGACGGGATAGCACAACATAAGTATGGTCAAACTGATGGCGCTAAAAAAATGCCTGGGCGCTTAACAGCGAAATCAGGTGCATGTGAAACGTGCGCTCATTTATGACTGGGCGCACCAAGTGTATGCTACGAGCTACTGCAAACTTAAAACCAGAATCCAGCACACAACAAGCTACCCATGGGCTCCATCAAAACACTTCAATGCAAGCGTGTTAGCCAAATAAATATTAAGCCATAAATATTCACAATGCTGCCGATATTTAGATATAGTGTCTGGGAGAATATCATTTAAAGACGCACTCAGTTAGCGGGCTGTGGTTGGCTCTCCATCCACTCCGCAGCATTCTTATCTTAGCAAACTTAGCTGCTTTAGTTTAGCTTACCCGTGCAGGCTAACACACATAAAATGTCAGTGCATGTTCCAAAGTGCTTGTGGACAGTGGCATCCCCCACTTAAGCACAGATATTATAGCCATTAAAAGGAAAAATTAATAATGCAACTTAACGACATCTTCTCGTCGGTTTGTTAGCGTTAGCAGCGAGCTAACTCGGGATAGCAAAGGCGCGCGGCCTGCTGCAACCACATGTGCTGCTGCTTTGTTCTGGAGGCACTTTTAAGTGTTCACCACAGCGCACAAATACACTGAGAACTTCATATTCTATCAACATGTGGCCCACAAGCGGAGCACACCAATCTATAACTTGCAGCTTAGTAGTTAAAGTGTGCAGCAAATATTTTTTCACGAGAGAGTATCACTTCCCGAGGTACCGACTGGAGGTGCAGCAGCAACACATGCTTTTCAAATCTCCCTCATTCTCCCAACCATGGAGGAGAGGTTGCCATGCGATGCGCCCCTTACAACATTGTTTTCAAATGCGGAAATTGACGATTAAAACGTTTTTCCCCTTATGTAAACGTGAAAGTGTGGCTCCGGTGTCGCGTCCAGCGCCGAGCATGTCACTTTCCTGACATTTAGCGCGTCTCCCGAAAAGGCTAACAACAGGTTTCTTGCCAATAACATGCGCGTAATAAGACACTGGCTTCTAAAAAATCCACCATCTTCACTCACTTGTACAGACTTACCGTTTACTCACTCCGTTTCTGCAAAACTGAGAAAAGAAAAAAGACTTAACAAATTGAGGAGCAGCTAGGACGCGTAATCCAAAAAGCACAACCATGTGCTACTATTATGATTTGCGAGGAGTTTGTGAATCGTAGTAAGATTGCGAAAGTGGCGCGAGTAGAGTCTAGGTTTAACCATGTGGTGAATGAAGGGCGGCTCCCAGCCAGCGTAGCTAAACCCCAACTCCTTCATTAGCATAAATCAACTACTTCCTCTCCAAGTGCGACTCTCAAGTTTCACCACTTGATTCACACTTTTGATAAACACGCAGACATGGCGAAATACGCAAACTTATTTCTCATTAGGAAAAAATAGATAAAAATAAAAATCAAGAAATCAAAAAGGCTACTAATGCAAGCAACTTCAAAACAAGAGTTGCATAAGTCAACGCCCATACAGTTTTGTAACCTGTTTTTTAAAATGTTTTCCTGCAAAATGTTGACACAAAAGTGTCTAATGAATACTGATTAACACTAGAAATAAATTCTAACGATTATTCTAACGAAAAAATAATTTATTTGTTCGTGACATTATGCCACACACTGTTTAGCCAATTAAATAGTTGTTTTTTACCGACTTTTTTTTATTTACTAGGTGAACAACATTTAAGGTTTTTGTAGGCTATTTTATTAGCAAACAAAACTGAATCCTTTAAAGAATTATCTAAACTTACATATTATTGTTGGCTTGATGTGCCTTAATTAAAAATAATTTACTACATTATAATCATATGGTTTTGTGGAAACCTTAAAGGCAGAAAAATACATTTGTTCAATAAATGTCTCGGTGTCAAATTTGATAGTGGAAATAAGTTGTATACATATAGGTATACAACCTAATTTCCTTTTCATATAATACAATGTTAACAACATACTTAAAAAATGTTTAGGCTAATTGAATGAATTTGTTCTGAACGGTTACTTTCCACAAAATGGAAATATGTTGCTATTAGTTATAATAGATTATGCTGGTAAGTACAGACACATAAAACCAAGTGAAATCATTAAGAGTAATTCAAGATAAACTTATTTGATTAATAGTAGATTTTAAGTAAATTTCATTACAATATTTCTGAACTGAATAGAGTCACAAATAAAAATGTAATAACCTACAAAGAAAAAAAAAGTGCTACATCCATTTCACCATCATAATGGTGTGATTTTGGATTGTCATTATTCTTATTTGTATCAATAGTTCACACTGAAATGTACTGTATAATGTTAACTAATTATAAGCCAATGCAGGTTAATTGCGGCTTAATTTTAGTCAAAGTAAGATGCACATTTTAGGAACATTGAGATTTTCAGCCAAGTCTTTAATTAAAATTAATGTAAAAAAGTTCCCTTCTCTTTGAATGGGCATGGGGAGTGTTCCTCCTTTAAGCTGAAATAGGGGATTGTGTTGCTTATGACCACTGGTCAGTTCACCTTTCACCTCTATTCCTGTGTGAAGTAACAAAATGGAAACACTGTATTTGAAAGTTGCCTTAAGACAGATGTTAAATACGAGGTACTTTAATTTGATAAACTATTCATTGTTGAGTTTTGTTTAAATATAACAATATAACGTGACTGGATATAAAACATTTTTCCAAAAGGTGAAATTCTTGAATCAACAATGATGTTATTTGTTAAACTTTATTCAACATTTGAGGTTGAAAGTAAATGGTACTAAGAAGGTGAGGGTGACATAACAATAAATGTTTTCTGATGCTGTTAAAATATAATCAAATCTCCATTATTGCAAGAACAACATTTAAAAGACATTTATTGTTGACCTAAGTCAGTAGACAAGCACAAAAAGCTGTTCATAATTACAACAATGAAGAGTAGGCTATATCTAAATTTCAAATGTTCAAAAAATATATTTCTTTGAGAGGGCTGGGGGACATGATTGGTCCACAGAGAAGGAATCTGCTGTTTTTAGAAAACACATTTAAAAACACATTTCTACAGTGCAGCAGTGCAGTGGAATAATCTGCTAACACACTTGAAACCACAGTGTTACAAAGAGATTAAAAGTTTAAAGTTGCTTTAAAGAAATGGCAACAAAGGAAACTCAATTTAAATTTGATTTATTTTAAACGTTTTTATGCTTTATTTTGTGCTGTTATGTGTGTGACTAGGGGACCTCAATAAAAATAAAAGTTTGGGCTTTATTGTGTTTTTATCCTCAATGATTTTAAACCTATGTGATGTTTGCTGTGTTTATTTAATCTTCAAAAACAAAAAATCTTTTAATAACTGGACTATAACTATACTTATTTTAGTCTTAAAAGTATTGATTTAAAATGTAATTCATTACAAAATATGTCGGATTTAATCTTATGAATGAAAAGAAAATTGTTTGACAAGATTTTGGATTCTCATTTCAATAAAGCTCAACTTAAAAAGTAAATACTAAGACCAAAGGGGATGACTAAAAATGTCAGTTTTATTCTGTTAAGGCCACCCTCTGCCATTGTTTCAACTTGCAGTTTTTGTGGAAAGGATAAAAATATATATCTGCTCATTAATGGTTACTGATTTATGCAGTTATAGGATATGATATTTCTGGGCCGTAAGTGATTCCCCGTAGAGCAAAAACACACATCCATTAATGCTGAGGCAAAAAAAAAACAGCAGTAGGCCTACTCATATATTGTTGTCTCGGGTTTAACTGGGTTAAAGTACCAAAACAGAACAATTAACGGCCTGTAACATAGATCCTAACATAAATTCAGCATACAGAAAAGTACAAATTACAACAGCTTTCCAGGAAACATAACTACAAAATCAATACTTGTGTTACAGGTAATTCAAATAGGCTATGCTTTACAGTTGGGTAAACTGAAAGGCCTTTCTTCAATAAAATTTGTCCCAACATTATTCTGTTTCTAACAACACATAACAGAGAATAGTAGGGCAGAAAAGAATAAAAACAAAATAACAAGTCTTTGGATTCGAAATGTGTGTGACAATTTTTATATAATTGTGTATGTAGAACATGGTTACTGGTTTGGTGTTAATGTTACACAACACTTAACATGTTAAAGTTGGGACATAATTACGTTTGTTGAGAGATTGTCAAAATCTCTCAATTAACTTATGTCCCGACTTTATCAATATATATATATATATATATATATATATATATATATATATATATATATATATATATATATATATAGTATTAATGTTTGGTATACAAATTAAAAATCCATTCAAAAATTTGCCTGAATTGTATCTCTTGTATCTCGCTGCTTTTTATGGTAGTGCTTATTGTTTCGAATTGCGATCCGTCGTCTTGATGTTTGTACTTACCCGGCTGCCGTAGGTCACACTGTGTTCAGTCATGGCTGCTCTGCACGGAAGCCACCCCGAGCTGCCACAATAAAGTAGATTCACAATTCCGACACGATACTTTACATTCGTTTACGGTTGGACCTAAAGGTGACTATGAATATTATCGGACACTGTTACAATATACGCATAGCAGCGTGATATTTAACCGATTTAGCAAACTAATGGTTACATCGTCCAGCAAATAACGTCTACTGTTATTATTTTGAAAGTTGAAGTACTTGAGTTCCGGTTTAATTACAGCATCCGTATTGCAGACATTACGTTTCCTCTTCTCTGAAGTTCATGAGGATTTTATGTACGGGCTGTTTATAAAACCCCGTCTTGATGCTGGTGGGTTAAAGGTGAGTTTAATGGTCTGTTTACATGACATATAAAGTTATGTTTGTCTATAATGTAATTTATTATTACATTTATTACGCCGGGATACCTGGTAGGTTAAGTCTTAAACGCTACTCTCATTCTGCAATGTGGCTGCCCCTTACTATGACTATGTGTTAGAGCACAACATTTAATTATACAGAAATAACAAGGGATCTTCTCATTTAAAATATGAGGTGGCAGTCACCAAATTACTACAGTTTGGTCATAGCTTAGATTAAAAAGCCACAGTGACAGTTAATGGTGACCTGTTCATATCTGTTTAACCTGGACGTATAAAGAAATATGGGAAGTGTCTTTGTAAAGGGAAATTTACCTTTCACTCAATTTAGACAGTGTTTAACAAGAAATGTCATTTTTTGGTTGTGTATAGGACAATATTATTATCTAATTTAATGTAATAAGAAGTGAAATAATCATACTATTGTATGTACTGAATACAAATATGTCACTTAGCGAAGCTGTTAGCTGTAGGGAAAGCTTGAATTTGACTTCGGAAAAGGTGTAAGTACCCTATAAAGTGTACACCATGTACAACATAGGTTTATACACTTAAAATAAACTGAATTGTCAAGTGGCTTGAAACTGGACTCCTTTATCATTCCCATATCTACCTTTAACCCTCTTTTAGAAGCACATTTGTTTTACCTCTGACCTTCTAGACTCAATTAAAAGTGAAATTGATCTACATGTAGAATATTCCGTCCAAAAAATATATACATAGCCTTTTGCAGTAAATCACTGCCAGGCATAGTAGGAATTGCATGTTTGTCCAACAGAGCACTTTTATTTTGGCGTTTGCTTACTGTCTATGAAAATCATGCCTCCGTCTTTTTCAGGCTGTCAGATTGATGGCTGCCTCTGTGATGTCTCGACGGGGGCCCAGGCTTCGCTACCTCCCAGGCTTGAGGAGGGACTTTACCAAGGCTCAGCGTGTGCCTGTCCAACAAAAGAATGAGACTGATGATCAAGAGAGGAACAAAGGAGTTTTGCAACACCAGGAATCCTCTCCCCAAGGAGAGTACAGGCTGTATTACAACCGTTCCTCGTATCATCGCTCTGTGTCGCACTCTGCAACCTCCCGGAGACAAACAGCTAATGATGAGAAAGAAAAGGACCTCTCCACTCTCGCACCTTCCTTCGGGCAACAGAGCAATCACTCCAATGTAAGTTCCTCCCAGCCCCTCTCCAGCTCCAAAAACACATTTCTTGACTTGGCTTTCAATGAATGCCCTGAACCTGAGATGCCATCAGCTTCACAGCGCCACAGTGAACCCACACAGCCAGATGTTGGAAAAGTCCGACCTAGCTTCCGCAGATACCGGCCAGAGTACGACTCCATGACCCGTAACCGTAGGCAGCGGCACACCATCAAATGGGAAGAGGCCTTGGGGCTGCTCCAAGATGTTGCACTTTTAGGAGAGAGGATGAAACCATCTGATGTGTCTCAGTTTCTTGTGGAGCTTAGCAGCTTACAAAAGGACTACTTATCATTACTTCAGAGTGAACAAGGCTTCACCATGCTCCTCGAATATTCTGTGAAAACCCTACGCCTCTTTGATGAAACCCAGCTGCTGCAGTCGCTGCAGTCCTTTGTGTGGCTGCATATGCCCTTAGAGCACAATATCTTTAGGCTGTATGAGGCTGAGCTGAACCGTCGGGCCAGCCAGATGAGTTTACACCAGTTACTGTTTGCTGCTGACTTGTGGCTTTGTATTTGGGAGCAAAAGCAGGTCCCCCATGATCAGCAGGTCCCCCAGTTCCTACAGCATGTCTATGATTCAGTAAGTCTGCATCTGAAACAGATAGGGGCCCCTGAGCTGGTGCAACTGCTGTATATTATAGGAGAGAGTAGGCACTGCCCAAAACACCTGTTTCCATCTATAGAGTGGCTATTAATGCTTCATTTACATCAGCTGTACCCCGATGAGGTTGGTGCTGTATGCTTGGGGCTTTTTAAATCCAAGATTTCCATATCTGAGCATGCAGCGACTTGTATTGTTGATAAAGCACACTCTTTTGTGGAGGAGATGAGTAACTTCGCCTTGGTAAATGTGATGAAACATATTCGTTTCAACTACATCTATCACAAGATGTGGCTGCAGGCCCTAGCACAGGAAGTTCCTCGCCGGGCCAACATGGGTGTCATGGGGCTGATGCATGTGGCACTGGCCTGCTCATCACTGCATCACAAAAATGATAAGATCCTAATGACAATTGCTGAGAAATTCCCCTCGATGGAACCTCACTGTAGGCTTAAAGATGCAAGCAAACTGCTGTGGGCGTTTGGCACATTAAGGTTTCTTCCACATCAGAGTCCAAGCTTCTATCCAAGTCTTAAAAGAGCCCTGAGAAGTAAAAAAGATGAATTCCAGCAATACCCTGAGCATCTGCTCACTGCTCTTCTAGGCCTGGCCTATGTCTCTCAGTTGCCAAAGGACCTAAGTGAATTAACTTTGAGTCCTGAATTTGTCAACATAGCATGGAATTTCCCACAGCATGATCTGAAAAAAGATTTGTTCACTCTAGATGAAACCGTGGCTCGAGAGCTGCCCGAGTGGCGTGTCCCGCGGCTAAGCCGTGAACTGAGAGAAGAGGTGACAGATACGCTGTGGAGGCTTGCTCAATCAGACGTGTGCCTGAAACCAGATGTTCTGGAGGCAGAATCTCATCTGCAGGATCTGCTCGGGGGAGAGCAGTTTGTGTGCAAGAGAATGATTCTCCCCCACACTCGCTCTATCGACCTGGAAGTGCATCTTGATTCCAATAAACAGCCGATACCGCTGTCTCCAGAGAACCTTTCATCCAAATGTCCTTCTGATCAGGGTTGGGGGGGGATGAATGTAGGAGTAAATCTAACTGAGGACCTTTTAGCACAGCTAATACATACCAAAAACACCAGAGAGTCTTTAACTCCGTCTCCTACAGTTAAGCCTATGTCTCTTCACGGAGTGGAGCCGGATAAAGGTGTGAGACGGTTTGACACAGAATTAGACCTGGACAGTGACTTTATAGAAACTCCTACCAAACCCAGGAGCCAAGGCTCAGGTCCCCGGAACTCTGAAGGCACTGTCAAACTTGCCATCCAAGTTCCCAGCAGGAACCACTATTGCTTACCTTCACAGGAGTTGATGGGCTTACATGTCTTGAAGAGGAGGCAGTTGAAGTTGGCAGGCTACAGGCTTGTAATTCTTGAACCTTGGGAGTGGTTTCCCCTGCTGAAGAAGAGCAAGGACGCGAAGCTGGCTTACCTGCACTCCAAAGTCAAAAGCAGTCAGCAATGATTCTCTGACCTTCAAGGGCCGAAAAAAAACTGTGACTGAACTATTTTTGCACGTTGGCGCCTGGTCAATCTTTAGTTTGTTTATCCCCACCAACACTGACTTTTTGTTTGTGTTTAGTACAAAATAAATAAGGATGCTTTTCAAAATGTGACATTTCATGACATGTTTGTGAAAATAATTAAAAAGCACTCAGCTCCTAACTCCAGGTTGTGGTATATTATGACATACATACTTTACCTGAATTTATGTACATTTTAGTGTCCCTTCAAGAATTTGCTAATGCCTTCCAGGATTTGTAGAAGAGTTTAAGAGAAACAATGTCTTGCATCATATTTAATCACATTCACTCATGCATGATGGTCCTCTCTGAGGTCAGTGCATCTGTTTCAGGTGTTTTTAGATGGCTGGCTGCTTTGCACGTCAAAGGTCAAACTTGATCTTTTTAGCTGATGTGAATATTAAAAGACCTCCGTGCTTTTTTGGTACCATGGCTGTTCACCAACAGTAATTTCAAAGATCGGATTAAAATCCACTGTGGAAAATTAATGCCAGTAGGGAGCCAAAATAATAACAGCAAAGTGAATGGCCACAATTTCAGTGATGCATCTGTACCTAATGGAGAATGTTTTTTCAGACAGGCTCATCTGCTTTCTTTATTATTTTATTTATATATATATATCTTGTTTCTGAAACAAAATCTTAAGGTATTCTTTGTATTTGCTCAGCAGAATTGGCACCTGTACTGTGATTGTAGCTATTTAACATCTTAAACTCTGACAGAATATTAGAATAAAAACCAAATTTTCTTCAATGTTTTCCCTACCCTGTAGGCCTACACATTTGTTAGGTTATTATTGCTTTTACTTGGAGAGAGGTGAAGAGAATGCCTTATAGCTACAGGTTGAGAACCAGTTGATTTTCTTCCCCGTTGTTTTATCTGATTGCAGATCTGATTTTTTAAACAGCCTTGATACTCTGATTCTGTCTGATGTATAATTAATGGAAATCTTATCGTTTTAAATATGCAGTATTTAAAAAATATCAGTAAAGTCACCAAAACCTTGGACCGAATTAACTTGTACTACTGAAGCTGTTTGAACAGCACTTTTATCTTAGACTATTCAAAGCCCAGAGGGATGTAATTGATGTTGTATATGACGTGCCTTTATTCAACTATCACCTTTTTTTTACCAAGTTAAATAAATATGTTTTCAAATGTTTTGTTGCAAGATATACTATCGTGTCTATATCGTCACACTGTTGAAATAATCGCCTAAGTCATTTTTTGTCAAAATTGTTTTTTTTCCCTAAATCGTCTCCTCATGACTCCGGCCACCTATGGTAAAATCGCCTACTCAGTTGATCAGATCATGTGATTTTACACCTTTAAGATAATGGCCTATGTCAAGTGTGTGACTTAAGCAGATTTATTATGCCTTAATCAAAATAAAATGTGACTTAGGCAATTTTTGGAACATGCCTTTGTGATTTAAGGAATATATGGTAACACTTTATTTTGAAGGTGTCACTTGTCATGTCATGTTTCTGACAGGCTTGTGTGACTCTTATGTAGACACCTTCAAAATAAAGTGTTACCATATCTTGCTTAAGTCACAAAGGCATGTTAAAAAAAAATTGCCTAAGTCATTTATTTCTCTTAAGTTACATACTTTACACACAGTGGTATTACTATGCCAATAGCCATCCTTTGTTACATCCTTTTTGAGGGAAATGATCAATAAATGTCATATGTTACACTTTTGGTTTCCTGCAAAACTTGAGATATATATATATATATATATATATATTTTTTTTTTTTTTAATTTTCAGTTTAAAAGTTTTTATTACCGGTATATCCTCATGAATGTGGACTGACAAAAAGAGATATTTTCATTAGTGTCTAGAAAAGTCAGCGGTAACTTTGACTGAACCCACAGTACTTAGACTTCTGTTACAGCTGATTTCTGTCAGAATGTAAATGTTTCAACAGATTTTACTTTGAGGTAGCCTTCACAACCTGTAAAATAACAAAGACCTTACTTGGCATTCTTATCAAAGATGTCTATTTATTCACAGGGTGGACAAAATAACTATATAGCACTATATAATGCAATAATCCATTTACTGCAACCCCAAAATCACTGAGTCTGAGACTCAAAACATATTAAATATTAATAGCTTCACACAATGTAATGTATGTAAAACAGCATTTATTATACATTCTACTGTCCCTTTTTTTGTGACATCACTTAATGCAATACGTGATTTATATGGCAGATCATTCAAACCTGTAAACACTTCCTGTGAAACTGTCTAAGCATACCAAGTGACAGACTGGCTGCAGCCCCACTGATTTTGGGAAATGAGTCCTTTCACACTGGGATACAATTGATGTTTCTATGTTTGACTCCTTCAAGCCGTTCTGAGATGACTTTGCCTTGGAGGTCATCTGTCCGCCTCTCCTTCCGCCACTGCAGCAGGATTAGGGAGTGCCCACAGATGTCACTGTGTGTTTTTATCTGTAGAAAGGAATTGTTCTTGTTCTTTGACACGTTATTAGGATATTGTTCTATCACCTTCTTTAATCCTGAATTGCTGCAGGAACAACAAGAATGGCTTGCTGAAGAGATCCATTTATATTGTAAGGAGCTGTCAGATTCTCATCATGTTTGTTTATTGGAGGTTTTTCTGTTTTCATTTTTTCTGACAACAAAGCTTGTGAATGTAATGCAGCTCGACAGCCCAAGGTCTGAGATGCCTACTGTCAAAACTCACCAAATATCAGTAGCATAAAAGAAAAATCTTCAACTGTTGTATGGTTGAGGAATAATACAAGTTATGTGTCCGGAACTAAAACATGCAAAACATCACTTAAGTCTTTTCACAAAAGCAAGAAAAAAATATTTTTGGTGGATGTTTTAATTAATAAAAAAATAATATAACAAAGCATGTCTTGTGGACTGTCATATCCAGGTTTGGGAGCATCCGTATGCAGGATATCCTTGTTACTCCCTGACGATAAAGCTGGGATGAGACCTTGGTGTAAGGACACACTGGACAGGCTACAGGTGCATTGTGTTCCCCTTAAAATGTTTCTCCCTTCCCTCCCCCCTTTCCCTTTGTGACCCAGAAACCAGTGTTAGTGCTTCCATATTCCCAGCTGTCCCAATAATGCAGGAGACAAAAACAGCTTCAAGGTCTCTGACTTGGAGACATTGTCTGAAGAGAAGGCAAGAAAATCCTGCAGGGAGATTTTCTTTTTTCACAGCATGCCCATTAATGCTCAGACACAACTAGCATTCTGAAAAGCTGAATATCCGATCTCATCATCTGAATGTTCCCATTTAGAGGTTAAGGGCAGACAATTGTGCAACTATAGCTGCCTCATGCATGTCACATCTCTTTGTTGATTCAGTAAAGTGGAAAATAGAAAGCTAGACAGCATTTGGTGCTTAAGTACATTTACTCAATTACTGAACTTAAATACAATTTTGAGGTACTTGGACTTTACTTGAGTACCTCCAGATATGTAACTTTATACTTCTACTCCACCACATGTTAGGGGCAAATATTGTACTTTTTACTCCACTACATTTAGCTGACAACTTTAGTTACTTTACAGGTCGAGATAACATAAAAAACATGATCAATTTAAAATGATTACTGTTTATAAATTAAACCTCATAACAGTATATTTAGTCGTTAAATTTGTCCTACTTTTGATACTTTAAGTACATTTTGATGCTGATACTTTTGTACTTTTACTGAAGTAAGTTTTGAATGCAGGTATTTAAGTGGCAGTGGAGTAATTCTGCAGTGTGGCATAACTGCTTTTACTTAAATAAGGGATTTGAATACTTCTTCCACCACTGACTATCCTAGAATTATATTATTCCTTAATACATTTGATTGTTGAGGTGTATGTATAGGTAGTAAGAATGCATTATAAGCCTCAATAGTGGACCTATACGTCATACAGGTGCATCTCAATAATTTGAATATCATAGAAAAGTTTATTTTTGTCAGTAATTCAATTCAAAAAGTGTAAATAACACATTATATAGATCCACTACATTAAGCAAACATTTCATGTCTTAATTTATTTAATTCTAATTATAATGACTATGGCTTACATTTAATTAAGACCTAAAATTCAGTGTCTCAAAAAAATTCATATTACAAAAGACAGAAAGTAAAAAGTATGTTTAATATGCAAATGTTGCCCTCTGAAAAGTATGTCCATTTATATGACTGAATACTTGGTTGGGGCTATTTGACTTGAATGGAATTTGACTTTTCCATGATAGTCTAATGTATTGAGATGCACCTGTATATAATCAACAGCATACATCAGACACCTGAACTTATAAATCATTGTAAGTCACATATTAGTGGTGGAAGAAGTATTCAGATCCTTTAAGCAAAAGTACTAATACCACCCTGTGAAATTACTCCACTACAAGTAAAAGTCCTGCATTCAAAACTTACTTAAGTAAAAGTACAAACGTATCAGTATCAATATGTACTTAAAGTATTTAAAATAAAAAGTACTTGTTATGCAGAATGGACCCATTTAGATTGTTTTATATATTCTAAATATATTATTAGATTATTTGTATTGATGCATTTATGTAAACAGGATTTTAATTTCTTCAAGATAGAGCTCATTTTAACTAATTTATATACTGTTATGAGGTTTAATAAAAGAACATATTATCACTTTAGATTTATCATGATTTTTTATCATGTCAAAGGTAACTAAAGTTGTCAGCTAAATTGTAGTGGAGTAAAAAAAAACAATATTTACCTCAAAATGTAGTGAAGTAGAAGAAAAAAAGTTACATAAAATGGAAATACTCAAGTAAAGTACAAGTACCTCAAAATTTTTACTTAAGTACAGTACTTAAGTAAATGTACATAGTTACATTCCACCACTGTCACCTATACTGTATAATGTTTTATTACTCTTGATATGGTGCATGGTATTGCATCACGTGTGTTTATGACACATGAAATCATAAAGCACTATGAATGCGTTATAATTGATTATGAAAGCCTATAATGCACTATAGGTGTGGTCTACATGGAATTGTTCCTCAACTTGTAGTGTGATGTAAACTGAAAGTTTTGGTCAATATCTTCTTGATATCCACTGAAATTCACAGGCAATGGATGCAGGGACAAGCTACTGTGAAAGAAGCATAATTGAACAGGTAGGATCACACTCTCCGATAATGAAGGGGACAGGAGTTTGAGGTAAGTGACAGCTGGGAATAATTCAACCCAGAATGGGGTTTTAGAAGCAGAGGAATGTATTACTCCTTGAGTAATTACACTTCCACTTCCACAGTCTGATGATATCATTTCCTCCACTCCAGCGCTTGAGGAAGTTCTTCTCAGGAGAGATCTTTATTGTAGAGCTGTCAAATCTATATGCCGCACAGGTGGATGCCAACATATTATCAAATCTTTACAATGATTTCACATAATAAATGTTCAGAAACATCCAATTTTCCTTTGTGTCTTACTACCCTAAGACCTTAGTGGGTGGGGTAAGAGTAATTTTCACTATATACGAAGATTTTCCTTTTTTAAAGGAAAAACCACAATCTGTGCAGAAGAGGGTTAAGCCACTTGCTGATGGGAGACAAGTGGCATAAAGGGAGGAGAGGAAATGAGCAGTGGGAAAGACAAATTCAATCAACGCTACATCTGCCAGCTTGTGTGGGAGCACTTGATGACCCCCTCAGGAGGAGCTGGAGGAGGCTGCTGGGAAAAGGGTTGGTTGCTCTGGAACTCCCTTATCATGAGCGAGAGAATGACAAGACAGAGAGATGTTACAGTGTGCCAGCAGAGGGCACTCTAAACTTAGGAAACACACAGCATGCCTGAGTGACAGTGATGAAATAATCTAATGACTCCTTGATAGTTTTATAGACTATTTTCTTGTAAGTCACATGAATATAAACGCTCAGTGTCCATCACTGTGTTCAGATTTAACAAGCTGAAAATAAAATATGAAAGGAACCTTCATTTTTACATTTTGTCAATATGGCATAATATTTAACAGTATAATTAATTTGCAGAGCCAACAAAAAGAAGCAGAAACACATTCAAGCACAGTAAGGACATTTTAACAAGGTGCAGAAGAGTCAATAAATGCCTCCACTTTTCTTCAAAGATCTGAAAAACTATAAAAGAGAATTCACATTCGGGCACTTTCAAGTCAGTGCCATCCCTGCAGCTACAAATTTCACACTTCTGGGTGTGCAGGAAGCATGCTTTTGAAGTTGAGATGATTCAGTTTCTCATTTAGCACTATTCTCTTTGGATTCAAAATGCAACTCATTGGATAGCCAAATAAATCCCTGATCCATGTAGGCTGAAGACGTTACCGCTCCCACTGATGTTGTGTCAGCTCTATTATGTTTCCAGGTTGATGCTAACAAGGGCAAACATGTTTGGGGAATTGGGACTGCCTGCCACATTGCACTACACTCTACACACACACACACACACACACACACTACTCAGAGTGTGTGGAGTAATGGGGATGATTATCGGCTTAGATTGGATCATTGCGCCGTTATTATATTGTATTCTGACTAATCTACAAAGCAAGGTGCTAAACGCTCTGCTATTTGCTCATGACTCAGTGATGACAAGAAATTTAGTGAGTTATTAACTCGCTATAAACAAAAGTGACTAGAGAATAATCATTAGGCTTAGGCACAATTTTCAAACGTGACCAGTATTTCACCCGTTAATGGAGGAGGCTCTGCTAGAGTGAATGCTCTCTCAGTAATCCCTGTCTTATTTGCATTTCAATTCTTTTGCTTTTCTCAGCCTGGAAACTAATCCAGGGCAGTCTGATTCAAGCCTAAATTTGCATCAACATTTCTTAAGTTATCTTAACATAGTCTGTCTGCTATAATTCCTTTACATAGCTTATTGTATGAGACAGACAAATCCTAATGTCACATATTCTTTAAGTGTCTATGCACTATCCCCCCCACTACTACTACTTGTCACAGTGAAATCCACTTCATGGACTTAATCGAGTTTGAGTGCAAATGATTTTTCCCCGGAGAGTGACGACAAATGAACCACATCACAATTTTTCACGATGATGGCACTAACTACTCCTGTCTCTGTATCAGCGTCTCTCAGTGCCACTTCCTTTCTGACCCCTTCGGTGGCATTCAATAATGTGTCTGGATCCTTGCCTTTAAGATTCCAAACACACACACGCTGCTAAACCAACTGCTGCAGGGACACGACTGATAGGGAGTGTTTGCATTCAGCGCTTGTCTTTGCTGCTATTGATAGACCTTTATTAACTTAACCAAGTTGAAGATTTGCAGCTCCTCGTTTATTAGAAGATAAACCTTTTCCCCTCTACAGCTCAGTGCATTTGGCTGGATTTGGGTTGTTAATGTTGTATTTTGGCACCTTTTAAAAAAAAATGAATAAAGATAACGTTTGGATTGGATGTCATGCACTTTTGCTCAAGCTATAGTCTCTTATGGATTGAAAATATATGACTATCTAACCATAAGCACTGACATTCTATTAAAACGTGTCAGAAGGAAGATTTCTATTTCCATCCACAGACACATCAGCACTTCACCCATGAAAGGATCCATCGTGACCAGAAGGCAAAAGAAAGATGAACACAAACATAACATAATTATGACAATAAGCAGCTTGGCGACACAGTTCAAAAGTTCAATAGAAATAAACATTTGTGAAGGAGATATTGCTTTAATTAAAGCATATGCTGTTGTAATTAAAAATCCCCTCGATCATACTGCGGGGTCTATTTTTAGCAAGCTTGTAAAAGATGAAGGTATTGGGGTGGGAAAACAGTTCTGTCTTTTCAAGCTAATTAACATTATGCGTCCCCTCTTCCTGTGTGAGATATGTTGAAGATGACACTTGTGCAGGCAGCATGTTGCATAACCACATTGCTGTCCCTCTACACTCGTTTGGCCACACAGATCATTACTGCTCAAAGCAGGATTGATGTAAGCTCACCAAACACGGCCACTGTAACACAGTTTCACCATGGTGTTTGCAGAGGGGTCGTGCCATTATAAAACTCCATAATCATGTCAATTACGGCTGACGAATGTGAAGGTATTTAGAGGTCAGTTTTGGTGCAATAACATGACTCAACATTAGACATTTTAAGGGTTTTATTATATGAGATTCCACTCTTGCTGCTTTGTTTTTGCACACTGTAATTGCCTCTATATTGTAGTTTTTTGTTGTTGTAGAGGCCGCCTTGCTGCAGGAATTTGCTACACACGCACAAGGGATTCACAGGAAGTGATGGATGCATTTTGGATGTGATGCGAAAGACAAAAGCCTGTGTCAGGCGACACTGTTAACTGTCTTCTTTGTCAAAACAAGCCTACAGTTAGTATGAAGGCTCTATATACAGATATGCAACTTTCTGGCAGATTACCCACTCAAGGTGTCTTTGCTGTCCCCTGTGGTTGTTGCATGTGTCCTTTCAAACTGTACTGTTGGACCCTGGATTAATAAAATGCATGTGTTACGAACGCAACAAAGTGTAGGTACCTGACGAGCTGGGATGAGAATGTGTTGTCTGCCTTGGGGGTTTCAGTTTTATTTCCGCCTTTTGATTGGCTTTCGGAGTTGTGATGTACCAAATCTTGCCTGGGGTATGTTTGAATCAGATTTCCCATCCTTCAGTAGAAAAAAGTGAAGACCTCTCTTGGGAAAACCCCTGCGCAGATACAAGTCAGTATAGTCAAGGTCAGACTTTTCATGGGACATAAACATAAAAAACCCATATTTTTTAGTGGAGGGTGACTTTAAGAATTCTAACTTTATACCTGCAGTCATTAATTTTTTCGCCAATTGGAGGGAGCAACAAGCTGTGACATCTACATAAAGTCACCTTAATTAATTAGGCAAATGTGTTTGCGAACAGTTGCCTACTTACTCATCCAGCAAACACAGCTGCATCAGCATTTGGAGTTGTGTTTGTAGCTGGGCACCCAGTCAATCTACATAAAAAATTCACACACCCTTCTTTACACTCTGTTTTGGTCTCCCCCAACCCTCAAGGGAAAAATGTGGCTCTTCAGCTTCTAAATGCTCCACCATGTTCACCAGCTTGTCACTAACTGTGACTGTCTGTCGTTTGGTGCTGGGTAGGTAGCACACAGCTGCCTGCTGCTGCTGCAAACAAGGCTGAAGAGAGCAATAATAGCTGCAGGCGGGAACCAAAACAATCAGCTGAAAGGTGTTAAAATGCTCCATAAAGCTGAGGGGGACTGTTGAGTCGGGCGATAACTTTGTTGGTTTGTCACAAGGTGTATTACAAGTTATGTATTTATATTTATTTGCTCTCAAAATGGAAATGTGTTGTTATAAAATAGTTTAACAATTATGTCACATAAGTGGGGACAAATGCATATTTGACCCTCAAATTCAGGTTTCTAATTACACTGATATAAAATGCAAAAAAGAAAAAAAATACATGCAAGAAAATCACTCCATTAAACACCTTCATGTGTGCCTTTGAACACTAAAGACTCTCCCAAGAGATGCACAAGAATACCTACAAGATTATGCAGGCTTATTTTGAGAGCTTAAGATGAATGGATTTATTTTTTAACATATTAAAAGTATTTTCTTTCAAATAGGAGCTCTTATAAAACTTTCAATAGCTGAGTCACTGCATTGAAACTTCAGTCTGACACATATCAGGATTCAGGATGCTTACTCTGCAGAATGGGTGCAGATGAGAAACAGCTGCAACGGACAGACCAGGAGTTGCAAATTTGGCATGGATCAATGACATCCTTATTTTGGGCACATTTAGCTAAAGCTCAGTGCACCAGAAGCACATATATAGCTGAGGGATAGAGAGCAATTCCAGGGTGTTAAATATTTTTTTTGTTTATATATTCAAGAGCGTTGACTCATCGTCTAAAAGATACCAGTGCCATGAAGGCAGCATGTTCAGGACCTTAGCTTTTATTTTTTACATTTTGATGTTGAAAGCTATTCCGAACATGATAGCTGTGCAATATTATTTTCTCTCCTCCTCTCATTTAATTTAATCAGTTATTTCCAAATGCTGCATACAATTTCGCCATGTAGAAGATTTATAAATGCATACCAGCATGCCAGCTCTCCTCTATTACTGACATGACAGATTGCTCCCTAAGCTTTAAATTTGGGATCAAATGTCTATGGGATTTTCTTGGTTTATTTCTAATAAATCTCCATTAATGACTGTCCTGTGCTGAGATACTAAAGGCACTTTGTCCCCAAATGCCCACAGAAGAAAATGAAATACCGAGAGGCTCTTTTCATTATATTTATCCTGTTCTTTTTACACTAGAAGCTCATCAAGCATACAGACATTTAGCTGCCCGGTTAATATCAATATGTGGTTTTATTTAACGTTGGCAGCTAAAATGTGACTGTAGGACATTGGGTTCTTCTGTTTGGCACATTTATGGTGTATTCATGTTATGTATGAGAGTAATTTTCAGTGCTATCATAAATAGAAGCAGAAATGCCACAAAGAGGTGATGCAGGAATTGCAACATCAGGAACTGGAAAAAACATCCAACCATGAAAGTTGAATCCTACATGCCTCTGACGTAAAAAAAACAGTTTCTTTATTCTATGTAATCAGCCTCAGATTTCTGATCTGAAAGTTGCTTTTTCTGTGAAATAGAATTGCAAAACAGTGCAACAGCATAATGAAAACCTGTCTCGTGAAATGAAGATGTGTATTACACTTTAATGGCGTATCACAGAGTGATGCACAGGCAACCCCTGAGCCTGAATTAAACGGGTCCACATGATCTCTTGCTTTTAAGTGCACGGAAACCCTCTTCTGCTTAATGGGAGTTCATATTTTAGTCTGTAATTAGACCCTGTAACCTGGCAGACAAATTTAAAGTGATGGGTTAACTATTGCGTAATGATTAATTACATTATCTTGAACACTCAGGGATCAGGTAAACACAGAGATGGAGACAGACGCACAGGCAGCACACTAATGTACACACGCACATGCACACACACACACGCATTTGTAAATGAATTCTGTCCTTACTACATTATAACATCAAGATGCATGCTGGGGGAAGACAGTTGATGAAAGAGCTGGAGAAATTTAAAATCTTTCCAATGTTCCAACTTCCTTTTATAAATAATTGATGGATTTTACAGTACATTCACATTGCCTTGACATTGCAAAAACATTGTGCTCTGCTGCACATTATTGTAGAACATTTCCATTTCATGACCGTGTGGCGATGGGGAGGAAAGAAAGAAGATGGGAATTGTGACTGTGTTGCAATGGTGTTCATTTAAAGAGTAGACTCAGTTAAATGAAATAGGAGTCCTGCCTTTGTGAGTCATACCCACCTCATGACAAATAATGACTAATGGCCATTTTGACAGAAGAGGTGTACAAGAAGGACATGTTTCTGTGCTGCAGTAGGTGCCAAAGAGCTGCTATTGTACCGAGAGGAACATTTGAAATGGGTGCTCAGCTATCAAAAGGGCAAAGTGGACAGTAAATAAAAGGGTCTACCACAAGGGAAAGGACAAATGTCAAGGAACACAAACAAATCACACTCAGGAAGTTTCACATTCAAAATGAGAGATTGAAAATAGGAGCTATTTAAAGTTTGCCAGAAATGTCCAGTCTAAAAGAAACTGCAGCTCCAAGCAGTCTTGTATTACATAGACCTTATTCCTTTACATTCCCAGAAATAAACTAAAATCAATGGCACTCAGTCCAAATGAAGGACAGAGAGATGGGCAGTGTTACAGGTAAATGTTTTCAAAATACTTTAACTATGGATTTTTGATTGAAAAAAAAGTTATGTGTAACAAAACACTTTAAGTGCCTATTTCTTTTGGTTAAGACACATTTTAACCTGTAGTTTTAACTGTAGTAGACAACTTTATAACAATTAGCCTATCACAGTCTTACTCTTAATGCAAGTCAATCACACGATATGTCAGGTAACACCAGTCTGAGCAGGGAGGCAAACCAGGAAGTTCCTTAAGTTGCATTCTACCGAAAATTCTAACAGAAGGTGCTGACGGTGGCTGCAGAAGCATTGCAGTCCATTCATTTCAATACAAAATGAGAAAACTTCTCACTTGGTTTATTGCCTGAATTTTTTTAAGGACAACACTACGATCTAAATCGCTAGTAAAAATCTTCTTAAAGACAATTTGATGTTAATAGTGTAAAAAATGGCCCCATTTAGAAGAAAATAGAATATAAAAATCATATGATTTGGTAGTTTAATTGAACGTTTTGTTCATTAAAAATGTATTGTTCAGCATTTGGTTGGATTAATATACACTCCGAGAAGGCTGTTCATTTTTATTAGGTAAGTAACGTACATTTTGTTTTGTTTATTTTGATAGCCAAAATTAACGTAGCAGTTAATGCTCCCGTTAATGCTAACATTAATTAGCAGCGGCTTCTCTCAGTCAGTTTGAGGTGTAGAGAGGCATGTAGTCAGTGTCGTCAGATCCCTCTCGCTCCTCCACAGTCCAAATATGGTCTGCTCCCTGTTTCCGGAAACAAGATGGCAACGAGCGTAACGCTGAACTCGATGCCTCAAATGGGCCACAAACCAATAGGTGACGTTGCTGTGACTATGTCCATTATTTATACACTGTAATAAATTATTCTGTAGTAATTTCATTTTACTTAATATATTTGATAAAATGTATTAAATATAAATTTGTCCTTGATTTTGAGGCAGTTGTAAATTTAATATAGAATGTTTGAGATAGAATCTAGTTATTTTGATCACATTAAATATAATCTTTATGTGTATGTAATTCTAAATCAAGAGAATTTTGAATGAATCCAACACAATAGATTTAGTCCGTTTTTAATTGACAGGCACTTCCTGTTAAGTTGTTATTAACTCAACTTGTAACGTAGTTAGATTTAATTAATAATATTGCGTGCAATCTGTTGCCTCAATTTTATTGAGTAGCTATTGTTTATCTTTTTTTTTACAGTGTACAGTCTATGGGTAACACACTCGATTATTTAGAATTACTTTATTTCATTTGTGTGACTGCAGTGTTACGGGTGTTAAAGTATGTCAATTACTCTAAGCGTCCAAAATTTCCACGGACAGGTTTACATTACAGTCAATGGAAACCCCGGTGCATTTCATAACACACACTAAAGGTCTATAAATGCCTTAACATTGACTATCAGTTTGTATAGAATGTGACAAATTGCTTGTATTTTAATTTCATACATTGTCTCATATCATTTTTTGTATTTTATTTTGATGTATTTGAAGACTAAGTATTTGTAAATTGTAACACAGAAGCTTTTGGATATTTGTGTGTCCGTCTCTGGAAGGACATGTGTTGTTGTCTTTCTGCTTCACTGTGCTGCACAAGCTAACACAGGTTTCTACAGCTGTCAAAACCACATATTTAATGGATTTGACTATATGGCAACCTAACATGCTTGACCTCATTCGTGAGATTGATGCATTATGGGACCTTCTGATCAGACGGGGGGTTTTAATAATTTCTGTCTTCATGGCTTATTGCTTATCAACGCATCCTGCTGCTGATTAGGCTCCATTCCTGCTTTAATCCGGACAACTTAATTATACAGGAGATGTCAGACTTCCAAGGACGCTCTTATTTCGAGTGCGGTAAATCCAAGTGTGAATATTTGATGTTGCCATGCTCCTGTGCCATAGAAATTCAGTCTCCTGGGAGAGGCAGAAGGACATATGTGCAGTGAAAATGTGATTTATGCATACATGCATGAAAAAATCTCATGTTGAAAGTCTTATAATCTGAACTGAAACATACCAGGAATCTAAAGAAATGTTTTGTACAGCTTTTTCACTGTATATTTATGTTTACACGCTCTAATATCTGTAAATAAACAAGAGTCCATAAATAAACTTGAGCCACAGCAGGTGTCGTTGCTACGAGAATGGGCTGAGGTTGATTAACGTAGTTAATATGCTTCTGTTCTAATAATAAAATTGTAGTGTGAGACCATACAAGAAGTGGTATAAGTTGCTATAGCAACCAACCTTTTCCCTGCTTGACTGTTTTCCTGTGAGTGGATGTTGCTTTGATCTGGTAGCCAGTGGCTAGGTGAGGAGTTTAACTGTGCTGTAACCGGTGGGAGAGACCTCCCTATGGGTAAAAGAACTCATCAAGATCACAATCAACACTCTTATTAAAGGGGGAGGAAAATAGTTTAGCAATCTGCTCGTATGAGTTTGTCATCCTCTAAGAATCAATTGCTATCTGAGAGGTCTGCTATATTTTACTGCATGACATTCAAAAGGACACAGACGTCATTAAGGACATTTTGTCTTGTAGTTTTTTGTTTCTTTTCCTGGATCTTTGAATTAAAAGACTCTATAAATATGCATGTAAACCTCCGCACAAACTCAGGTATTTTCAAATATTCAGGATATGTGATAAATTATTAACTGACATTGTGCAATCTAAAATAGTGTCTTTCAATTATTCATCTGACATTCTTATGAGTTTTATATCGCAAACCAGTGTGGATGAATTTGTATTGATTTCAACATCACTTTCAACATCAATCTATTACCTTTTCATTAGCTTGCTAAGCAGAACAGCTCTGCGGAGGTTTCTCACACACAGAGCTCAGCTGCAGCAGGTGGCTCTGGTGTTACAAAATAGATGCAAATATTATTTTTTTTTCATGCTTTCCAGGGGGCGATTACTTAGTTTACACCTGAGTGTGTCGCCACCAGAATGTACTGTATTTTCAAGGGTCCTTGTAGAGCAGCATGTCTGTGCCTGTGGTGATAAGCTCTACTGTGACGAAAAACAAAAATGCAGACCTGCAACCAGACTGCCTTTTGGTCATTACAAGGAAATCTTTTTCTCACTTTTTCACACACACAAACACACACAATCGACTAGCTTCCTTAGTGTTTTATGAGCATAACAAAATATGTATTTGATCTTAGAATTAAGGGCATCACAGTGTTTCAGCTCGCCCACTGGTAAAGGGAATTTTCTTTGCTCATCTGTGTCACAACGGCTGATTGTTGTTGAGTGATGAGTGTGTCAGGCCTGCAGTCACCTGAGTTGCTGTAGCTGATGCTGCAGTAGCAGATACAGCTGTGTTCAAGTTCATCAGGGACTGGCAGCGTCCTCTTTGGATGTGTTCTCAACCGTTTTACTGCTAACCTCAGCTATATCACATTAACATTGTTTTGTTTTGTTTAGTGAAAGCACAGTACTGTCTGTTTTGTTAGTAAACTTAGATTTATGCCAGATATTTTATATCCTTAAATTTGTTTGTTTTTTAGATATATTATTAAAATGTGGGGTTAAAAGCATTTGTGGTGCCAAGCTTTAGCATGACAATGACACAATCCCTTCTTGATAGCACAACTATATCATTAAGCATTCATATTGTTAAAGGATGCATGAATGAACAAGACTAAGTCGTTGTAGGAGCTCTGTGAGGTTGTACTGTCCTCAACAAAAGAAGGCCACATAAGTTGTCTTTGAAAGCAGTTTATTACGACCCATATTTACGCTCATTGTTAAGCAGCGTCCCCTAGTGGCAGTAGTAATTATGACGGGGGGAAGGAGGGAAACGAAGAGAAGAAAGCCTTTTGAAGATGTGGTTAATGTTGTGAAAGAGTGTATTTTAAGTGAAACCATGGCCTTTTCCTTAACCTAATCATTTATGTTTCCTTAACCCAGACATGTCCAATATTCTATAATGGGCCATGTGCATGGACTGTATAAATAAGGCCATGTGGCTGTAGGTTTTGTTCCAACCAATCAAGAGCACACCTGATATAACCAATCAGCTGTTTGAACACTGAGATCAGTTGATTAATTATGACTCATGCCTGTACTGCTTCTGCTTGTTTGGAATGAAAATCTGCAGCCACATGGCCCTTTATGGAATAGTTGGGACATGCTTGCATCCAAACTGTGACTGAAAACTAAAAAATAATAATTAAAAAGCATAACAAAAGAAAACAGAAAATAATATGTCAGCTTACTTTAAAATAGGTTTCTCATGGGACCGTCTCCCAGGTGAGAGTCCAGCGTGTGATCCTCTCCTCTTCACAACAATGACCTCCTCTGCACATGACAGTAGTTACTCTTTATTCTTCCACTACTAAGTCTTTCTGGCAGTAAGCAGAAGGACTTCCTCCAAGAAAGCTCTTTGTGGCAGTAAGCCCCGAAGGCTAACTAACACAAGCGCTGACGAAGTGCAACGATGAGGTGAAGACAAGGACAAGGATGAGGTGGATGGATGGATGGGTCAAACAAACACAGGACTGTCACCCTGGAGACCGCTGTACCTGTCCTGTGTGTAACCACAAGTCAACACTGACCTGATTTAACTTATTTTTGTATCATAACAAAACCTATGAGCTAGACCATGGAACCTAGCCAAGTAGTTCACCTTCACAACATTAACCATGTTTAAAACTGTGACCATTTCACAACATTAAAAATAAATTTTGTATACAGGTGCATCTCAATATATTAGAATATCATAGGAAGTTTATTTATGTCAGTTATTCAATTCAGAGAGTGAAAATTAAACATTACATAGAACCATTACACACAGAATGAGACATTTCATGTCTTAACTTATTTAATTTCTTCTAATTATAATGATTTTGGCTTACATTTAATGAAGAGCTAAAATTCAGTGTCTCAAAAAATGTTTAATATTACAAAAGACCAATTTTAAAAAGTATGTTTAATATGGAAATGTTGGCCTCTGAAAAGTTTGTCCATCTATATACATTCTATACTTGGTAGGGGCTATTTGATTTGAACTACTGGAAATTGACTTTTCCATGATATTCTAATACATTGAGATGCACCCATATGATGTTTTGAGAGTCATTGGCAAACAACTTATTATGTCATTTAACTATGAGGCTGTACAGCATGGCAACACAGTGACAATGCTTACATATGGATATAATATTCATGATGTTCACTCTTAGTTTAATGTTTTAGCATATGAACATTTGCAAGTTTGCAAACACAGATGCTTCTCTGTAACAAACCATTAGGCACCAGCAGGTTATATAAAAGCATGCAAAGGTCATAACGAGGCAAAGAGTCAAACTTCAGGCAAGGGGCAGGCCACGAATCAGGCAGACAGAAACAAAGGCTGGGAAACTAGGGAAGATGCAAAATAGGCACCTGGCAAGAAATAAGTGGAGATATCCTTGTACATATACTGCAATGCTAATTGGGAAATGGGAAGCATTCAGG
This sequence comes from Centropristis striata, assembly GCF_030273125.1. NCBI lineage: Eukaryota > Metazoa > Chordata > Actinopteri > Perciformes > Serranidae > Centropristis > Centropristis striata. The sequence goes on from NC_081526.1 coordinate 11,317,427, forward strand.
ATGTCATCAGGGAATGTCAGGCGATGGAAGTGGCTGGATCTGGAATGACTGGGAGAGTTAATGTGGTGGCATAGAAAACAAAGCGAGCAGCAGAATGGATTTTAGGAGTTGGCTGGAGCTGTGACATAAAATCATATTCACTATTATATGAATATACTGTTGCTTTAGCCTTAAATATTGGTTAGATTGCTGAAAGTTCACTGGTACATTTCAATAGGATATCTTTAGAAATTCAAGTGTATTAGCTGTCTAAAATATCAACCGACCCTAGTTAGGATAAGCAGTTACAGATAATGAAGGAATGTATTTGGTAAAAAATATTTGGATTAACTCAATTAAATTACATTGCATGGATGTACTTAGTTTGAGTTGTGGCTACATAGATTTATTCAATGGAATTCATGCGTAAAATTTAATGTATTTCCAAATGTGCAATTTCCAGTGAATTTTAATGTATTTCAAGTACTCCTGCAAAACTCACGATCACAGGACTGTTTGTAGATAGATCAGGTTTATGTTGGGAACACACCGTAAGATAGTTTGGAATTTAAAATAATTCAATATACTCACTTATTTGTTGATTTCTACAAATGTAAGATTTCATTATGCCATCTGTTAAGTTATTCAAAAGGCATTATATTTTTGTTTGTTAAAAAGAGTAAAACAATCCTTGTCAAAACTGGTGAAGTCTTTAAATGGTTGGCTGGATATATTTGACATGTCCTTTGGGAAATCTGGGAAATCTTGGCAGTAGACCAACAATAGCCTGTCAATTATCCAGTCAACAGTGAACAAGCGAAGTTGTGCCTTACATAAATTGCTATGAGCTTCATCAGTATTACCAGAGCTGACACATACTGGCAGCGGGTCTTCTCAGTCTTTTGGCTTGTTAAGAGTTGTGCAGTTGCTCAATACTTAACACAAGGAAGAACTTGAAAGAAGTGTTTTGATGCACTTGCCACCAGCCTGCACTACACAGCCTTCAGCAAATAATGCTTCCCAGTGTAGTTAATGAGGAAAGATATGAATGGTCAAATGCAGCTAATGCTGAGGCATTGAGTTACCACTCTTTGAAGTGCAGCTTTTTGAATATTAATGAAATTCATGACCTATTTGCTACTTCACTTTATGTAAATTCCTGATGGCCTCGTTGCCCTGATGCATTCATAGAGGATATGAAGATGCTGTTGGCACAACAATAATATAATTAATAAGGGTAGTGTATGCATAAACTTTGTAACGAGAACCAAGGATTTGGCTTTAACGCTGTATTCGCAGTTCTTTTGGACGTCTGAGCAATTGTGAAAATAAGCGTCAAAGTCAGGATCTCATTATATTATAAAAACAAAAACTCTGGGTGAAGACATTTGTTTGACAGCTTGTATATGGCGGTGCTCCCTGAGGTTTGGAAGATGGTTGCCCAACACCCCCACCTTGCCATCTGTCTGGATCCATTGTAGCTTGTTGTAAATCCCACAAGGATACTCACAGCGAAGAGAGACAGAAACACGGAAAAGTGCTTTTAGGAACCACAGTAAACCCTGAGCCTGTCACGAGAGTTGAGCATGACACAAGAGTCTTTGTGTGCCTTGAACTCTATACTCCTTAAGAAAGTTATCTTCAAATTTAAATATAATAGTGTCTGAGTTGCCACTAAATAAACAGAGAGGAAAGTTTTTCTACTAGTGTTTGTAGACAATGCAGTGAGCATAAATGTTCTGAGATGCATTGTGGTTTTACATAAAGAGGATTATCAATGAAACTGCAGTCATACTTAAATATACAGTGTTGCTATTTGAGTTACTCACACGAGTGGGTGTTGTAAGGTATGGTGGCCAATGGGAGGAAGCCCAGGAATAGGAAAATAGATAAGAAAAATACAAAAACAGAAGAATAACTAGAAGGTATTTACATGTTATTTTTTACGAGACAGCTTGGAGATAACAGTGATTTAAGTGGACAGTAGCCTGTGTCTGACATGTCAGGGTTTATGTTTCAGTTTTATAAACCATGTCCTGTGCGGTGAAGTTACCGAACAAGATGCCAAAAGCGTTCACGGTGATGAGGGTCAGAGTAGTTCCCCTGTCACCCCAAGAGTCTATTCTGCTGCAGTCTCCTTGAGCAAGAGGCCGAATCCTTATCAGCTCAGTAGGTGTCGCAACATTTATCTGACACTGCGCCAAGGCGAAAAATAATGCACTTCTGAAAAAAAGATTGCTTTCACTCATATTGCCTTAATGGGGTTTGCAGATTAGTTATATTTAATCATGACAAGACTGAAGAAATTAAACATTTTCTTGTTAAAAGAAAAAACAAAATATAAAGTTAAGTGATGTTGGCTTGAAATTAAAAGGGGAAATTGAATTAAAAATGAATTAAATGTATCACAGTAATGTTGCACCACATTCACAAACCATTACACTTTTGAATACACATCTACAGCTACTCGTATTATCCCTCTGAGCACAATAGTGAGATACTCTACTCCAATATCGGGGCACTGTCCTTGATGACAAGCTGAAATTTGATGCAAACATTGACGATATATGTAAAAAGATGAACCAGCGTCTTTTCTTTTTAAGAAAGCTTTTAAGAAGGTTTTAATGTAGACAGGACTCTAATTATAATGTTTTATTCTGCTAATATTGAGTCTGTACTTTCCTTTTATGTTATCTGTTGGTTTGAACATCTCAGTCTTAAAAACAAAAACAAACAGGAAAAAATGGTCAGGCTCTGCTGTAAAATAACTGGTGTTTGCCTTAAAAAGCTATATGAAGAAAAGCTCATCTCTAAGGCACGGACCATTGTTTTTGGACTCTATTCACCCCTTGCATGCTGAGTTCCAGCTGATTCCTTTATGGTGAAGGTTTAGTTTCCCTAAATGCAGCACCAATAGATTCAGGTTCTCTTTTGTCCCATCTGCTATTGTCGTTCTTAACAAGCAATGATGTCAGGACGTTATGCGTCTTATAATCCTCAATGTAACAGTGAGCGATAATTGGGAACTGTGTTTTTTGCACTATTGCACTTGTGTGTATGTTGCACTTGTATTTTATGTATATTTTCTTACACTACTTACACTTACACTACCAAATTTCCCCTCAAGGACATTAAAGTTTCACCTTACCTTACCTTACCTTACCTTACCTTACCTTACTTAGAGGTTATGTGTAAGGTTTTCTGTTAGTATTTCCATACAACCACAGCGTGTATAACCATGTTTTGAATGCAGGCCCATTAGAGGAAATATAGGACTCAAGTAATGTTATATAAAGTCATGTAGACCATTTAGTACAGTATGTGATGCAGAGGCGGGACCGAGTCATTGTTTTATGACTCAGGTCCAGGTCATGTAGCTAGACTCTACACCACTCATGTAATGTTTCTTTCTTAGCAAGTATGGCCATTAAAGAAACACTTAATAGGAAACATTAAAGGATATAATCACCACAGCAAGTCTTTCTGACTACAGAAAGGTATGTTCAGATTAACTGCTACTTGTCAGAATAAACTGAACATTTGAGCATTTGCAGGCAAGTGATTAGCCACCTTCTTCCAGCTGTCAGTTTGGGTTTATGTGATGGTTAGGAAAGAGAAGAAGGAAATGTGCAACAGTGCAGCAATAGCTGCATTTAAATTCAGACTGCTGTATTAGTCTACATCACATCATAGCCGTTGATTAAAAAAGCTTGACAGCCAAGTCCGACTTATATTTGCGAGGGAAATTATAACATTTATCAGATTTAGAAATGAAAATGTTTTAACTTTCTCTACAGTTTGATTCAAACGGTCACATACCTCGCCCTGTAGAGAAGCATGTCCTTTTTGACTGCCTCTGATCTTGAGTGTACCATTATTGTTGTGGCAGGGCTGCTTTCACATTGTGAGATTTGTGTCTCTCCCCCTCACAACTGAATGAGGAAACACAAACAGGACCCTTTCAGGTCACATCTTTTTCAAATCAGGAGGAGACACTGCTATAGCGGATCACCCCTGGTGCGCCGCATTTATAAATAAACCCACCGTGAGACAAGAAGCAGATTTAGTGTTTCTATGTAAAAGCAATTTTTACAACATAGTCACAAATATGGTCGATGTTGTCCATCGAGGCTCTTTGTTGGCACTATAAATTACAGGCTAAAGCGTGCCAGTCTGTTGTAGCAGTTATAGTGACACTTCAGGCCAGTATACAGAGAAGGACATGCCCTTGATGTGCTGAAGAGCCACGAGGAAAAAGGGGCTGATAAAAAGAGGGTGGATATCAGGCATGGACAGAGGTTAATGCGAGCTGAGCGACTCTGCAGGGCAGCGTACAAGCTACACAGTATACTTAGTGACTGAAGGAGGGACAGCATGATATTCATTGTGGTTCATTTTGAATTGTTGAATATTATTAATTGTCTGGCAGGAAATATAAGAGAATGCAATTATGCATACAGCAAACATTGCATTACTGAACACTCAAGAGCTACAAAAGCCTCTTATAAACATCAATTCACTGCATTCACAACACAATATCTTATTTCGCTTTTTTGCCAAAGCTTTTCTTTTTCGTGATGGGAAATATCATTCTGATGTTTAGTGTAGAGTCCCATAAATGGGAGGATGAAGAGGGATTTTGTCACTTTTCTCAGGTTGGCAGTCATAAGCCTGGATAAGCCCTCATAAATATTAGTGTGTCTCACACATACTGTTTCCAGTTGTTGCAAATATACTGGCAAAGTTTAGCACGTCCCGAATCCAAATCCCCCTATCTGGGTTTTCTAAATACCACTCTTCCCCAGCAGCATTAAAACATTCTGTTCAAATCAATCTAAAAACAAAAGGTCTTACCCTGACATATAGCACATACACGATGTAACGCTCAGTTATTACTGAGGGCCTTGGCTTTGCTGGTGAGCTGCATGAGGGATTTTGAAACAAAAACATTGAAAGACCAAAAGAGAGGATAAAGGTATTGCCACATTGGTTGGCTGAAGTCCTTGAGGCAAGCATGAATACACTCTGAGTCAATAATTTATGCACCCAGACACACACAGTCAAACACGCACACATACAAAGTGAGAAACAGAGAAACAGAGCATTGCTGCACAGGAAAAAAAGAAGAAAAAAGAAGACTGAAAAAGCTTCAGGGACAGAAACACAGACTGAGACTAACAACTGGAAGACATACATATGTTGCCAGATGTGAGATTCTTCTCTTCATTGTGAACGAAACAGAGACGCATCAAGAAGGTTTGAGTCAGTGATGTTTCTACTGTGTTCGCTGGTCTGATGTAAGCAGATAGTAAAGGTTTTTCCTTTTGGTGAATGCTTACAGTCATATGCTGTCTTCACACTGCCTGACACATCTCTTCAAGCTTACATAATGTAGATATGCCCTAATTTCCCGCTCCCCAGCAGAATTGGTTTCTTCAAGCAGCTAAGCAACATAACACCATCAGCCTGACAAACAGATTGAGTCAAAGGTGATCCGCTCTGGTTTGTTGTCTTATTAAAAAGGGACATTTTTTTTGCGACACAGATCCTGTGTTTGTCATTCACTCCTAAATGCAGAGCAGGGCAATGCATTCCAAGCAAGTCAGCTTTAGTCTTTTACACACAAAGCGTACAATTTAGAGTCTGTATTATAATACAGTAATCACATAAATGTCAAAGAGCCAAGTTACAAATTAGCTCGCGCTCTGTGTCAGCGTTCATGCTCAAGAATTGTTTTTCTGTGTCAGGTAATTGGATGTTTCCATGGATACCGCCATGTCTGCTAAGAATATAGTTTTGTGTCTGCCACATGTGCATGCAGATGTGTTAATGTTGCACAGTTACAGTAAGGTCACATAATCCTTATTGCAGCTTTATGCACATTTGTACAGTGGAGACAATACCTTTTGTTGCTATGACATGCTCCAGAACAAACATTTTGGATTCAAAAGTGAACAAGAAACTCATATTTGGGTAACGCACATTTTGTAATACTGCCTGAGGCCTGTTCTGCTGCTGCTATTTGTGCAGCTGTTTGAAAGCTTTAGGCATCAGATAATCATTTCATTTATACATGAGAGACTTGATCATTTAGCTTCATAGTCAGAAAGTATTTTGTGGTACTGAGGCACCATACAGTACTAACAATGCCATCTCAATGTTGATTATGCAACGCAGCCCCTTTCGTTATTTCCCATTTGCCTAATTGAAACCATGACAATGGCTTGATCTGAACATTTGAATTTGATATTGTAATTTTAGTAATGTTCTGAAAAATGCCAATGGGGGGTTTTGTGCAAGATTTTCAAAGCTGTCCTCCCTCTGCACTGTGACATTTACTTTACACACAATGGTTTACAGGGTGAAGGCAACACAGAAACAAGGGTATACCAAATGAATGCATATCTTTTATTCATCAGCTAACAACTAAAGAAACAGCACATTGTAGATATATTTACCCCACATATTCTTAGTTGCACTGTGTTGTTGCAATGAGAGACCAGGTTTTTGCTTTTCAGAGCCGATGCAAGTTTGCATGGAAATGCTGATGAAGTGTTCTATTTACAAATCAGAGGTTGACATAGAAAACCACTGTTTCATATGAAAACCAAACGAATCGAACAAAAGCAAACCTAAGAGTTGGAATAAGATTAAGACACTAACTGGATCTCTTTTTCTTTGCAAATTAAACATTTGCACATATACACAGGACAGTCACATTTCAATCGAACATATTTTTGGATTATCAGTATTTGTAGTCTCACATGTGACAAATATCGGCATTTGGTCATTGATTACAAAAAGCTGAAAGAGGAAAACATATTACAAATGTCTGTTATATACAGTAAAAACTGTGTTCAATCACACAGTTTCCTTTGCAAGATTCTTACAAATTAAAAGAAACATCTTGACAAATAAAATGTTAAAATTTCCTCCACATACACTGGCAAACTACATGATTTGCTTTTTTTGTGATGTGCTATTTTCTCATCTGTTGCATCGTTTGGTTGCACACAATTTACCACACATTGAAAAATATATATTTTGAGAACTGAAACATACATGTCACCCACTGCTCACAATAAAAACATTTTGTGTGTATCTGTCTGTGCAGGTTTACAGTGTTTTCACCACTAACTTGACAGCAATATATTGATTTTAAAAAATCCTACATGTAACAAAGTACAAACCTGTGCAGGTTTACATCATGCTGCACTGTGTCAGTTTCATTTCATTTCTTTGCATGGATTTCCAAAGAGCAGACACAGTTCAAGTGACAAAATAATCACAAAATGACTCTTAACATGTGGAAGGCAACAAACCAAGACTGTATACTTGATAAACAGCATGACTAATGCTGCAGTGTAATACATGGTGACATGCAGATAGAGTCCAGATACACCATGTCCTCTAATTAGCTGAGTTAAGATGACAGGTCCAGTGCATAATACTGCATATGAGGTGAATTTACTGTGTATTAAAGTCTCAAGGAAAGTCGCATTTCTGAGATTACACTATTGACCCATAAACTGCATAACAACTGGATGATGTGCTTAGATTCCTGTAGAGCATAGAACATTTTTATGCATAAAGACGACTTTTCATTTGTTGTGCTTTTCAGTCTAACAGCTAAAGCTTGCACATTTGTTACACTCCCCATCAATTCCCCTTAAAAAGAAAGAAACAGAGACTGCCAATTGCAGCCAAATTGCCAGATTTCATGCAATCCCGCAGTAAACAGATGAAAACAAACAATGGCAAATGATGAGATGTGTGTTCCGTAGTGATGCAACACACAAAAATCCACTCCCTAAAAACACATGTAATTAAAAATATATGAAGTTTTAGAAAAATGAATTATCCAAAATGTGGTACAAAAGTACCTCTGAATATTCATAAGTGTTAAGTCTCAAATTAACATTTATTGTATTATTAAATAGCATGTTTATGAGTGTTGCTGGGTGACTGAGAGGATGAGCTGTTGGCATTTTGTACAGATTGTCTAAGTATATTCTACATCTATGCATAGTGCAAGATTTTTTAACATGTGGTACTTGTATGTATACAGTTATCAAACCTACTTCTATGGCTATATGCACGAGTTACCATAGTGTGCATTTCAGAAAGTGACATCATTGTTAACCTGGAGAAGTCAATAGTGCATTTGTTTGTAAAAGAAAAAAGAGAAAGAAAAGAAACATTTCTTTGTATAAAAATATGCAATCATTCAAAATATGTTTTATATGGGCCCAAGGCCAACAGAATTGACAGATTTTCAGCAGAATTCCAAACAGAAGTATATGGAGATACCTTGGACTCTTATTGTATTGCAAATCTATTCAAATGTATTGCAACTGGAAGACAATTCCTGCATATCCATTTAGACATATAATAAAGAAAAACAGTTGTATGGGTACAATAAAGCACAGGAATGTGCTTTGATGTACTCCTCTGAGTGTCAAACTTTGCATATATTATTAGCTGATTTTTTTTTTTTTTTTGTGAAGTGCTTTGGTTCCAGTACAAATAAATAAAGACACTCATTACAATTCTTGATTCTCAACAAGTGTTTTTTTGAACTGATTGTTTGCCAGAAAATACAAATTTGTTACATAGGATATAGACCTTAAGAGCTAATTTTCTTTCAGTTACAATACATCTGAATACGGCTGGGATTATAATCGTTTTAGGTACAACATTTCTGAGTACAATACATTAATATTTAACTCAATACAAGTGCAACATGTGTGCATAATCCACAAGTGCTGTTGGTTTGGAGGTTGGGGACGCTCTGAGGGAACACCACAGACTTTCACAGATTATCCTACAGTATATGCAGCAGGTCTGCTCAGTATATTTTTAGTACACATTAATTATCCTCTCCCAAATCTGCAAACAAGAGAGCAAGAGAGATTTACTGGCATCATAATCTGTGATTTGATATATTAGATTGGAATTTGTTTTATGATCTCATGCATTGAATATTACCATCCCAGAGCTGTGCATAGTGGAGGGAAAACCGCCTCCCTAACGTGTCTGACTCTCCATTTTTTAACCAGAACAGGTCACGTTTTCCTTACAGATGTGTGACTACTGTCAACACCTACATGCAAATTCCCTACAAATACATTTACCTGCGGAATAAATTTGATTTAATCTCATGTGTGAGTTAGGACTCAAATACATTTGACAGGAGTGGGAGCCATATATATAACTGAAACAAAAACCTGCTTTATTTTTGGGATAAGAACATGTCATCTGCACGCTTCATTAGCACTCATGAAATGCAGCTAATTTGAGAGTAAAAGCTTGTTATTGTCAATGAGACAGCTCCAGGATGTATTTTATGTAGGGATGAGTCATAAAAGCCCCCGAATTTCTGGTTTGTTTGTTCATATTTACAAATTTAACCAAACTGTTACACCACGGGGGTAAAGGGATAAGTGATACTTTTAAACGAGTAGAGTTCCCCTTTATTACTCAATCCTGTGACACGTAATCCCCAGAAATGCATACTGCAGCTCACAATGAATTGTATAATAATGTGATAAAATAGTCCCGCCTATTTCTTAAACATGGTCTGGTTCCTGATTGAAATGGATACATTGCATCAATGCATCCACTCCGGGGTCAAGTCTCTTTAAAACTGTGTAAATGTTGTTCTTTTTTCAAGAACCTCAAGGTAGTCTGGATCAATATGAAGCTTTGCTTTCAGTTCCCAGTACTCGCTCCTGTTGGGCTCCACATACACAGTACTTGGTGCTGCACAATACAGAATTGTTCCTTGTATTCTATCTGGGTGCATGTATTGATGCCTCGCATCATAGTCTGAGGTATACTGACTGGATGAATGCGCAGCAGCATGCCTGCATGGCAACGTATTGCTGTAGCGTGTGTGCTTGTCAGGCTCAAGTACATCTCTGTAGTAACACTGATCGTCTTGGTGAGGGGTGGAGGGCTTGTTAAGTGGCTCTGGAGTGGTGGCGCTGTATTCGGAGCTTATTACATTACTGGCTGCCTCTTCATCCGAGTTACCCAGAAAAGCGCCGCTCAACTCATCAAAGTCTCTAAATCCATCCACTGATTTGCTGTCCGTCGGGGTTTGGGCTGTAGTTCTGCACGTGGACTCCGTGGGAGGTGGGATGTACTCGTATACATGTCCAGCAGATGTTCTGACTTTGGGAATGGATGCCTTTTTGTAAAGGCCATATTCCATGTTGAGAGAGCTTATGCATGCATTCATGGAGTTATTGTGCTCGTTTTGGCTCTTCTGACGTTTCTTTTTCATTACCACGAACAATCCTGCAGCTACAAACACAGACACAATGAACATGAGGAGAAGGGCAAGAATCATCACAGATAAAGGAATGGCGTTGTATTGTGCGTCAGAGTCCAAGGATGTTTCTATGGTGATAGTGCTGCCAGGGAACGATTCTTCAGAGGGTGGGATCATGGAGGCAAGTACATCCGAATTATTAGGGCAGAAATTAGATGTCTTAATGTATCTCATATCCTCCCCAGCCAGCTTCTTAGGCGAGCCACAGATGACATTGTTTACAACTGTACCTGTGCTAAGCTGCTCAAGCCACATCTTCAACTCCAGTATGCTGCAAGAGCAATCCCACGGGTTCTCAAACAAATCAACTTGCACCAGCGCTGTAAGCTGATCTAGCACGCCGCTGGCTGGCAGATAACGCAAGTGGTTGTTGCGAAGGTTTAGTCTGGCTAACGTTAGGCCGTTAAATGTTCCTACTGGTAAAGTTTTCAAGAGGTTATTGTTCAGAAAAAGAAGCTGCAGTTTGGGAACATGCTGAAATGTGTCAGAAGCAACCTCTTTAATGACATTATACTCTAAATATAAGAACTGTAGGGTGTCCAGTCCGTAAAACATTTCGGCTTTAAGATGGTCAATCAAATTCCCATTAAGGTACAGTCTTCTTAGATGTGTCAAATCGCCAAAAGCTCGGTCATGTATGCGAGATACTCGATTGTTACCAAGATGAAGCAAATCTAATCCGGTCGCCTCAATAAAATCTGATCGACGCACCACAGGGATAAAGTTCCCTGTTAGATACATCTTTTTGGGGTTGTAAGGTTTGGGATTTAAGTCAGAGATATGCTCAATCTTTCGCTCCTGGCAGTTCACATTCAGGCCAAGGTCTGAAATTTGAAGATTGCAGGTGCAGGCAGTTGGGCAATCTAAAGGCACGGGGGATTTAGTTTGATATGAAATAATTTGCCCATAATTTTGGGGTTTATTTGATGGGACACGAGCAGTGGGCCTTGATTTTAATTTGCCTGACTGGTGAGGTCCCTTAGTGGGTCTAGATGAGGACCTTGCTATCCCAGATGAGGTGAGGGAGGCTGTGACTAAAGCTGGCGTGGTCCTATAGTATGCATCGGTGCTCAAATGTGGCAGGGGTGGCATCTCATATTCAGCAATGGCCCTCCTCGGGCACAACTCCTGTTTTGAAACCTCATCAAGATCTCTCCCGTGAAGCCGGAAAGGGAACTCGCAAACAACATCGCCGACTAAAGCTGTGTAAGATATGCTCTCAAGCCAGGTTTTAAGAGCAATGAGCTCGCACGAACAGTTCCAAGGGTTCTCCTCCAGCTGTAGCTCCACGACGCTGTTCATGTGCTCCAGCAGACCTGAGTAGGGAAGCACTTTGAGCTGATTCCCCCTTAAGTCCAAATGAGTCAATGGAACATACTGGAAAATGTTCACAGGCAGAGCAGATATTAAGTTGTCATTTAGAATCAGGACCTCCAGATGTCGAAGTCTGCTGAAGGCATTAGGCGCCACATGAGTGATATAATTGTAATCAATTTGTAGATATTCCAGGCTTTCAAGGCCAAAGAAAAACTCTTCCTTCAAGGCATCAATTTTGTTGTTGTTGAGATGCAATCGCTTTAATCCCTGAAGTCCATTAAAAGCTCCTGCTTCAACCTCTGATATGTCATTATTTCCCAGATGTAATATTGTAAGTCCTTTGTATTCAGCAAAATCATTGGCAGATAGCTTTCTCAAAAGATTCCCTGTAAGCAGCAGATGATACTGAGGGAAGTACACTGGGCTTATGTCTGAGAGACTTACAACTCCTCTGTTTTCACAGCTCACTGTGAGAATCCCCTCTCTCTCCTCACAGGCACACAGTCTTTGACATATTTCTCCATAAGTGCCAAACATCTCAACAGTGCACACAGATGTTGCACTTAGCAAAACATATGAAATCCAAAAATGCATTTTCCTGCAAAAACGATGGCCCGAGCTCACAGTCCTGCTAAGGTATCCTCAATGTCATCTAGAAATAAAACACATACACACATGGTGATGTCAAAAACAGACTGCAATGAAAGCAACTTCCAACACAACAAGCTGTAGCCTGCATGAGTCAAAGGTTCATTTGCTGTTACCCAAGGGTAACTTCTATCTGTGTGGCTGCTGATTTTAAAATGGCTCAAACAAAGCAGGATAGAAAGCAACTCCTTCAAGCTATGTAAATAACAAAAAGCAAGGTCAAAGCGAGACATAAGCACAAAACAATGGTCTAAATCCGCTGTGAGGGGGAAGCCACGTCGCACATTTGCTTGTTAAGACATCAAAAAATGCAATTAAATATTGAATTTGAAAGATATGTAAATTACACAAAGGTTAGCTGAGATTCTGCATCACAGTGCACGCCTTGTCAGACATAAGACAGGCAGCATAATTCCTGTCTAAGTCCTGGTAGAAATACATACCTCACGCACATTGATCAAGATGTAGGCTCGTTTGGGTATTTCAACGCATCTTTTTATTTTTAATCCGTCAAAACGAAGGAGGGATCTATTCAGCGCGGGTACGTTCGTCGTCTCTAATGCACCGGAGAGGATGAAAGAAACGCTGATCAACCATAACTGCCAAATGCTTTTCTTTTACCACGCTGTGCCGGAGGAGACACAGCTATGCCTGGTAACAAAGTTGCTTATTCGCTCTCTCTCTCTCCCACTCTGTCTCTCTCGCTCTCTCTCTCTCTCTCTCTCTCTATCTCCCCCTCTCTCTCTCCGTGGACGCTCACGCACGCCAGCGCGCACGCACGCTCACTCGGTGGTCGGGAGGATGTCAAGTCATTTCATGCACAAAGAATCAGCTCACTGGAGCATCGAGATACATCCCCCCCCAAAAGATGTTGACCTACCTACAGAAAAGATGTCCCAAAAGAAAAAAAAAGAAGAAAAATCAATAATTCACCGGGCTAACAGGCGCGCAGGAGTTCAAACGGTCTGTTAAACCGCTTATCATGTTATTCATCCTGAAAACAAAACACAGCTTTTCATAATCTGTCAGAAGTGTAATGTTCGGCAGCTGGGGGGAAAGTGAGAAATATAGATTTTTTAAAATACTGAGAAAATATTGGTGACAGTGAATCTTTGTTTACAGGAATTGATTACATGTTTCCAGCTGGCAGAGCAGTTTGTTTACACCCCAGCTGCTATTTTGGTACATTTCACCTGAGAAAAGCTCTTGATCATGTCACAGGGCATAAGGTGCCCTGCAGGTGTCCATATCACACCTGCCAGTGAGAGGTCAGAGGTTACTGAGTTTGAATGGTTGATGATTCAGTCTGGGCGATACGGATGCCTTGATATCGCCACAATTTTGAAGGATTTCACAAAATATTTACAGACTTTTGATCTATAATTATCAGTAATGTGTGTGTGGGTTTTCTCCAGTTTCTCTGGCTTCTGTCCACAGTCCAAAGACATGCATATTAGGTGAACTAGTGACCCTAAATTGCCTGTAGGTGTGAATGTGAGTGGTTGTCTGTCTCTGTGTCAGCCCAGTGATAGTCTGGCTATCCCATCCTGTCCACGGATGTAATGAGCTTGCGCATCCCTTCAACTTTAAGGATGAGTGGTTACAGATAATGAATGAATGAATAATGTGGATATAATATATAACAACTGAGTGGGTAAAGGCAAATAACTGACAGTCTGGTAGCTTCAGAAAGAAACACATCCTTTTACAGCCCTGATCCTAAAAAAGGACGCTGTGTACATTGTAACTAAAAACAGAATGCATCAAATCAGAATGAGTGTATATTTACGTAAAAACAAAAGTTTCCAAGTTTGAACAGTAGTTATATTGTGTTTGTACTATATTCAACATAATGTATGTTACAAAGGATATGCAAATCATTGCATTCTGCATTTGCATTTTATGACCTTTTTCACAGCGTCCCAGCTTTTTTGGAGTTGGGATTGTACTGTAATGAAGCCTTTAAAGCCAGGAAAAGACAATATTACTATATTTACAAATCTTAGACGATATGAAGTCTTATATCACAATATAAAATGTGAAATATCAATATGTTGCCCAGCCACAGTTCAGTCTGAATATTTTGTCCAGGTAACAGCCAACCCTTGAATGAACTGTCACATGAAACCCATTTCAGCTCATGAAAAGCAGCACTAAAGTGCTTATATGGCCTGTGCAGAACAGCCTTAATAATCATGTCATCCACTGCCTAATGCATGAACACACTAGAGCTTTGCCATGCTACGATGTGTATTGATGGACCCCCACCCGTGCCAGCAGTAAAGCCTGTAAATTAGAAGTGATACTGTGTGAAATGGTGCAACATTTGCCTGTTGCTGCATTAAAACATTAAAACAGTAAACTATGAGTCACACTGTGAGTGTGAGTTTGTTTTCACCTGATCTTAATGAAAACTAAACAGCTCTGCTATGAGTTCTCGCAGCGGTGTAATTAAAGTGATTTATTTAATTATCTCGTTTTAATTTATCAGATGTAGCATCTGAGCTGGTGGCACGTGTTGCATACGAAAAACTGTGACAGTTCACTGAGAGTGCAATAGGTAAAGAAATCACCTGTCATGCCTATCTCATCATCGCACGGCCGCAGTCATGTGGAAACATGTCAAGTATCGCGTTGTATATCACTGTGTCCTCGTAGAGCTATATCCATCATCCTCCCCACTTGGCTCTTGCTCACATGGGAGGAGAGCAGGCACATCAGGGACACTGCCTGTGGCTCATATTAAAGAGTATGAAGGCTGTATTCAGGCTGCATGCAATTCATTTGTGCTTCTGTTTCCTCAGCCTTCAGAGGGTTTGCACTGCATATTGGTTGAGACCCTCAGCATTAGCTAAACCCTATCATTACACTGCTACTTCTGCATAAATTAGCATTCATGTTTGTTTCAATATGATAAACAAATTGTGCAGCTGGCACAAAATTACAAACATCTGAATGAGAGAAATCAGGTTTATTTTTTAAAATGTTCTTGGTTTTGTGGATATTTTTCCATTGCATTTTATTTACATTCACAAATATGTTTGCATCTCTCTGCAATATGATAATTTATGTTGTTTATCTATGGTCACAGTGTGCAGAGGGAACGTGAGGCACACACAGGCGATGCATGATACGAGCCTCATTTACTATCTCTCCAAGTCTTCCACGACACTGAACATAATCTTCACCAACTGGGAGCAGAAGACAGCCACTCTTCATGCACACACACACACACACACACACACGTGCGCACACAAAAGGGAATCAGCATAACAAATGACTGGAAGAAAATGATGATGACTAACAATTATGTGCTCCAAGGTCAGAAATACACAAATGGAGTTGGAGCTGTGCCACAGAGTATGATGGGTAGTGCTTCTGATATATGTTCCTTACAGATGGTGCGTCGCACTTTGTCATCTGTGTCCAGCTGTAGCATACAAGAACACTCTGCATCCCAGTGAACTTTTTCTGGTATTGTCTGGCAGGAACATTACTGTCAGGGCTCTCACAAGCCTTTGTTGCAACAGAAGCGATGTTGCACAGCAAACAAGGAGACAACACAAGGCTTTTTAAGATTATTCTGTCAACACATTATGCAAAGATTTTTTTTCTGGTACTGTGATGGTATTATGTGAGTTTTAGTCTGCATAGAGAACACTCCAAAGCTTCTGGCTATAAATATTTGCACAAGGTGCCTAAATATAAACCAATGTATAATATAAAAGACAGAAAATAGTGTTTCCTTTACTTGCACTGTGCAGGCCCGTGTAGAAGTCCCTGGTACTGAAACAACTTGTTACCACAGTGATGGTCTGATGAGGCTTTGAGAGGCAGCTTCAAAGCAAATGAGTGAGAAAACTGCAAGGTGTGGACATTGCAGACTGCCTGACACACTGCACCATGCATAATCTTTGCAAACACCGTGTCCATCAGGGAGGTACAGTGTTTTTCCAACAAGACCCGGGTCCCCCCACTGAACTGAAGCCTCTACTGAATGACAGAAAGAGGTCTTTTATGTCAGGGACAAAGAAGAACTGCGGTGGATAGAGAAAATGCATGAGAAAAAGATCAGCCAGGGCAGAGGCTGTTACAGGAAGAAGAGTGAGGACAGGCTGCAGCAGAAGAATGTGAGCAAGTTTGTAGGAGCATGAAAAACATCTTTGGTTACAAGAAATCTAACAGCAGGCAGCTGAAAACATGCCTCCCAGAGTATATCTGGTGTCCCTGGAGGAGGTGGGGGAGAAAAAGATGATGGCCACATTATCAGCCATCATGGACGACATCCTTCACCCCCTGCATGGATCCCTAAGTGCCCAGGGCAGCCACTTGCCTGGCAGGCAGCTCCATAAATAAAGGCACACTGCAACATGTTCTTCATCTCTGCTGCCATGAGGCTCTGTCTCCACTATACTCAGCAGACCATAAAAACCAGTATGGACTGTACTTAATAGTGGTTTTTGAACTATTTATATGATTATCCATTATTATTATCGTCCAGCACTACCTGCTTTATGATGTTATCAACCTTTGTTCACTTTCAAATGTACACTTTTATCACGTATTATCTCAAAATGTTCTCAATCTTTTTTTAGCCAAGGATCACTTCGGTAGAGATAGAGGATACTTCAGGGACTCCTTCATGTATGTTTCTTTGAATAATGTGGCATAGCCTATTTTTTACACACATGCAATACAATAGATTACATGAGAAAAAAAAAGAATAGAATAAATAATTTTAATAATAAAAAATACAATCATTTTTTAAAACGTGTAAAAATGTAAAAGTAAATAAAAATAATAAATGTAATAATAACATTGTTGATATTACTATATTACTATATGTTTATAAAATAAACAATAAAAGGTAGACTAAAAACTAGCCCCATGTAGGCTAAATAAAACCTTCTGATTATTTTAAATAATATACAATAAAAATATGTAAACATACATGTGTAGCATAGAATAGATAAATAAATTAAACATTATATATATATATATACTATAAAAGCCAGACTTAACACAAACCTACTGTAGGCTAAGTAAAAAAATACATGAATTCTGATTATTTTATACTATATAATAAAGTTATTTAAACATATAAAGCATATCAAAATAAATAATATAAAATAATAAAAAAAAAGAACAATTATAGCCCTAGCTGGATATGATAGGCATATAAAGAGAAAAGGAAATAATTTGTGTAAATAATTAATGATTGATAAAAGTATAAAATAAATGCCAGTTATAACAAAGTTGTCTTTCATGAATCACTTTTCATACATTTCATGAGGAATCTTTTTCAGGGACCCCCTGGCAGAGTGCCACAGGCCCCACTTTGAGAATCACTGGTTTATCTATAAACATATTTACTTCAGAGCACTCTCATGCATATTTAATTATGTTTTTACTAAGACTCACTATGTAATAGTATGACTTTATATTGTGCATCTTAATGTGCTGACACTAAATTCCTTGAAATCATTGAAATGTCATTTTGTTATTTATCTTGTTTTCTGTAACCAACATGGCTGCTTAACCCCCCTGGGTTGTTTGGGAGCACATTGGGGCTTCTTCACTTCACTTCACCCACCAAACTGCACACTCTTTCCTCAACTGCCACATTATTTTATCCTCACCCGCCCCCACCTCAAACATACCCCCTAACTCCACTGACCTGCATGGTACCCTGGACTTTGTGACGAACAGACATTAAACCGGACATGTGGACTTTTTCCATTTGACCTTTTAGAGGACGTCCTGTTGTTTTGTTTTTTATAATTGGCATTTTCACAGCTACAGCTCCTATTACACCCTCAGACACCTGAGGGAGGATGGTGTCTCTTTGAATTAGTGCTCCTGTGGTTCTTTAAATTATTTATTTCCCAAAGTCCAAAAATTTGTGTCGGGGTGTTTCCTTGTCGTCTTAGAGAGCTGAGTCAGAGAGTGCTGCTGCTGTGAGCCCATTGATTTATTAATGAAGTATTAGCACATACAAATAAACTTCACAACCATGGACAAGTGCAACTTGTTTCACTTTCTTATAGCACAATTTTGCTACATTCCGATATTAGCATAACACACAGTATTGTGAAAACAGTATATATTCATGTTCACTCTGATATTTTTACGATCTTTAATATTTCTCAGCTTTTTCAGACTGCCCTGCTGCTCTGACACTTTAACGTCCCCTTGTGTGATCTATAAAGTTTTTCTTATTTCATAGTAGCCATAACTTCTCAGACTCAAGATCATAACATTTTTATATCAAGGGCCCATCAATAGATCTACCCGTGGAAGCCCTTTTACGCCTTAGAAGAACTTTTATGTTATACTGCCTGTTTATGATGCGAGAGGAAATGCTGTATTTGATCTTCTTTCTTTCTAGTTAATAACTCGGAGCTCTCCAAAATGTCATCTGAGACGTCTTGGAAATGTTTCAAGGGCCGCTGGTGGTCCATGAACCCTGTGTGGACACTGTTGCTCATAACATGAAACTCAATCAGAGGCTTTGTTTTTATGCAAGCTGCTGTGGCACCACCTGTTGGTCAAAATTAAGAAATACAAAAGGAGAAATAGAAGACAAAGTGAGGATTGTACCTGAGAGTAAATGTTGATTATTTGACGATATCGTTCATATGGATCATTCTTACAACACAAATGTTCAAAATACAATCAAGTTGTACAGATGTTTAAAAAAACTTCTTTCAGTGAAATCAGAAGCCATTATCAGAGGTCCACAAGCATTTCTCCCAGCTTGGGTTCTTTATCTGTTTGCATCAAAGTGCAGGAATCTGAGTATTATCATTTCCAAAAACATAAAAATTTACCAACAAGTAAAGTCACTTTTAATCATCCTATCTGCAACTTTGTATAATCTCTAAAATTTGATCTTTTTTATCTCCTTAGAATCTGGAAACTGACCTCCATGCTGTCATTAGATCCTGCTTAGACTACTCCAACATACATAAGAGTCCACATAACACCTGTTAAAGCATCCCTACACTGGTCACCTGTATAGTTTAACAACTGATTTTGAAATTCAGTCTGAAAGCAGCCTGAGCTCCTCAGGCAGAGATCTGTTAGTAAATCCTTAGTCAAGGCTAAAAACCAGAGGAGCTCGAGGCTTTGGAGTTACAGCCCCACGTCTCTGGCACAACCGACCAGAGGAGATCAGGCAGGTTAACTCCATTCAGTCTTTTAAATCTCTCTTTAAAATGCACTTTTAATGCACATTTTAATTAGCATCTAATTATCTTGAACTGGTTATTCTTATGTTTTACTTCACCATACTTTAGTAATTCACACCTTGCTTGTAATAATTATTGTGTTAATTCAAGTTTTATTTATAATTATCTGGTCAATTTTCTATTTTTCCTTTTCTAAAGCATTTTGTAATGTAGTTTTTAAATGCAACATAAATAAAGTTGTTATTATTACTGTGAGAAGCCAAGGACGTTGCACTTAAGATGAAGTCAGCCTTCGCTGTATCTCTGCATAGTTGGTTGTAAAAAGAATAACAACAAAAAAAGAGGCATTTCAAATCATAATCACTCTTTACAGGTCAGGTCAAGTTAAACTGCACTTGCAAGATCAGAAATTTACAAGAGAAAAGCTGGATTTCTTTTAACTGCTTCAACCTTGTGAACAGTTAAATAATGGCAGAAAGAATACAAGAGAACTGAGAGCTGAAGAGGTGAGTATATCTATCCATCATAGTGGGGTCAACACGAACCAGGAAAAGAATTATCACAAACAAGAAAAAGCCATTTGGTATACTTGTTTCATTTCTATAACAAACAGTAAAAGAAGTAACTGGAGTGAAATTGCTTGCAGTTACTTCCATTTGCTTCACTTTGATCTCTGACATGAAGACAAGAAGAGTGTTTTTCACTCCAACAGCTGCAGGTTTATAATGACTCAGAAGAATCTTGAAGTTAAACAAAGAATTTTTTAGAGACTTTTTCACAATAATTTTGACAAAAATAATATGTTTACTAATACAGGTGTAGTTTGAAAATTATTAAATTTAAATTGATTCATGGCATATTGTGCATGCATACAACATTGCCTAGCATGCAGATATTACAGAAACATGCATCTACATATATATATATTTATATAATACATAAGAATAAATTGGCATGTATGCATAGGTAGAGACAGATGTATGAAAGACCTAATCATATGCTTATCCATATATATTACATGTGCACATACATACACATACACATACACATAAGCATGCATATGCAAACATGCACCACACACATTTGTAAATATCAACATCTGGTAGTTTTCTGAAAACACATAGGGAAATCAAATTACTTGTCTGTTATTGTTTCTTTGCATCGTTTTATTTTTTCTATTTTAACTCTCTCATTTTTGTATCTCATTCTTTTTTCTTATTATTTTACCAGTTCTTCATCTCCCTAGCTTACTGTTGTAATTATGTGATTGAATAATTACCTACCTGAACCAGACCGAGTCTTTTGGAAAATGACGCAGTTTCCGCTTAAACCTCAAGGTGTCACTGCTGCCCTAGGAAAGAATTTTGTTTATTTTGTCTTCCTTCCTTTGTTCTTCCTTTCTATCACTAGGATGAGGGGACATTTAATGATTCACAGCTGGAGTGAATATACAACTAATTTGAGCTGAATATGTCAAACAAAAACTCACAAATCCACTAATTCAGTGCAGATGGACGTTCTCCAAAAACGGTCATGTGATTAAATGCTTAATGCAAAGCTTGATGCTCTGATTTGCAGCTGAAGGTGACATTTTTTGTTTGAAATTAACAAAGTGATTGTTGCACATTCTAGGATTTTTTTCTAGAGTGATTTTTCCCTTTAAGCATGTCATATACTGGCAGCACAGCTCGGGGGAAATACTCTTAATACTAATCTACTCTTAATTTGATAAGAAATTCCATGCATTTCCATCTGGCACACACTTTTTGAAGCAAAACAGTTAATTTGGTTGCACTGGCAAAAAAAACAAGATATGCATTAATTAGCGTTTAAATATTTTAGAAACACTATGACAGGAAGCTGAAAACAATGTCGCCTCACTTGGCTGAAAAATAACATCCAAAATACTGGAAGCCAACACTTGAAACTGCTACACGTTCTGGTTGTGGGAATCAGAGAGCTGTCTGAAAGCACAGCTATTTACTGCCTTCACAGCTCCTGCTTAGGGCTGATGGGAGCAAGATAAAAGTCTTGACATGTTCACTAAGGTCAATTGCTGTGTGGTGTCTGTATGTAGCCGGATACGAGGAGGGCTTCTACCCTCTTAATTAAATACTACATCCACCTTATCTCAGTTCCTCTTGCTGACAAGACTCTCCTGCAAACTAAAGACATCTTTTCTTTGGCTGACAGATCAAATGCTAATGAATAAACAAACAAGCAAAAATCACCATGCAAGTCTAGAATGAACAACTGTGTCGGAGCTCTCCGAGGATGGCAAAACCCACACTGCTAATCTGATGCAGAAAGATCTCTGCGGGCTTTATCTTTGACTCCGATGACTCAAGAGCCGAGGTAATTACCTTGGTCAGAGAGGTCGTTGTGGAACATAATGGAAAAGTAACTGCGTGGGGAGTTGAACTTAGTTACATTTAACCAAGTCGGGGCAAGGACACTGAATGAAGTGCGGCAGAGAAGGAAGAATATGTCAGCTGTGTTATCGTCTTAAATCAAAGGAGTGAGGAGAGACACAGCTGTGTTGTGTTGTTGTGCAATTACTGTGACCTACATGTGTGACAATCAAAATTTGACAGTTTTGTCGTTTTGTTTTTGTCGTAATTGTTTTAAAATTAAATCCTGGCTAACACGGAGCTACTTTGATTGTCGAGTGTTTATACTTTTCCTACTTTTCCCCACAGAAACAGGTTGTTACAGAATTCCCCACAGAGAAGAGACAAACAGTGGATTGTAAAAGTGTGGCAGCAGGGTACTTGAGCTTTATTTAGCTATGTGCCTTTAATTCACAGGGGGATTGGGTGCAATGTTGATTGTTCACAACCAGCATTAAAAAAAATGGAAGCCTCTATGATGTTGCCACGGTAACACACATTGTGCCTTTAATGACAGCCTCTGCTCACATCTTTTGGGTAATCATTTGTAGCCATCATCGCATCCAGCACACACTGCACTGATGCTGTGCACTGAATAAGTCATGGGGTTGCATATGTTTTACTCATTAAGCATGCATTTTTATAATGGGAATCACATTGTGTCATTCACTTGTTTACACATGCTAATAAGCTCCCAGTGTGTGCATTTGCATGCATGTTGTGTCATGTTGTCTGACAATGTGTCGCTGTATGTTTAAGAGTTTGTGCATGTTTGCATGCGTGTATCAACATGTTGTTGCTTGGTGAGATGTCCCTGTTCCGCACCAGCGATGATCATTCGGCTGACCATCACCTCTCTCACTGCTCTCATGTGGATTTAGTTATAAGGCAGGGGGAAGAGCACCGGCTGAGACGACATAAACAGCATGAGTATTTCTATCACGTTTATCAGACCATCCACCAACCAAACAGTTATGGAGTTGCTTTCATTTTCAGCTCATATTTGTATAGCCTAAGGCAGTAACCCAGAGTAATACCTAGTGGCAAGCAGGACTCAGATAGTTGTACATCACTGACGTATTAATGTCTTTACTCAATTAAGGTGAGGTTGCATGTTTGTGAAATGTTATTCCACCTAATAGCTCAGGTTTCTCGCTGCCATTCATAATCAATATTTCATCTGGATATGCATAGAAATAGGAGCATACGCCGGTGTATTCATTTAGCCTGAATTCTCTGTATAAGATGACAGTCTGCGCTGCATACTTAATTGCAAATTCAAAGGATGAGGGGAAAATTACTTGTGTGTGCTTGCATGGTGTGAATGTGTGAGAACCCGCAGCCGGCAATACATCTCAAGGTCTTCCTAAAATAGAGACAAATTTTCATTTTAACACATTATCACCCCATTAAGTCATTTGGAAATTGGTACCAAGCAGTCTCTTGAAAGCTCAGTCTGTTCATCTCTGTACTGAGCTCTATGGACTTTATTTATGCTTACCTTGAGGCATCTGCGTGTGTTTGTGCCGTCTCTTCAAAACCTCCTTCAGTAAGCAATGGTGGTGTTATGAGGATTCGAGGGGCACACATCGCTATGAGTTTAAAGATAATCTTTGGAAGCAGAATTTTGGCCTCGGTACACCTGCTCAAAGAAAAGGTTTGTGTTTCGTTTAAGCTCCTGGAAATGACACGCTCCACGCTTTCTCTTCCTTAAAACAATGTTCTTTCAGGGTTTATTTTGACCTGTTGGAATTTCAAAGAGATAGTACTCCAGCTGTGGGCTACCTCTAGGACCTCAAATGCTTAAAAGGACTGTGTGCATGTTTGGGGATTGTTTTGGGGCCTTGGATTTTTACGAAGACTTCAAAGAATAATGGGATAATTATTGCGCTTACCACCAGAGGGAAAGAGAAAGGGAGAGAGGGAGACACACACTGAGACAGACAAACTGAGAGAGAGAGAGAGTGAGAGGGAGGGAAAAAGGGAGTAATGAGTGTTCAAAATAGACAATAAATCTAATAGCGTGCAAATTGGGTGGAAATACGCTTTCACAGGAACATCAAGTCTGTGATTAATACTATCAACTTTGATGCTGTGATCTTGTCCTTTCTAAGGTTGATTTCAGGAAATTTCACGTTGGAGTTTGAAATTGCTGCAGAACATTTTTTTTCCAGTATGGAGTGTTTAGCCCAGGTAACACCAAAACAGCTGTTGCAAGCGTGGCTGATAGCAGCAGGCTCACGCTGATTAAATTGCAATCGATTTCAGCAAAATGTCAGGAAACGCAAGGGTCTAGTGCCATTTAATGTGCGTCAGATGAGGGCTGAAGGTAAGGGTCTGTGTTATCACTCATATGTCACAGAATGTGGAGAATGACAGGTTGGTGCCAGGAGTTTAATTGGCGTTAACGCTTGTGGTGTTGAGCGCAGCCTGAGTCTCCAAGGCAAAGCCCAGTCAATGCGAGTCAAGAGAAGCACTCAACAGGCTTTGAAGGGAAGCAGTTATATTTACTTACTGAGATGGATTTTGGGGGGAATTTTTTTCTCAGCCTTACTACAGTCTGGAGAGTGATGGGAGGTATGAAGTTCAAAAGAAATAAAAACAGAAAACAATAACTTGAGTACACAGACATCAGGATCAGTCAACACTGGGGCTCCTCTGAGCAAAAGAAATCCTTTGCTGATAAAAACTGACTTTATTGACTAATAAAACAGAGCCTATGATCAATATGCCTGTAAATTGCTTTTGTTGGATAAGGCGCCACTAGAACTGAATAAATATAATCATGCAAAATAGCCTCCCTAGATCTATTGGTTATCTAGGGCCTATTTATACATGTGGCTATTGTTTCAGTAGCAGAGACTGAATGAAACCACTATCAAATAATTAATGTACAAAAACATTTTTGTGTGTGTGTGATTTTGAGACCCTTCAGTTTCAGAGTGCAATTCACTTCAACACTGCTTTTGTAAACATGAACGCCTGTACATGTGTATTTGTTATGATCACATTACTTGTGATCAAAATCTAGTTGATAACTTTGCTACCATCCACATATCAATCAAGTGCAGCAACACAAGGCATAAAAAGACAGCTAATATTACATACTAGTCCATTAGCCCTTCAGTTCAGGAAGCTCTCTAAAAGCCATTTTCTGCTTTACTCTTGTCATGTGACCTCTTGCTTAGTCACTCTCTCCTTTTCTCTCCTTATTTTCCTCCATCAACATCCTTTTTGGTGTCTTTCGCTCAGCCATGATATCCGTAGAGGCTGCTATTCCCGCTAATTCCCACTTTCCCTGCTCCGGTTCAGGCACAAGATCGGTGAGGCCCCACACTACAAAGTCCTGTTCCATGTGGTCCAAAGCTCTTTTGCAGCGGTGTAAGCACCCAAACTCCCCCAGTGCTCCCAGCTCCCAGAACTGGCAGTAAGGCTAACTGCACTAACTAGCTGACAGATGTTGCACTTTGCAGCATTAGCAGTTTGCAATACTTAACAAGTAAAGCCTTCTGTCCATCGGGAAACTGCATAAACCATAGAAAATCGAGGCAGAGCAGCAGCCTCCCGGGATGAACAGAAGCCAATGCTTAAGAGCCAAAATATGTAATGATTTGATCGGCCACTTGAGATTGGCTCCATAGCCTAGTTGTAGCATAGTTGTCTCGAACAACAATGACCTCCATGTTAAAACGCCCAACTTTGCAGCAAAAATAAAGATGTTTACAGCTGGGAGCTAGGTGACACCACAGAGACAATATTCATATTTGATACAGTCTATGGGGACACCAAGAAAACAGTTGTCCCCATAATATGATTCAGTTTCAGCAAAATCAGAGGCATAGCTGCTGGTGTGTTGTAAAGCTACTTCTTATAAGAGTTCATGCTGCTCACCAAAGTTATAGTGCAGGAATAAGCATTCAGGTCACAGAGTGGGAATGACCGAGGCACCGTTCTCTTTATAACGAGTCAGTGTAGCTTCAAATGGTTTTGAATCTGTTATTTTTGGGTAAAATACTCATGTAATGTTTCTATAAAACATCTTAGCTGACAAAAACCATAAATACTAATTAGCCCGGTAATTGACCAGGAGTGGGCGGCCAGCCTGGTCAACCTGCTCAGTTAAAGGTATCAAAGACATGAGGAGATTATTCTTTTGGATTACCCAAATGGCTTTGCAGGGAAAAAGCCATTAATCAAAGGCACCCTCCAGTCACGAAATAGCTCCATAGAAAATATCTACAACCTTCTCATTTCAGCTCGGAGATTTCTGGCGAAGCTATAAAGCACGGTGTCATGAATGACTGGCCCCACTCCAAACCTATTAATGATGTGATGATTGAACTCTCATTCACAGAATAACCCAAGACACTCAAAATGTCATATCAGGTTTGTCAGCAAAGGTTGTTCTGACAGACCAAGGTCACATACTGGAGATGTCGATGCCTTGATGTTAACTTTCTGAGTAACAATGGTGTGTTCGCTCGTAATTTTGGCAAATGATAGACAGCAGTTGCACACACACCACACAGACCTGGACCTTTAATCATTTCGACCATACATAATCATTTCCTGAGCACATCAAGCTGTCCAGGAAACAAAACCTGACTCATACTGTATGTTGGCCCATTAACTGCTGTCAAACAGAATAAATGTGACATGTATAAGAGCTGCACTGAAACACTCAATGAAAAACATTACACACTTCCTCCACAGCATCAACATGGAGACAATGAATCTATTTCCCTTGAGAATTTGTTGTCATGAATTTCATGGTCATATGAATTTCCAGATGATAAGTTACTCTCACTGCCTCTGCTACCAGTAATGCTGTGTTTCATTCATGTAAAACACTTTCCTCTGGATGTTGTCCTCCTTTGAATCGACTGGGGGATCTCCAAAATTCCCATACGAAGAATGACAGATAAATAAAATGGAATTCACTTGGAAGTTATCTCGAACAACAGATAATTTATTCTCCTTTTGTTTCCTTGTTTTTCTTCCTCTCTGCAAGGGGTAGGAAACGTGTGAAGTGCTGGCTAATTTATCACAAAACAATACTGAAGATCATCTGTTGGAGACAATGTATATCGTATAATATTTGAATGATAAGCTGATGCTGTTATGGATATTCATAAAGTTAAAAGTCCTCAGGACTTGCAAAGCTGCAGGAGTAATGAGCGAGGCGGAGTGGGTGGATGAGAGGGTGAATTGGATGTGGGGGAAGGTGTTTTGTGTTTTATTTTGCATTTTTCAGTTGTGTTTGTGCCATTCAGTGTGAATACAATGAAAAGCTAAAACAAAGCTGGTCACAAAAAGGCATTATTCATATCCTATGAGTGAATTTGTGGCTGTAAGCTATAATTTTTTATCCAAGTTCTAGTTTTGATGATAGTTTCTGAGCTTAAATTTCTCTATAATTCTGCACTGCATAGTTTGTCAGAAGATGCAATGTTATTATATTACTTTTTTTCCACTGAAATGGCCAATTACTTGCAGTGTGGTGCTGCTTCCTATCAGTTTATGGCCTGGGGAGGATGAGCAGGACAACCAACAAGCTTCGGAGATCAGTGTGCTATCAAAGCCTCATGGAACCATAGTGGTTGAATGGTGAGAAAATAATTGCTCTTATATTTAAGATGAGGTGATCAAGTCTTGTTAGCAAGCACATTACTAAATTTAGATAAGCATGTTGGACAGAAGACCCCCAGTTATTATGTTACAGGCTGCAAAAGAAACTCTGTGTGAGTAACAGTATTCTGGAGCTGAGGCCAGTAGAACAAAGGCTAGCTTGGAAAAGGGTTGAGACTTCTGCGCTCCATGCAAAACTGCCTTAAGATAAAGTTCTTAAAGTGGCTGTCAGATGCTGCACTGAAGTCAATAATAAAACTCCCGCAGAAGGTTCTTCACTGCTGCCTTTTATTCCCTTCACCCTGAGAAAAACAGCACTGTCCTGAAAGGAAGAAGATACTGCAGTCCCCACATGTCCTTTCTCCCCCAATATTTTAGAGATGACACTCAGGTGCCGTTCTAACCACTGTCACTTTACTATTCGACTGGTTTTCTTTTAGTTCGATTATTTCTTACTCTCTTTCTTACTTACGATTTCTGTGCCACACTTGACCCCGTGACGTGTTTTCATCAAGGTCAGAGAAAAGTGGTTATGAAAAGAAAAAAATGCAACATTGTATTGAGATCCAGCTCTAATCTCTTCTCTCAAGATGACGGAAGAAAAGGATCACATATGACGGAAAAGTCTTTAAAATGGATTGGAAAAAAAGATGACGAGAGCCCACGCAATCACTCCACCCTCTGGTGCAACAACTAAATCCCCAAAGGAAACTCCTCATAAACATTCAATTTGTCCAAGGCTGCTCAAAATGCGTTCAGTTTCTCATTTATTGCACCTTTGGTGCATATCCAGTGGAGCGCTGTGGTAGCATGTCGACCAATCAAATAACCTGGAAACAGGTTTCCTGCTTCTGCCATCATTTCCACCCCTCTGACAGCCCTTCCAATTTAATTCAATCAAATCTAGCTAAATTACACATTGAATTAATTGTATATTAATCTAATTTGATTTGGGTGTAATCAGTGACATGATTTGTTTGTTTAGATCAGCGGGAAGGTTCACAGTGAGGCCGGATTGTGGGATTTAAACATCATGCTGGATGGTTACGTTTCATATCCCTCACTAAAGGGAGAAAAAATAAGGGATCAAGGGAATGTAAATGCTCCCTCACCTCATCTAAGCCAGAATGAAACTCCACTTTGGCTGCCATTTTCATCCACACGTGGAGTTTTCAGGAAGGGGAATAGTGAAAAGAACACATTTGCCTTCACAAATTGCATGAAATCCTGGCCAGGATTTAGTGATAAGGGTTTATAGCTTGAAGAGACACTCGCATTCTGTCAGTGAAGCTTTTGGTTGATGCCATTGAATCAATTTTTTATCTGCAATGAAAAAGTGACCTTGAGGAGTGAGGTGTCTAATTATCAAGGTTATACCATTCAGAACGATTAGAGTTATAGTGAGTTTTTTTTTTTTTTCTTTTTCGTTGTTGTTTTTTTCTGGGTTAGATGCTGCGTCCTTGTTGCAGACAGGCTGTAATGAGAATTGAAATGAGAGTGGATTGGACAGGAGGTATTGCATCACTGTCTGATGCAGAGTCTTCAGTCAGTGCCAGTTAAAGCACGCTGGTTTGAAATGGGGATGCAGCTCATTTTCGTTGAGCTGCCTCTGCTTTTGGCTTTGTTCAGGCTTTAGGTAAACAGTAAGCAGACCTTGCATGATCTGACTTCAGATGTGTGGATGCATGATTATTTTGCAAAAGGACTATTTGCAAAACCTAAAGAGAAAATATGTGACATTTTACTTTGACAAATTCTGGGAGAAGGAAGGCCAGATGGACGAGAAGTAGAACTGCGAATCTCACTGTAGTCACGGCTCTGGGGTCAATATTGCAAACAGTGTTTCAACTCCAACACAAACAAATTTTGATCCTAGTGCTCCCACTGATCCAAACATTTACTTATCCAGATTTACTTCCAGTTATTGCCTGAAAAGACAAAGCAGGGCCTTTGCCCAGCAGAGTGTGGATGCTGTAAAAGGATGTGTCATTTGATTGATGACTCAGGCTTTGACGTGGTTGTCTGTCAACTAGTTCTTTGATTGTGTTTTATTGCTTTCTTAACACTGCAGCTTCTGGCACGAGATTAAGATTCTGGTCAACGTCGAGACCTTTTTAACCTCTAATCAGCATAGATGTAGCACCATGCAAGCACTGGAGTTTCTGACTTTAATTATGGACTGTTATTATCATTGTGGGATGAACACAGAGGTCACTGAATCTTTGCAAATTGACTTTAAAAATTCTGTTTTTGTTCTCAGCTTTGACTCAGCCTTTATGAGGCTTTAGAAGCATATAGGAAGGAACATAAAGGTCAAAGCATCTTTCACTCCTACATCTTGTGATTATCTACATAGAAACCAACAAATCCTCCAAACCAAACAACCACATACACGTAGATGTAACAATTTTAAAAATGCAGTTAACATTTTCAAGCATTTACAGTTTGGTAAGGTTTAGGAAACAGCTACTTGGTTAAGTTTAGGAAACAAAACTTGATTAGGCTTAAGAAAAGATAGTTTGCTTCAAATATCCAAATACGACTCACATATATGATGTACATATTGGCTATGAGGTTTTATTGGCATATGTGATCCGATCTCTCTGAATGCATTTAAATCCACACTGAAAAAGCGAGAGATTGATTCATCCAGTTGTTGTTGTGTTAGCTGACGTTGTTGTTGTTGTTGTTGTTGTTGATTTCATGATTGTATTGTACTTTTAGCATTTTTAGAGTCACAGACCACTATGTGTTGTAATAGTATCTGTGTGTCTTGTGTCTGTTTTGTTTTGACTTCTCCTTTGTTTGTGCTGCTTTTCTGTCTTGGCCAGGAGATTTTTGATCTTAACGGGACCTTTCCTGTTTAAATAAAGGTTTAATACAAAAATAATAAAATATGGAAAAGTATGAGGAGCAATGCATCTTTTACTTCTACATCTTATGTTTATCAACATAGAAACCAACAAGTCCTTCAACCAAACAATCACATAGAGCCACAACAGGAAGCAAGAAATCAGCACATCCTCATAACTAAATGCAACAGTTTTTAAAATGCAGATTATATTTTCAAATGGTTACAGTTTGGTAAGGTTTAGGAAACAGCAACTTGGTTAAGTTTTGTAAACAAAACTTTGTTAGGCTTAAGAAAAGACAGTTTGTACCAAATATCCAAATACGACCCACAAATATGACGTACATATTGGCTATGAGGTTTTACTGGAATATATGGAAAAAGTATGAAGAGCAATGCATCTTTTACTTCTACATCTTATGTTTATCTGCATAGAAACCAACAAGTCCTTCAACCAAACAATCACATAGAGCCACTACAGGAAGCAAGAAATCAGCACATCCTCATAACTAAATGCAACAGTTTTAAAAATGCAGTTTACATTTTCAAGTGTTTACATTTTGGTTAGGTTTAGGAAACAGCTACTTGGTTAAGTTTAGGAAACAAAACTTGATTAGGCTTATGAACAGACAGTTTGTTCCAAATGTCCAAATACAACACACAAATATGAAGTACATATGGGCTACGCACAGAAGTTATGTTATACCCCTTCAAGTGACAGTGTTGACTTTTGTTTTTTCACCGGACACGAAGACTTGTCTGCTGGGTCAAAGTGCTGTGTTTGTTTGACCCACCGGCTTTAGACGGCCAACAGAGGCCACCTCTAACTACAAACGTACATGATGCAACATATTCTCATCACAACTTTTCAGCTATCACACTTCACGGAACCTCTTTGCTTCAGTTTTGGATGTGTCACTTTCTGCTAGTTACAAACAGCTACTTCCACACTTAACTACAGTATGCACTTACACAGGTCCACTCAAAATAACAATGACTCTTGTTTTCACACAGGACATGAACAGGATGTGCATCGGTATCACACGCCGAGGGCTGTGACAAAGTGTCGTCGCCTGATGAGTTGGGAGCCAGACAGAAATATGTGGCATTTTAAGCAGCTGTACAAATTGGGTCTTTTTCTTGGGGTATGGACAGTCTGAAAATAGCTACAGATGGATGTGAGGTATTGTGCTCGTTACGCTAGTTACATAGGTGACAAAGAACTTTAATGTTTATTGCATACTGTACATAGCTTGAAATAAAATGATTGACTTTTTGTTTCACTGGGGACACTAACAACAAGGTCCACTTTCGATCCAGAGTTCTTTATTCTCTTTAACCTCTCTGTCACTTCAATTTTACCTTCCATTATAATTACTATGGCAATTATAAAAGTAGCCGCCTAACAATAGACATAAATATGGGTTTTGATAAGCTGTCATACTTATGACATATAGGGTGGTTTTTGGGGGTCACTCTCCTGTAAATCCTTGATGAAAGGGTTTTTATTGCCCTGTAATAAATACCTCCAAAGCATACAGGCTGTTACAGGAAAATTCATATGTCTTCTTCATTTTGGTTTGGTTTTCAGATGACACAGTGACGATGAACAGGACTGAAAAGAGAGATATAATACCATTGCATGCAATTAGATTCAGACCCATGCAAGAGCTGAAAATGGATGATTTCCCAGGGGGTTGTTCTAATCCACTCAAGTGCCATGGCACCTTGTCATGCACTTCTTTAAACAAATCATATTTTTATCTTGGCGTAAGGTCACGCTATTTACATGCATTTCTGTGGCTGCCAAAATTATTAGTTGGCATTACTTCTTAAAACACTGTAGACCGTTTTGGGTCGCAATTTACCTTCACTGGGCATTCATAATGAATCCATTACACATCTATAAATGCACTGTGCTTGTGGAACAACAGCACCACAGGACATCCATGTCAAGTCTGTGGCTCTCAAAATTACATTGTAGCTGATGAATGCATTTCGAGATACTCCATCATCAAGCAGCAGCTGGTGAAAATGAAAAGACTGGCAACATTCATCAACACTGGCACATAAATTCAAGTGTGTTTCATGACTAAATAGGTTACACATAATCATGGACAGCACAATAACAATGTGTTCCAGGGTAATGGCACTGATGCTCACCACGTGTCAACCTCTGCTGAGGATGAGCCGTTCCTATACTTGATTCTCGTTCCTGTCCCACTTACTCAAGCAATCTGACTTTTGGGTCGATGTATGGAGCTGCTATAACTGGCCTATAATAGTTCATATAGACAAATGCTCTCATTATGAGGTTAAGAGGCTTGGCTTGCTGTGATATTTACCCGACTTGCACAGCGTTATGGTTAACCTACTTTCGCTCATTCAAAGAGGGAGGGGGTAGCTGGCAGCTGCTTTTCAGACTTTTATGCCAACGAACTGATCTATCTGTGGGTGAAACACCATGATAGGTGGATAAGGATATTCTCTTAAATACTTTATTTATGATGACAGTGCTTCTCATTTGAGCAGGGTATCAAAGTTGCATGAAAACAGCTTAACCTATGTGCCCTAACCAGAGAATGGCTAATAGTGAGATTACCTATGAGCAAAAAGCTGCTGCTGGTGTGTGAGACACACATCTTTATGGCTATACTTGGAATTTCCCAGTCTACCAGTTGCTGCAACGGCGAACCTTCAACGTCTTTTGTTGTTTTGCTGATTTGTAACCAACAGATGACCCAGAAAACTTCATTTAGACATGTTTAATGTTTTATCGACCGAGCTGTGTAGCGTAATGATAAAACTGTGACTTACTCATCCCTGGCTACCAATATAAACACTTGAGACTTATAATGCACCAAAAACTGTAGCACATCAGTACTAATGGAAAAATCCATATGTAGTATGTTTAAACAGGCTAACGATAAACAAATCAAAAGAGCCAATGATTGCAAACACTGCACTATACAGGAAGAAAAGGCAATTCAGGGATCATTTGAGTTCCAGCGCTAATTTACGGATGGGAAACTTAAATAAATATTAGAATTTATGAAATATTGTTTATTTTCTAATAAGGACAATAAGACATTTTGAACCTAAAAGGGAGAGTTCGCGTATTTTAGCAGCACAACAATAGAAATAAATTAAAAATAAACAAAAGAACAGGAATAGATTAAAAAAAAGGTATGAACAACTGGTATAATAATAGAAGTCAAATATGAACTATACAAGTCTTTTATATATCAATATAAGTGCTATGTACATCAGACTATTATATACTGTGATTAAGTACTGTACTGTTAGTAAATAACACACTTGTCTGAGATAAATAATCCCTTTAAGTGATATTTCATATCTGTTATATAGTCTATATTTGCATACATCAGTGGGCATTCATTGATACCATTCACCTCAAACTCAAAGGCTCTGCATGGTTGTTTTTAGTTATTCTGGTGTATTAGACCTCTGTTGCATGCGAGGTCTCCAGACTCTCATGTACTAATAATCATAAAGGTGTAAATTGACTGACCCTAACAGGTGCAATAAAACAGCCGAGTGAGAGAGATGTTAGTTGAGCGCTAGTCTGTGCACACCCACACAGTCCTCAGACGAGGTTTAATCAGCCAGAATGAGTGAAAACACCTGGGTGGACAATGGGTGTTTAAGGGCTTTAATGCCAGTGGAACTGCAGCAAAACAGCAAACTTTTAAATGCAAGAAGAAGAAAAAATAATAAAAACTTCACTCCATGCTTTTCACAAAAGCAAACTTTGCTTATTTTTGATCTTGTGGGTTTGATTTTCCTGTTAACATTTGTCACAAATGCAATGTTTTTGAGAGCTGACACTCAGATAAAAGATTTAAGAGTGTTTTCAAATGAACCAAAGGGAGGTTTTGTACAGTCACAGCTACAGTACATCAAAAGGGTGAGTAAAAGCAAATAAATATGCAGTGTGACATTGAAGTTCACTATAATCCCCATGCAACCAAAACTGTATTTATGTTTTTGAATATTTCTCATATTTTCTCCCAGATTACAGTTGAAGTTTTAAACACATGGTTAACGTTGTGGTACAGTTACAGTGTGGTTATATTTAGGCAACTTATCTACTTGGTTTGGTGAAGTAAAAGATCATTGTTTGGGTTAAACATTTGTCCTATAATGTGCAATATATATATTGGTAACACTGCATCATATCTGCTTTGGCAAATTGAAGACTGTGCGCTTCACCTCCTTTTCTTGCCCATATTTATATTATATTGTATATATTTTCTTTACATTTACTTGTTTATATTGTATATTTTTATATTTTATATATATTTTATTTACTGTTGCACTACTTTTTGGAGTCAGCTTTTAATCTCATTGTACATGCAAATAGTGACAAATAAAGGACTTCTATTCTATTCTATTGTAAAATAATAAGTTGCATAAATAAGTGGACGTCCACCCCTGTTTTCGCACAGGACCTGAACAGTACGGGTGAAAGCCTTTATTTGAAGCATCCATTCGCCTTGACCTCCGACATCCACAGTCTTTGATTAGAAGCGTTTTGTGATAAGAAACAAATGTAATCCAGGAGAAAATAGGTTTCCCTCGAAATGTAATTGACGAAGCAGCTTAGTTGCATGGGATCATAATGTTTTTAGGACACCATGCAGGCTGGACATTTCCCCTATCTGCAAGTAGATTTTAATAATGAGCCGAATAGATGGAAACCAATGGCTGCTTATTGGGAGTAGGAATTCAAATACTTGTGCAGTTAATGTGCTAATGCATGCAAACTCATGCAAACTGTAAAAACCTTAACTAACTCACACAGAAACTGCCTCCAACCAAGCTGGCTGCATTATTAACTGCAGCATTAACTCACAGTAAATGCTAATGAGAACTTTCCACTTTAACAGCTATAGAATCTTTACAAAAAGCAAAGCTTCACAGTCAGCGGGCTCTATAGAGAACTTTGCAACATCCTTACCTTACAGATTCAAACAGCTTCACTGTGTGGAGACCTATGTATCTGAAAGCTCCAAGGATGCTACACTTATGCCTGCGTGACACTTAATCAGGGCGCCCTATTCAATATCTACCATTTTTGTCAGACAGACAGGTTTCGCACTACGCCAAACTGTGTATTGATTCAATAAACTGTCTATTGATTCTAAAAGGCTGGGCATGTTCTATACTCCGTCTCTCTCTGTCAAGTGCTCCATTTCTCCCTCTCTCCGTCTCACCTTTAAATTTTCCATCTTATTTGTGATGGCAGACAAAGCACTTAAAGGGTGAAGCTTTTTAGACTCGGGACTTTTGAGCAGATGACAGAGCGCATTAGCTTTTCCACTTTATGCAGATATTGGCCCACTTTGTCTCTAAAAAGGCGTGTAGAGGACTATTTTTGCCCAATTCAAAGTGAGGAAAGTGTGTCATGACCCAGTAACACATAGTGAAACCTGTGTGAAGTCCTGCCGGATCGCTTCCCTTATGCTATATCCTTTCTTGGCGTTAAACATTAATCATGATTGACAGATTGGCGTGCATTTGAACTCTTCCCAGAGGAGAACGCCATAAGTAACACCTTTTTTTAACAAGCGCTCAAAATGAAATGGCTGTGTAGTCTGGAATTTTCTGTCAGACAGGGTCAATAAAAGGAGTGTTAATTCCTGTGGGTCTGAATGAAAGCTAAATGCAGTCAACAGTGTCACACTGCTCTATGAGGGGGAGCAGAACAATGTTTAAA
Source organism: Centropristis striata (assembly GCF_030273125.1). Classification (NCBI taxonomy): domain Eukaryota; kingdom Metazoa; phylum Chordata; class Actinopteri; order Perciformes; family Serranidae; genus Centropristis; species Centropristis striata. The sequence continues at coordinate 11,353,506 of NC_081526.1, forward strand.
GGACAGCATTTTGCAAAAGCCTCCCAGACGGCCCTGTCAGGTCTGTCTACAGTCACAAAGAGAAAATAAATTGTGAAAGTGCATTTGCTGCACCACATGCATATCTCACAGTGCTACTTTGAATCCAAATTAAGAAAATTATTTCTGAATAGTGAGAGTTGGCATTTACATTTATTTCCATGTCACTGTGCACTGTAGACATTTAACAAAATATTAATCAATTTGGTTAACCGTTTTTTCTTTTTTTCTCTGTGTTATTTCCCAATCCCTTTGACTTGTTTGCTCTTAGTTTAAACGCTATAACAGCTCTATTTTCTCTCTGAGGAAAGCTGGTGCTTATCTAAGCCTCCACCAATGCAAAAGGGTATGAAGCTACAACAAAGAGACGCTGGCTATATTTCTATATTACCAAGTAACATAATACCTAATATCTTTCTGCAATTATGGTAACCTAAATAAGGTATATGGAGATCTTGCAAGGTGAAAATTAGAATATTATTCCCTTTAAGCTCACAATTTGCTTCATAAAATCTGTAGAGGAACCAATAAATGAGCAGTTGGTGGATATTCAAGTAACCTATAAAGGCTCTGAGTCAGTCCACTGTTGTATAAAACTGTGAAGGTTTCATTTCAATTCATTTTTTAAAATTAAAAACGCTTCCTGGATATATTAAAAATAATAATTTGACATTTAGAGAAATATTTTTATTTCTCTTCCTGCTGAGAGTTCAATCAGAAGATTGAGAGCATGCTCCCACGACTGTGAGACCAATACTGTATGACAGCAGCCAGTTAGCTTAGCTGAGCATAAAGACTGGTGAATTGTAAATGTCTGGCTCTGACGACAAATAACTATTGTTTTTTGTACAAATTTAAAAAAGACAGACATATGATGTGTGAACATAGGCTTTAGGGGTGATGGACAGCAAATTTGTGTTACCTTACGTGTTCCCCCCGTCTTTGTGCTAAGCTAAGTGAACCAGTTGCTGCCTGCATATTCATAATTGGGTTAAACTTTCTGTAACGATCATGTCTACAATATATTTTAAGTACACTGAAAAAAATAGTATTATTTCAATCATCTATAGAAATTCTACAAAGAAATACGAATTCAGTGCTTTTACTTTTTCAGTTTACTTGCGCAGTTTTTCATGTAGTGCATTATTTAGTGATTGTTATTATGTGTCCTCAGTTTTGTATGTAAATTGAATCATTCGTTCCAAGCAATATTCACTAAACCAGTTCATTGGCTTAGTGAGCTGATATTTCCAGGTAAAATGTAATTGAGGGACATCAGTGAATCTGCAATTTACTTGTGTATTTTCATAAAAAAATAAGAGGTATTAAATAAATATAAGTAAATGTCACTCCAATTTTCAGTGTATGAATAACACTTACATATATAGCACTGTATTATTATAGTTATACGCACTCATTTATATTAACAGTATTATCATTAGGTCATATTGTTTCAAATATTTTCTATAATTTGAGTCAATTGAGCTTTTAGAATTTTTGGATGAAACATTACTGAAATTTAAATGTACAACATTTAGCGTCAAATTAGAGTACTGGAATTTCTGTAATGAGCCCCTAAAACAAATGAATGAATTTCATGTTTGGTATGTTACTGCATAGATTTAATGATATATTCATTTCATGTTAGTTAAGGACAACAATGACCACCTATAGTGACTTATAACCAGATTGCAATGTATTATATCTGACTATAGCTCAGGAATTTACTTGTAATTCCATTATAATGCTTTATAACAGTAGCTATAATACATTATAAAACAGTATAATGTATTACAACTAGGGGATTTATAAAATACTCTAATCCTTGTAAAAAAAAAAGTCAGTGACCAGCAATTATAAAGTATTATGATACTTGACATTCTAAGTCAATATAAAATGCTTTATAATGTGAAGTAAAGTAGGCTATTATAAGCATTTTTGAGTGCTTATAACTATAATTATACAGTGCTACAAGCAGAAGAATGTTTATCATCGTAGACATGGTCGTCATAGGAAGTGTTATCCATATTTGCAATAGAAAACTCCTGGCAAGGGAGCGAAAAAGCACATTTCCCATAATGTCGAATTACTATTTTAATCCAGATTTAAACATATGTAAATGACAGCAAACTGCTTTTCACCGAGCATATGATTAGTGCCCTGTTTTGGAGCATGTCAAGGCATTTTTTTCAATGTTGGTAAAAAAGGAAAATGACAAATCTTCACACCAATGAGTGTTTTTAGCACACTTTAAATTCTGTCATTAAAAATTCATGCAATTTATGTGTTAATTAATGAATCCCTGGATGAATGAATTAACAGCGTGCATCATACAAACGTGACTCTTTAAGTAACACCTCTTTAACATTAAACTGAGGCATCGCATTTACATTACCTAATTGGGCACAGTTTTTGCTATTTATGTGCAAGCGTATTTTCTGCACTTAAAACAAACATGCAAATAAACCTAGAAGCAGCGTTTTGATATTTTTGCCTGAAGGCATGCACGCTGTGCTCAATGACATCTCTCGGTTAAAACGAAAACTACACTCTCAATAATGCTTATGTGTTGTGTTCGCTGTTGTTTCCCCACCAACAGTTCTCAGCCAAGTGGAACCATCTCCCATAGCATTTGGTGGAGGTGGAAGACAAGCTCTTAATCGGCTGTGTTATTGAATTATTGAATTAAAAGCTTAAGTACTCAGGGTGAGCATGTCAATTTTTCACAACTGAATGGTACACTGCTCATTCCATTTTCATCTGAATAGATCATTTGTGTATGTAAAATGTAGAAGAATGGAGGTATTACACAGATCTGTTTCATTGTCTGTAATTCCTTTTCACTGTGAATGTAATCATTCTGAGAGACAAGTCATATTCATTCAACACTGCATGCTAGTCCTTAATCTGCATTCAGCTCCCCTCAACAACATAGCACTTTTTTTGTCAAGCATCGGTACTGTAGCACAGTGTTAATTAAGAAAGGGTTTGGTTCAAAGCAAATTCTGCATAATTACGGCACAAGTGGAAGTTTAACCTGTTTTATTTTCTTGTGATGTAAAATAGTGATATAGTGTTAAAATATTGGGGGAGTAAGTGTCGCAGCGAATGGTTCAACCCTTTTCTACTTGACATTCTGCTCACCTGTCTTCATCCCCCGTGTTCTGATACCCTGGGACTGATACAGATAAAATGATGTGATGTTTCTGTCTGTATTTCAATGGGATGAGTTGCTGTGACCCACGCAATCTCCCTCTCAAAGAGTATTTCAACTTATGCAGATGAGCTCATCAGAGCTGCCTGCTGAGATGAGACATCTAGGTCTGGAATTGTGTCAATACCAGCACCAAAACAAATGCAAATCAAAATCCAAATTAATGTGTTTTCCCTGAGGAGAAACTGAGTCGTACTTATAGTCAGCTCTCAGTAGATGACAGGATTCTGTTATCCAGAGCTCATGAAAAACAAGGCATTCTCAAACCGCTCACCGAGCTGGGGTACAGAAGTCAGTGTCTCCAGATGGAGAAACTAAACTAAACTAAGTAAAAAGAAATGGGAGGCTTTTGTGTGATTGTTTTGCAGATGAAAAACAGAAAACATTTCCAGGATTCCTAAGTTTAGTGATCCATCTTGGTAAACATACATCTATGTTTATACTTAATGTATGTCAAGCAGATGTCGTGGATATGTGCTCCGTTTTCTTAATGATATAACCCTGGTCACAGCAAAAGCCCCTGTTTTCTGATTTAAAGGGATAGTTCATGCCATAATAGAAATACACATTTTTCCTCTTACCTGTAGTGCTATATATCAATTTAGATTTCAGTGCATGTGAGTGTTGGAGATTACTGCCTTGTCTCCGGTATAATTAAACTAGATGGCACTTTGCTTGTGCTGCTCAAAGTGCAAAAAATGTCTCTTTCCAGAAATCATGACCAAATTACTCAGCATAATCTACAGTTCCATTATACAGCAGGTAAGAGAAAAAAAAATGTATTTTTGATTTAGAGATGAGCTGTCTCTTTAAAGAATAAGAAGCAGCCATGTTTGAAAAACAAGTTTTGTTTGGAGAGAAATGTGTTTGTTGCAGCGGTTAAGGCTGTTCTAATATGTCTGCAGACTGTGGCCTTCTGTCACTCCACCCACCCTTTCTGCATCTGATTGAATGCTAGTGTACAATGCAGTATAAACAGCAAATATGCACTTGCTCTCTCTTCTAAATCTAATGAAAAGCGAGAAAAAGTGTGGACATCTTTTCAGTAAAGAAGCTTTTATTTGCCGTATTATTCCCTTTTACTTGCCCTAACCTTCAATGCACTATTTGTTCAATCCTTTGCTGCTGCGATGACCCACTTTCCCCCACTGGGACCATTAAATTTTAATTTTATTAATCAAAGAATTGCAAAAAAAAAAAAAAAAAATCTTCACTTGCAGCTGAATATTAGCTTTTTTTTTTTTTTGTTGGATTCATGTCTCATCATTTGTCAGACAGCTTCATAAATAAACCTAAAATGACAAGTAGGCATTAACTGACAGCAGCTCTGATGACTTGACAGAACAAAAGCATGAGCAGGGTTTCCATGATGCATATTTATAATAAAAAGCATTGAGGAGAGGAAGTCAACTCGTACTCTGTTGGGTGCACTAATACAAAGTGCCTGTTTTTATTTGCGTTTTTGAATATAAATAGCTGTGTAAAATGCTGATTGTGATTTCTTTTTAAGTTGTCCTAACGAGGTTCTAGACTACTGCTAGATAACATGTGCTGGTATACAGAGTATAGCTAAAGATGGCACGTTTGCAGGGTGCTTTTTTGTCATGAACATGTATTAAGCACCTTGAAGACATAAATGCACTTCTCTCACATAAAACATGACAGCTTCAGAAGTTGCCACCAGTCAAAAATAATTGCCTTCCATGCACACAGTGTATACAAATTTAATAAAATACACAACAAGTACAGTAGCCCACATTCACATGTAAGCTCAGCTTATTTTCACATAAACTGCAGAGGACAACAATAAAATTACAAATACATTCTTAAAAAACTGTTTTTATAGGAACCTCAAATGGTTTTATGAAAAGGGACATTCCCCGTTGCACCACCATTAACAGTTCATAAGACACTTCACTTTTGTATTTAACATCACTGATATGTATTTCAGTTGCTTGTGATATTCAAAGAGATGTTCCTTATACACTAAATGGAGACAGGAAGCTTCACTGTACAAAAGCAGACAGGACTCAATAGCTTAACAGTAGCAATTTGTTCCACAGCCTCACAAAATTGGAGCTTGAAATGTGTAAAATACAGACATCTAAATTGACAGGTACAGTACACCATGAAAACACTTGAAGTCAGGTAAGCACTGATTTTCCCCCCGAAACCTTCACAGCAGTCAAGGACACATATTTCACCTAAACACAACAAGTCACAAACTTGAAATAAAAAAAGAGAGAAACAGACAAAGCAGATGGTTTTTGGTTATACAATGCGTGTCTGGACACCTCTGTGGGTCAAAATAAATCACTTCTCGATCATTAATCTGTGATATCATCATCACACTCCTGGCAGGTGAGAGCAGGCGGGATCACCTGACCTGTCAGTTACCAGAGTCCCGCGGGTCGAGAGCACAATCTGACCCCCCGCACTCCTGGCTGATGACAGAGCTGTGAATGAGGCTGCTTGACAGGGACTTCGGCCTGAGCTCGCAGGTCAGGTAGGAGGGCTCCTCCAATTCGGTGTGCAGCGGGGAGCACTGGCCATCTGGAGGGCCATAGGCACTGCTGTCTGAACCCCCCTCCCTCTCTTCTTTGGACTCTTGGTTGGCCAAGTCCAGGGGCATACTACTCTTGGTGGGACTACTGGACGCAGATGGACTCTCCTGTAGCGGTGGGCTTAGTGCACGCTGCGATTTTAAGTAAGGTTTGACATTGGCCACGAGGATTGTACTGTCCCGCTGTTCTTTTCCAAACGTGCTGAGGGTTTTTCTGCTGCTGCAGCTGATGGTGCCATAAATCTCTGTCTCTACCATGGCATCCATTCCCACAGGGATGAAAAGGTTGGTGCGATTATCGGCGCTGTCTGCTTGGCTTCCTACCCGTAACTTTGGCATCCAGCATCTGTCAGAATGTCCCAGTGCACGACATTCATCGGTGCAGTGGACTGATTTGTCTTGCTCTGCAAAAACAGTTAAACATTTGTTATTGGACCCTGCTGGGGTAAGAATAAACAACCTAGAAGAAAATCTAGATGACATTTTGAAGGATGAGCAGCAAAAATAAAACACTTCAACAAGCTCAAATTCCTGAGTTATTCTTAAAAAGCATAACAGGATCTTTCTTTACAGAAGTTATTTAATATGCATCTGTATAAAATAAGAACCAGCTGCCTGTTGCAGCACCTATGGTGGAGTTCAAATGTAGCTATTCGGATGTGATTTAGTAAAACACAAGCTTTTCTGTCCTATACATTACTCACACTGCAACCTTAAAATGACAACACCATACACACGTCACGCTGGTCAATGTAGCAAATGAGTAATTCAAGCTATCCATAAAACCTTTTTTCCCTCTGGTATTCTCAACAACCTGTGTAGGTGTTTCCAGGAAAATATCATCTGGTGCAGAGGAAGTGATGTGCTGTTCATTTACATTTCCAGTCGCAGCAGTTTGTGTTGAATACACAGAAAAACAACTGTGAAATTTGCATGAGCAGTGATATTCAACAGGACTGATCAGAAAGTGGTGAGAAACTCTGTAGTTATTATGTTGTTGGTAAGCATATTGTTAGGGCTCATTATTTTATTTTCTTTTTTCTTTTTTTAAGGTGGTGGATGTGGAGGGGGGGTGTTTATTGGTGTTCATTTTGGATATTCAGAAATTGATTCGAAATCAGATCAATATCTAAGATTAAATATCTAGGTGAAATTGGATCTTGGAAATTCCATTTGGAGAGCAAACACTCATTAGTTTGACCTTTGGTAATTTTTCTAATTACTTTGAGGGACTCTGGTGCATTTTCAGCAGCTCATTTGCATTTCCACTCCATTTTTCATCTCACTTCTTATTAATGAACCTAAACTGTGACCTGTCCTTGCCACAAGAGGACCTTGTTTACTATAAACATGGGTCAACAGTTTTTTCTTTTCTTGCAGCAAATGTAAACTACTTTGGGCTGTGTGGTAACTGATATGACCTGATATACTTTAATGAAAACTGGTAAAACAATGAGCTTTAAATACAGTCCAGTAAGTATTAAAAGGACAAATCACAAATACATATTTTATCTCGTACCTGTAGTGCTGCTTATCAGTCTAGATTGTTTCAGTGTGAGTTGCAGAGTGTTGGTGTTATCAACCCTAGAGATATCTGCCTTCTCTCTAATATCCTGAAACTAGATGGCACTTGGCTTGTGGATCTCAAAGCAGCAAAAAAAATAATTTGAAAAACTAAACAGCAATCCCCAGACCTTGATGTGAGCATTTTATGTAGGAACTAGTTTCTTTCTACCAATGGTGGGTGGTGTAATTAGAGAGAAAGAAAGTAGTTCCTACATGAAACTGCTCACAACAAGGTCTGTGGATTATTGAGTCAGTGGTTCTGAACTTTTTTGTGGTCTGGGGTCCCCAAAAACAGCCCTGTCAGATAAACTCCTGCTTTTATGAATTCCCAAATGTATATTTTAAATGCATAACACTGTACATTCTATGAGAGTGGATAAACAGTACTGTGCAAAAGTCTTAGGCAGGTGGGAAAAGGCGAAGGGTGGTCACACCAAATATTATTTAATTTAGGTTTTTTTTCTGTACACTCACTTTGCATTTTGTTAATTGATAAAAATAAAATAGTAACATTTCTATTCCTGCCTTTTTTCACACCTGCCTAAAACTTTTGCTCAGATATGTGTATATAGTCATGGAAAAAATTATTAGACCACCCTTGTTTTCTTCATTTTCTTCTTCATTTTAATGCCTGGTTCAACTAAAGGTAGATTTGTTTGGACAAATATAGTAACAACAAAAACAGCTCACAAGAGTTTAATTTAAGAGCTGATATCCAGCCATTCTCCATGGTTTCCTTGATAATTACCCAAATCATTTTCAAGAACTGTATTTTTTTTCCTCATACAAATAAGGTTGGTTTGTTCAGAAGTACTACTTGAAGTGCAGCCGAATGTTTTAATCACTTATCCAATAATGTTACTTTTAGCTAAAATTTTCAACAATTTACCAATTGCTTTTAACATATAATTTCAACTGATTAGTCATTACTTTTGGCAACCTGTTTAAACTCGCTAAAACATTTTCACACACTCTTACTGTAAATAACTCCAGCATGTTGTTTTCAGGTGTTACAGTTGACTTAATGTTGGACTTCTTTTAATCAAATCAGAATTTTTCTTTTTAGTTGAGCTACTCTACAAGCCTGATTCCCAAACAGTTTGGACACTGTGTAATATGTTGACAAAAATAGAAGGCATCAAATTGAGAATTCAGAGTGTATATTTGCAAAAAAAAAAACAGGAGTTTGTTTTGAGTTTTCTTCCCACATACCCCCTGGCACCTGCAGAAAAAAAAAAACCCTGGGGTATAAGCACGAGTACAAATACCCCAGGGTTTGGAATCATTGTCTTGGGAAAACGGATCATGATTTCTGGAAAGAAAAGTTTTTCACTTTGAGCACCACAAACCAAGTGCCATATAGTTCCATTATATGTGACAGAAGGCATAGATCTCTACTGCAGATATCTCCAACACTCAGCAGCTCACGCCAAAACAATCTAGATTGATAAACAGCACGACGGGTACAACTGTAAGAGGAAAAATATCACTCACTAGACTAACACGACTAGTAGCAGTATTTCAAATTGAGTTGTGGCTGTTTATGTTATTTGGCGCAAAGAAAACATGCAACCTTTATGACAACTTTATGTAGCTTGAAGTGGTTCCCTGATTATTCCATGGCTCATACTGAACGCCCAGCCAAACGCCACAGGACTGTACAACATGTGCGAGTGACTGCATTACTGTCAACGGTAAAAAAGTGGAGCAATGGGTAAGGCTCTATCTTTTGAGTCTTTTACATTTCACAGCACATCTAACCCTGGTAGACATGAAATAAGCACACAGAGAGCGGCGCACAGAATGAGCCAATTTCCACGGTGTTATGATGAAGAAGGTGTCATTTCTTTCTGTAGCCATTACACTACGCTACTGAAATTAATTTGACAATGATACATCGAGGTATTTTGCAAGCAGAGGCATGAAGCAAAATGTCAAACATGTCTTTGTAAATTGGTAGTAAATGACAGTTTACCTTAATTTGTTATACATGGAAGCAGAATTCCATTTGTAAAAGTATAAATTTAATCTTTTTGCTGTTCTGATGACTGGTTTAACTTTATTAAATGTATTTTCTTTGATGTGATTTGAATGAAGTGATCCTTTATGCTACATATGCAAACAAAATAAAAAATGATCACTGAATTGATCAGAATTGAGATTTTTTTAAAGTTTTGAACATTGTGTTTCTTGTCAAACTACAGCTATAAGAAATGAATGAAAACACACAAACGAGAACACACATCTGCAACATCTGCCCCTTAATGATGTCTCGCCTCAGTGTTTTTGGTAAAATATTATGAAAGAAAATACAGAAAACGCTTATGCAGTCACACAATAACACTTCACATCAGTTCTCTTTCATAAACCTCCAAAAATTGCAACCAAAACACTCAGCCCGTTTTTTTGTAAATGAGAGTAAGCACCATATTTCATCCAATCACAACATGGATTCATACTCCACTGATCAGCTCTCGTAGCTTTGGTCTATAAATAAGGCTTCTCTATCTTGCTCACATGCCATTATGTGATATCAAAGACAATGACTGACTGTGAATAAGGCACTTGATCTCATTTCTAAACCTAACCCTGATGAGGACGAGAATATCGGCCTGGAACAGGGGAAAGCTCCACATGACGAAGCTCTTCCAAGGAAGAGATGGGGAGATCCTCCTGTTCAAAGGCAGCAGTACCTTCCTCGCACAACCAGCCTCGGCCAGTTTGCTGGAGGAAGTTCTGACAAAAGAACTTGCTCCACAAGCCCAAGAGATGTGAAAAGCAGCACCATGTGTCACACATGCAAGGCTAGCTCATTTGCAAAGTGCCATCACTATCACATACTGCTGCTCAAGTCCACGGACGCTCACACACACACACACACCTACACACACACACACACACACACACACACACACACACACTCACACGCACGCACACACACACTCACACTTGCAGCCATAGGACAAAATGGAACAGTTAATTATTCGATGACTGGGTGGAGATTTAACACACTAAATGGGGCTGTTAATTCTACACCATAACTGTTTTAGAGATTTAATAAAGAATGCTTACATTAATAATGTTAAAGGGAAATGCTTTTCTGCATTTTCTGCCTGAAAAATGTATCACATATGTTCTTTATGGGCTACAGTCATTTCTTTATGACATTATCAGCTTTTATGTGTGTAGTAAACTGTGAGTATAATGGGTGTCCTTTCGTGATCTAATTGCAGGAAGAGCTTTTAGTTCACATGGATGCTCGCCTGTAACTTTGCATTTTGGGCAGATTACAAATTTCACTGTGGAAAAAAAAAACTCTCCCTTTCCAGTGCATGCTGTTTTTTTGTTCTACACCTGTACCCCTGGGTGTGCACACTGTGCACCTCCTTTGGTTTAATGAAGAATGTTCACATGAAAACAAATGTGATTCGTCTGTCAATAAAATTAAATCAGTCGGTTTTGAGTAAGAACACGACAGATGCTAATTTGACATAAAATGATAAACCTTGGAACAGCCTTAATTAGGATCTTGTTTAAATAAACATCTTATAAAATGCTTATTTGAGTCACTTTCAAGGACCTGGCTTGTAGTACTCTTAGTCAACGTATTCACATTCACAGTTTTTGCTTTATTCCCTTCGCCAAGGAGGTAATGGTTTCAATACGGTTGCTTTTGTCTGTTTCTCGTCAGCAGGATTCACAAAACACTACCAGTCTGATTTTCATGGAACTGAGAGAAAGGTGGGAGCATGGGCCAAGGACGTAACCGTTCAAGTGGATACTGACCATACTCTTTTATTGCATCTTTAACGGAGACTTTAGATGCTGTGCATACTCCTATTTGATGGTGGTGTGGTGTTTACAGTTTATTCTCTACTTCACTTTTACTTGGTTAATAAAGGAGAATGAAATTAAATAAATGTGAGAATGTCTCATATGTAGTGCAAATTAAGTAGGTTTAAGTGTTTTAACATAAAATGACATCACAATTAGAAGTATTTTGTTTTTTTAAGGAGTTTATTGAGAAAGTCAGGTGTGAGCTATTGTGATTATAGTTATAGTCCTAAAGTCCATAGTAAAGTCTGGTTTTTAAAGGGACGTGTTCATCTCTTTTTCTGGCTTTTTACATGTTTTTTGGGTTTCTACAGGAACATGTTTTAATGTTCAAATAATAACTGCTGCAGCATCAACTGTTTTTTTGCGCTCTAGGACAATCAAAGAGCACCTGAGCCGACATCCCCCCTTATTTCTAGCTGCTTTAACCCTCCAACATCATAGCTCCAGTTACATTCAGTGTGCCATTGCACATAGCTCCCATGGGGTCAGAGCGTGTATCTGCCTTTATTTACTAGCCTTGGGCTGGCGATTTTCAGATGGGGGGCGGTATATTCTAATCAGCATGTGACATAGGAGCAGGAGCCAAATCTGAATGGCTCTGGGCAGCCCACAATAAACTGACTGGCTTGCCTTATTTCACAGTTTGTGGGTTTGCAGGCACTCCAGATACCCAAACGTATGTGCACAAGCACTGAAAAACAGAAATTTTCACAATATGTCTACTTTAACAATTGCAGGGCTAATAATTCTAACCTCATTACAAGTTTGTCGTGCAACAAACAATAAGTACTTCCATTTGCACATAAACCATTTACAAAACGAAACATTTTTACTGTTAGATTCCCAAAACAAGTTTAATTTCTAGGCTGCATACTGTGATTTTCCCCCCGCTGTCATGTTACATATTATTTAGACTTACATTGTTACATCCTTAGCATAGACCATTCTGGTGCTATCTCAGTCAGGACTAAGATCAAGAGAAAAATACACATTTGAGTTCAAAATGCATTTTACATCAAAAGGCAGAACTAAATGATGGCTTTGATTTGGCAAAACCGCAACACAGATCCTGCATATTATAACTGCTACGCTTTGAAGCATCTACACCCCAGATTACAGTTCTGTGCCCTGTGCATTTGTTTTTTCTCTGTCTTTTTTTGTCTAGTGCCATAGAGAAAAGTATTTTTTAGGCATGGATACACGAGGCCAGAACAATAAGCATAAGCGAGGAGAAGCAGCGAGATGCTGAATTCATTTCCATGGTACCTATCAGCACTGCAGAGGAGCTAGCAGATGATGCTGATGCAAAGAGATGCATGTGCTTAGAAGGTTAAGAAAAAACACAGTAAGGTATTTTTGTCATTTGTCTCGCTATATTACCAGGAGCAATTTAAGGATCAAGTCTGCGTGTTTACATTTAATGCTGATTACCTACAAAAGGGAAAGATTCTGTTATTTCTTAACTCATAATCACACTTTTATGATTTTTTTTTCCATGAAATGGATTTTAAAAAACAGCTATTAATTGCAATATGAAAACATGTGGAAACATATATATGTCACAGTTTGGTCAGTAGCTTTATCATTTCTATTATTTAAAAACAAAAATGCAGACAGATGATAGAAGACGTAGAAGTGAGGTTGCTTTCCTCCATTGTGTCTGGCACTGGCTCTCCATTTCCATTTTCCATTTCATCACTGAATAAAAATTTGTTAAATAATAGCTCTAAAATGACAGAGTTATACAATGGCTTTTTATAGTCTACTACATTTACATAGTCACATAATAGAATCATGACAAAGTGACAAAATAGCTGTGATCCTATGGGCAACTGTGAGCAGAACAATACCATGTTCTCAAAAAACAAAGAAACTGCCTGCCCATTATAAATAGAATCAGAGAAAGCCTAGCAACATATCCACTGTGCATCTGGTGTCTGTGAGAGTGAATAAATATTCAGAGTGCATGATAGGGGAAGCTGCACAGGTGCATATATTACCTGTATCAAAGCAGCCAGGAGACTAGAGGGATGGTAAAGGTAAAGACATAAAAGCAATACTACTTAACCCACAAGCTTTTGTGTTGGTGCATTTGGAACGAAAAATCTGTGGTGTCTCCATTTTGGATAATGGCGCTATCTTGTCAGAATCTGCAAAACAGTGGCTTTGTTGTTCAATAAATGTACCTGCATGTGTGTGTGTGTGTGTGTGAGCGAGAGACAGAAGGAGTGTGTGCGTTGGAGGGTGATGTTTTGTGTGATAAGGTCTAAAGCATTATGCGTAATGTAGATCTTCCATCTTGTACTCAGCAGACAGTGACACCATTTAATGTTTAACTGACCACCCGAGAGAGAGAGAGAGCTGCATTTAATCTTACCATTAGTTCAGTTTTCTTAACTACATTTCTCACACGCAAACAGGGAAGGCATTAAAACCTATACATATTAAAAGCAGTGCCCCACTTCTTTGCATTTCTCTTATCTAACAAATGCAGGTCTATAAATTAACTGACATGCTCGTCAAGCAAGCGTCGGAGGCGCACATGTAAATATTCGGTCTCGCATGTACAAAACATCTCTTTCAATATGTGTCTATTTGATTGGCCTTAGAACTTGGGCTGAATCAGATTCAGAAATGTACTGCGAAAAAAAATTGTGATTGAATTTACACCTCCCACAGAGTCAAGTTTGGTCTGCCATAATTCCTCATAGCACACACACATTCGCACAAAACACACATATATACACACAAAAAAGTGAGATAGAGAGAGAGAAAGATTCACACTTCCTTCTGGCAGCCGCAAGAGTGTTTCCATCTCTGCCCTCCTGAGCATGCCACAAACAAACAGTTCATAGCAATGTAAATGGTGTGGAAAGTACTGCATAGGGACCTGATGACCAGAGCCATTCTCTTGCAAGACTCACACAAGGAAATGAGAAACACCACCACTCAAGTCCCCCCCACCCACCTCACCCCACCATTATCTTTTATCTCACCACTGAGAGATGCTTTCATATTTTCAGTCTATATCCACAATAGCTAAATATATCAGTCCCTATCAGGTCAGCCAGGTTGAAACAGATTGACAATCATCTATGATTATACTCCTGGCAGCGAGGATCGTTTCAGATTTGTGAAATAAAATTTAACATTTCTATTTTCAGTTGCAAAGCAAAGCGCCTCTCAAAACAGTGAAACCACGGTAAAACCGATAATAACTGTGAAAATCTTTCCAAGCAAAAGGTGGAAACACTCTGTCATGTTGCACCAGAAATACCTGTCATTTTGCACTGCAAGTGTCTATCATGCTTTCTTGTCTCTGTCGTGTTATTCAACACATTCATGCAGCGAATCTGTGTTCAAATAATGACGTGATCAAAAGAGACACAGACGGAGGTACACTTTGCCATGCATATGAGCTTGTTTGATGGCAAAAGCAGACACAAGATGTTTGAACATTCTACCTTCAGCCAATGGACTCTTTTATCCTTTTAAACTACCATCTACCTTCCACTGCCTTCATGTCATCCTTGCAACACACCTCAGGCTGTCTGCAATGTAAGGCAGTGCAGAGTCCCTGCATCTGATAACGGTGTGGATTTACATCTTGAGTGTAAAACTATTTGTTTGCGTTGGCTGTACCTAGAGGCTGGTGGACCTTCACTTAAACACCTGAGAGCTGCATGGTCTTAGTGAATAAAAAAATGTGTGGTATCAGAGTCAGTTAGGCATCTTCAAGATGTCAGGAAGGGAGTGCATCCACTCACCCTGCTCAAAAGGCTGGCCATTAACTGCTGTTGCTTTCATCTTGAGGGCCTCCCTAGCAGACGTGTCGCAGTGTGAGCCTTTATTAGTATCCTGGTCACTATCAGCCTGGTCACTATCACCATGGCCACTGTCTCGGAGGCTTGCTCGTTCTGCATCCTTAAATGTTGAGCTGCAGCAGAATGGAAGGAGGGGAAAAAAAGAAACACAAGTTGCCATTACCTCTGTGAGAGCTCCTATTTCATAGGCATAGTCAGCTGGCTTGATACAAAGATGAAGAAGCTAAATGCACTGGTCAGGAAGATTTTGCATTGAGCTCTTACCTTTGAACAAATGGCTGCCTGCTGCCAGCATAATTGGGCTCTGAGGGGAAATTTTCCGTCTAGAAATGAAAGGAAAATAATATTTCGCATTGGCCATGTTAAAATTTTCATGCAATTTTCAACAATAGCCTGAGTAAAATGACATTTAGACAGGAAAAGAAAAGTGCATTTTTCAGATTCTTATATCTTCATGGTAACACCTGAAAGATATCAATGAAAGCATCAGAGCACCTGCCAGTGATGACGACACGATAAGGACAATTTTCCATTGTGACCATATGTGCTGCCTTGGCAAGGCAAAGGAGAAAAGCATTAGCCACTGTCACCAGCATCCTTTTTCCCCTATCTTGAGAATAATGTGTTTGTGTTGATCACACCCACATACCCTAGTGACTGGTGACAGTGCCAGGCCTTGTCATCTGTGTTATCATCTCCAAATGAGACTGTCTGTGAGACTGTCCTAGATATTTACATCGTTTACAACAGATAATTCTGCTGTGCTAAACAGCACTACAAGCCCATGCTGTCAAATTAGCATGTTAGCTGGCTCGTGTATACAACCCTGCCATCTCTACAAGGCGAGGCTGGACCCTATTAATGGCCTTATCGTGCCAACTTTGGATGCGGATGGGTGGATCTGGCCCATATTTGTGGGGAGCGAAAAATGCGATTGTAAGGTTATGCTGTGTGCATCTAGCTGTCTGGTGCACATTGGTTCAGTAATGTGATCGGACAAGCTGCTCAAACACCTGTCCAATCCCACATTTCAGGCAGGGTTTTGTTTTCACTCTATAGCAGTGGATCTGGCAGGGTCACAGCAGCCTTGTTCAAGACTCACACTGTTTGTATGTCTAACTGAGAGGACTTTCTGATTATGCAGGCCACCTGTACCATTTTGCAAAGAGATAACTTGGTGCGATTTTTAAAAATCATTCTGATTCTTCAAATGCAGAAAGAAGAAAGAGGAGAAATGTCATTAACAACACATGAATACATTCCAGCACTATCATGCAGAGATATTCCATAGTGTCATAACAGGGAAAGAAAAAGTGATAATAATGATGTCTGCTCACAGTGACAGAGTTTCTCTTTTTCAGTCGATTACTTTTCTTTTGTCAGATTTGTATGGCAAAGCAGCGGCTGCAGATAAGCAAGAATAAAGGGCAGATAAAGAATACAGTGCAGCATCCTCCTTACCTGTATCACTGACATCCTATTCGCTGAAGTGTCTGTGCTAAGCCCGGCAAAGCTGGAGTGGCATCCCGCCCTGGGGACTGTCAGGCTGTTTGGGGTGGTTTTCAGGTACATGACCTCTGACCTGGGCAGTGTGAGCGGCAGGGGGCTCTGGTAGTCAAAACATATTGGTGAAGTGATGAGAGAAGGACTGCTCACCACATTCATCCGGCTCGCAGAATCTCTCTCCTCCATCTCACTCTGCACCAGCATGATGTCACTCTTGTTGATCCTTTTCTTTTTGCCTTTCCCCACTGGAGGATTGGAGTACTCAGCCATGCGGCAGTTATAATTCCCAGTCTCCTTATCTTGATGTTTGGACTTGACAGCGATGGCGGTCATGACTGCTAAGAGCATGACAGAGATAATGCAGAGGGTAACTATGAGGGGCAGGGATACATCCCAGTGCTGCTGTTCCCCGCTCGCACTGGAACCCCCTCCTGCTGCCGTCTCTGTGTTCGCCTTAATGATCAGCTTAGCCACGGCAGATAAGGGGGGCTTGCCATGGTCAGTTACCTTCACCACCAGCTCAACCACTGGGGCGACCTCTTCCCAAAGAGCATGAACAGTCCTGACCTCCCCTCCCACCGGATCCATCTCAAACAGGTGGTCATCATTTCCTTCTGTGATCTCATAGGTCAAATGGCCACTTTCTCCGTGGTCGTGGTCCACCGCTTTCACTGTAGCCACAATGTATCCAATGCCTACGTTTCTAGGCACTGGGATTTCAGCTGTGTCATTCTGCAGAAGGGGCAGAATAATAACTGGGAGATTGTCGTTGACATCAAGGACATTGACCCTGACTGTGGAAGTGCTTTCCATATGAGGGGATCCTCCGTCTTTCGCTTGAACTTTGAATTCAAAGGATTTTGTTTGCTCATAATTAAAAGAGCGTGAGGCATATATGGCTCCATTGGTGGGATTAACAGACACGTAGGTATACACGGAAACATCTCCAATATGTGACGGCAGAATAGAGTATGACACTGTTCCATTACGACCTACATCTGGGTCGTGGGCCAGAACAGAGCCCAAGTATTCCCCTGGGATGTTGTTCTCAGGCACCTGTAGCACATACACTGTCTTTGTAAAGCGAGGTGCATTGTCATTCTCATCCAAAATTTTCACAGTAAAGGACTTAGTGTAGTTCAAAGAGGGGATCCCATTGTCTCTCGCCACTATTGTTACATTGTATTCATCTTTCATTTCCCTGTCCAGGGGTCTGTCTGTCAGCAACGTGTAAAAATTATCATTGTTTTCCTGCAGTCTGAACGGTACATTTCCCAGCACCCTGCACTGAAGTTGACCGTTTCGGCCAGAGTCTTTATCCGTCACTCTCACAAGCGCTATGACAGATTCTGGAGGTGCTGCCTCGCTGATGGCTCCCTGCCGGACTGAGACAAAACTTATTATCGGGGAGTTGTCATTTTTGTCAAGCACTTTGACACTAATTTTACAGTGGCCTGGTATTGGGTTTGGCCCCAGATCCTTAGCCTGTACATCAAACTCTATGATTGGATTCTCTTCATAGTCAATTTCCCCCTGGACCTTGATGACTCCAGTATTAGGGTCAATGGAGAACAAATCTTGGATTCTCTCAGATGCATATCCAGTGAAGGAATAGACCACCTGCCCGTTGCTTCCCTCATCTTGGTCAGTGGCATTTAAATCTATGAGCACTTTTCCTGGAGGCGAATTCTCCGGAATCTCAATCACATAAGAGGATTTTTCAAAAACCGGGCTATTGTCATTCGAATCAGTCACTCTGACGTTGATTTGCATGGAGCCTGATCTTGGATACTCCCCACCGTCAATTGCTGTGAGGAGGAGGGTGTGATGACTCTGATCCTCCCTATCCAAAGGTCTCTGAACCACCAGCTCTGGATATATAGTCCCATCACCCCTCACTTTTAAATCCAAAGAAAATGTATTGTAATCATCTCTTGTGACCTGGTAGGTCTTTATCCCATTTTCCCCAGAGTCTGAATCATGTGCAATAGTGAGGGGAAAGCGTGTCCCAGCAGCTGCGTTCTCTGATATATCAATATTAACATGATCTGAAGGAAAGCTGGGCGAGTTGTCATTTATGTCCTGAATATCAATCTTGATCATGCATATTTCCTTGTCGTTGGCAAACACCTCCATAGAGAGCTGGCACTTTGGGTTGCGCCTGCATAACGTCTCCCTGTCAATCCTTTGTTTGGTGAAGATTAGTCCACTCTCCGGGTCAACATCCACCAGATGTGGTGCTGAATTCTCCAGCACTCTGAAGTTGGATTTTTTCCCCCTCTCCATGGTCCCATATCCGGCATCTTTTGCTATATTACCTATAACAGTGCCGGGTCCTTGCTCCTCCGGAACAGAATAATTGAGATTTTTCAATGTCAGGGCTTTAACCCACAGCAGAAAGAAAATGGGTACAGAGAGACGCATCCCTTCAACTGGATATGCGGTAGTGGCAGACAGAAAAAGAAAAAAAAAAATCCTCGTTGACTTTCAACCTGTTGATTACGGCAAACCTAGAGGACTAAACCCAAACCAGGCATGTGGTTGACGCCGATCCCACACTAATTAAGTATTAAATCGATGTGTGAATCCTTATTGCGTTTGAATTTGTATTTTAACCTCTTTCACATGCCGTTCGGCTATGATGAACTCTTTCTGTAAACAAAGATGACCGCCCGACGACACCTAATGCATGAATAAAAGATCAAATTCAACATAGTGTACGAGAAATGCTTTGTTTTTCCTCACAGGGGGTGGACTTAATGAATAATCGATGACTATAAAGTATTAATATTCCCTACTGCATCCAAGGTTAAAGCGTTTGAATCTCTGTGGTGAAGGTTAGACCGTAGCTTACAAAAGCGCATTGCCCTCATGCGACATCTACACCTAGGCTACAGCACACACTGACATGCCCGTTCAAAATGCAGCATTGTCCGATGTTACCATTCACAATGCATTTACTTTTTCTCCTGTGCGGCACACTGTTGCATATAGCCTCTGCTCGCGTTGCATATACAGCCTGCCCATGCCACAAAGTAGAATAAAAGCAGGATATAGAGCTGTTAATCCAGTCCAACCTTTTGTGTTCCCGTCATTCAAGAGCATCTATAGCACGGCTGCGACTTTTGCCCGATGATTGTCCTATAATCAGTCCAGTAATCCCATAATCCAGTCCAATTGGACCCAGTGCTCTTGCATCCTTCATTCGGACAATGCTCATCTGCACTGCCCCTGTGAACGTTTGCGAGAAAAAAACGCGAAAAGAGGTGCTGGAAGATTTCAGATAATCAAAATTAATCGCTTTTCCTGCGCTCAGTTCTCTCCGCGTCAACTGTTGAAACCTGCTCCCTTCGCAGTGAGATCTGACCGGAATCCTCTCGACGCCTTTATAACAGACTCCAGTGTATTTCTTGCTGCATTTAACATAGTTTCTGATCGTCTTCCAGCAAATGAGTGAACAGTGACAGATCTTGCCTTGGGGGGGTTTCTCCAATAGGTCTGGCAAGATCGCATGAAGAAGGGCTGTTCTAGTGCTACGTGATTCATTTACTGATGTGCGCGCACAGAGCAGCAGCATCAGAGGGAAAACGTGCTGGAGGATGTTGCTCCTAATACGTGTGGATGTGAACTGGGGGATTATGAATAGATAGACGAAATGTGTCTAGGTGGGATGTAGTAGTATCAGAGAGGACTTGACAAGTGGTCATTCTGAGGGAGAAGTAGATCAGATGGGCAACACGGTGTTTAAAATGTAAAATAAAATATGACAAAAATTTTAAAAATTGAGCTGATTCCCTTCCCCTCAGAGTGCTGTGTTCTCAGTATCAATGAGGCTCCTTGGATATTCAGAACTAAAGATTCTTATCAATAATTGAAAACAATACCACCTGTCTCCTGTGTTGCACATTGTTCTCATTAGTTTTGAGAAAATCCAGCCACAAGATTAAAAAAAAAAAAAGAAAGAAAAAAAGGACAGACTGTGGGTGTTTCAGGATAATCTCAGTAAAGGACATAAGAGAATTACTTATGCCTGTGGAAAAAAACAAGGCTTATTTCACAGCTCAAATATCACAGCTGTTGGTATAACCTGCCTTCTGCAGCTATCACACTTACCTTCAGTGGCCTATCCACATCAATCTCATATCTCATGTTGAAAAAGATGGACTGACATTTAGTTCACTCAGCATTTCAACAATATGACATTTGCATTTTTATTCTCACTTGACCAGATCTCGGTGACGTGCGGGGCTCCTCTGGGATGCAGGTACACTATGAGAGTAATTCTGAGAGGAAGCTGTGTCAACATTAGGGCAAGCTCAGTGTGGCCCGGTTCCTCATTTAATTCCATGTTGCTCAGGATCTAAATCAACCTTGAGTTGTCCCTGAGTTCATTTCCATTGTCTGAAACATTGCTGCTTTCCTCCTCTGGGGAGCATCAACTTTGCCTGGCCAGGGTGCAGCCTGCATAAATTGGCCATTTCTGCAGGTAAGAGATAAGGACAACAAAGGGAAACTAATTATCATTCAGTCTATGTTAAAACCTCAGGAAAGGACTGCTATTGACAATTGTGTCTGCATTGTCACAGTCATACCATTTAATATGATCTGAACTCTGAATGAGAGGGTGGTTCATATCCATAATAAATAGGCCACATCCTAATGTGTGGCTTTGGCTGCCTTGTTTCTGCAGAAGCTGACGACTTTGTCATGGATAACTTTCTCTAATGAGACCACAGCACCTGCCCTGGAATGAACCACCATCTCCGCTGCTTTGTTGGCAGTTAAAAAGACACGGATGCATCAGTTGTTTTATGACGAATTGATTTTTACTTGAAAGCACATTATTATGTTGGTGTAAAATCCTACCTGTTGTAATTCCACCGAGGTTGAAATGACAAACAGTAACTGTGCTCATTTAAGCATACGTGCAATATCTTGGCATCGCTTTCATGCGATTCACTTACCACTCTGCACAAGCATGATTAGAGGTGAGATTAAGTTGTTTATCATTCTGTTTTTGCGCCCGTTGCTGGTTGCACCACACCTCGAGCAACACACTGGAATACTGATGGAGGTGTGTGGGAATGATGATCAACACAAGTCGCTGCATTTTTGCCGCAGAGTAATTGCAAGCGAGTTGTGTTTGGAGCACATTTCTCTACGAGACATTGTGTAAACATGTTGATTTCACACCCAAAGGAACATGTACAGCAAGGCTATTTTGGCAGTTAAAAAGGAGTTTAAGAACATTATCTCAATCAGTCACTGAGAAAATTAAAATGTTCAACAACAACAGCACAACTTCCCTAAGATTTTCAAAGTAAACACAAATAAAAGTCCCTTAATTGAAAACTAATCCTACCACTATCGTTGTACAACTAAGATGAATAAATTTGTCTACCAGGTTTTTTATAGCTCACTCAATGTGTCTTCTACCCTGTAATAATGATCCATATCCCTGCATAATCCATGTGTCATGACTCCTCAGCAGCCCAATTTAAAGGGTCAGTTGACTCTAGCCATGCGGCTATAGCTTTATGTGTCAAGATGTTGAGAAATCCACCTCTGGAACATTCTAAGTAAGCCCAATACAATGGAGTATGGAACATAATTTCAATTTTGCTGCTGAGAGAGAAGAAAAATATGTTTGAGAAACCCATTAGCAGCAGGTTTTTCAGAAACAGCTTTCAGGTTACAGTGGATAATTCACAGAACATGCCGTCCATACTTTTTATGAGTTGCATTTCCTCAGAAGAAAGTGCTTGAGCTGAAATCCATCTACAGAGTTCTGGGAATACATCCAGAGTGACCAGAGCATTGTTCCTAGAAAGCAGTGTTTTTTGTAACTTTCTAATGCTTTAAACACCCCAAAACAAAATTCAATTATGTTCCATTATGTTGCGGTGGTGACACAATGGGACATCTTAAAACAGCAGCAGATAAAACTGACACTTAATGCATGGTTCAATACTACTAGGGGCAAGTGGGAAAATGTTTATCTTGTGGACTGACCAAAGTTCTTTTATCTGGTATGGGGCAGTCCAGTAATATTGTTTTTTAATCAATCTTGTCAACAAAGTGTGGGGATATTCTATATTTTTCTTCCACAACGAGAGTAAAACTAACAATAAATATATCCTACTAACCAATATGGTTTGTTTAATCAAAGCTTTGTATAGTTCATTTTTCTGAGCCAAAAGACACTAAAACTGGTTGATGAGGCACACTATCAACCCTGACTCCTAGAAATATTAACCCTCTGAGAGCCACAACACCACAACTGATCTCACATCTTTAAGATCCTGCAGCTTTTAAATCCTAAAGTGATTCATTAAACTAGATAACCTAAGGCAACCATTGTTACCATGTCACGTTAACTTTTAGAAGGGCGTTAAATAACACGGCTGAGTTCTGGTGATGGAAAAACTGGCATGGCCATTTTCAAAAGGGTCCCTTGACCTCTGACCTCAAGATGTCTGAAGAAAATGTTTTTTTATATGTACCCACGAGTCTCCTCTCTACAGACATGCCCTTTGTGCACTTTATGCTAATCACAAGCTGTTTGGGGCAAAAACCATGCAGAATAAATATGTTATTTTCACCTATTCTAAAAATGGTGATTTTTTTATATTTCTGCACAGTGGGGTCCCAAAACAGTCTTGGAATTTCTCTTGTGTATTTAATGAGTCCAAATTTATTAATATGTTATAATGCTAGTAGCCATAGTAGCATTTTATTATAGAGAAAGAGCATTTCTTGAAACTTGACCTCGCTGTATAAAATGCCCTGGTGTGACCTTTAGGATAATCACAGCCTCATGAAACTTTACAACCACAAACTAGAGACCTGAGGAGGTTTCTGAGCAAATTCCCTGAACGTGCTTGCCATCCAATTGCCAATTCTTGCAGAAATCTCCAAATGTCACAAGTATTTTTAACGGAATCACAGCATATACTTCTCTATAGTGTATTTGTAATTACATAGAGATATAGTTATGCTTAAATGGTAATGCTAATGCATGAATTCTGCATATATATATATGCAGAATTCATGCATTAGCATTACTGATGTATATATACATATGGTCTGTGGTGCATATCATGTGTTGCATGTTATTTCACTTGCTTTCTCCTCCAACTGTATTGGTGTCTCTGGGGTCAACATAATACAAATGAAAACATGTCAAGAGAAAATAATCTTGTTTGATTGTAAGACAAACTATAGGTATAGTATTGAAATATGTTTTTCTTTCCTTCACTGGTTCTCTTTAAACAGTTCGACCAGACCTTGGCCTTCCACTAGTGGCCATTATTCCTGCATTTCTCTGGTTGACACTTGTCATGTGAGTCTTACACAGCGAGGCAGAGAGGCTGGTTTGACTGTGTGCTGCAACAAAAGGAGCCCCACACATCTCACAAGCCTTGTTATCATGATACATGTCGAATAAATTATTTTTGTTACAGACCAGCTGTGGATTTGCATGTAAATGCAAATCCTCAGGGGTCAATGTGCCAATTCTCCAACATTTCAATTCAGAAGCAAAACTCAGGAGTGGAGCCTTGCTCTCCAGAGTGTATGGGGCCAGGAGTTGATGTTTTTGCATTAGATTTTTTAGTGAAACTCTCTGGGGCTCCCATTGCAAAGTCAACCTCCTGCCAAATACTCAAAACCGAAAGTCCAACTTGAAAGCATTTTGGATTCTTACAGCCTCCAGTGGAGTTTCGGTTGGTGGTCCGTAAGATGGGTTAAATAAATTCAGAACCTAATCTGCATTTGGGGGGGAAGGAGCTAAGACTGCGACTGTCTGTTGAGAATGTGCCTTTTTAAAAGGTTTATACAAACATGCATCTGAAAACTCTCAAATTACCTGCTCATCAATCAGTCAGGAAAACAAGCGTGTAATACACTGCTCTGATCCAAACACATTAGGATTGAAATGTGTGCTCTCTGGAACATAATTTACATTTGATTCACATCAAACATTTGAGACTGGAATCATGAATATAGTTATGAGAAAAAAGAAAACAAACACCGTAACCTGCAGTGTCAAAAGACAATCCTTTGAGTTTCTGCTCTAACAAAAAAATGACAGGCAGACGGTGAATGTACAGTGATGTGTAGGGGTCAGAGTTACAACAAGGCAGTTTGCTAATTGCTTTTAAACAAGCCAAAGTGTCAGTAGGTCAAACATGCTGAATAATCACTGCTGTCTGTAAAGTAAGGCTTCTTTGTCATGGCTGCTGGTTTGTCTTTAGATTACAACAGAATTTACAACCTTTGTTATCAAGTATTATATTTCCAAATCAAACGAGTTAAAGGCACAACTCACCACAAAATCAAAAATACATATTAGTTCTCTTACCTGTGGTGCTGTTTATCAATCTACATTGTTTTGGTGCGGTTGGAACTGTCCATTAATATCAAAGCTATAATTACATTCATACATTAGTCTCTGCCTTTTGATAAATTGTAAATGTGAGGTGGTCACAGTACTGTAACAGCAGCAAAACACAAATGCATTGTAAATATTTCAGCCAATCCATACTATTTACCATTTAATCAAGTGGGTTTTATTAAAGAATCTGGATTTGTATTACAAATTAGTCCCGTAATTGTAAATAGCCTGAGCTGCAAAGACTACAGTATTGCAGTCGTCAGGGAGAATCACCCTTCCAGAAATACATTGATTATTCATCTCAGTAATGACCTCATGTCCCAACTTGTTAGACTTCAGTACTCTACAACCTCCTGCATAGCTTCAGAGGGTCCGCTAACAATTTGATGCTCAAATTTCAAAACCAGCTTATAACTCGTGTTCATAATTACTGACAGAGAGTCTTTGTCTTTGATGATCATAGGAATATCATATAACATTTTTAAGTCTGAAATTTTGAGTCAGGCTTTCAATGTGGCTTGGCAGCTCAGTTGAAGGCAGTTTTTTCCCTGTCTGAAACGCCTATTGAAATGTCAGAACATCTAACTATAGTCTTCAAGTCACAAGGCGTCAGCACTTACCACAAACCATTCAACACCTTAAGATCTGTGCCGATTTACCCTGCAGATAGGCACCCCCCTGGAGTGAAGAACTGTGGTGGTGTGCGATACCCCATGTGATAGCTGTGTGGAGCAGCCACGTTGATGAAGAGATGAGGAACCTGGACATGAGATTGCATGAATACTGGAAGGAGAGCTGCCTGCTGTCTGAGAACAATAGACACAAAATAGCAGCAGCATCGAACGGGAAGGAGTCAAAGGTCGTCAGAAAGTTCTGACACCAGAGACCATCCTTGAAAAACTGATGGAGAAAGGGGAAAAAAGGTGAAAGTCAGAGGCAGTTGAAGGCTCAGAAAACAACCTGCAAATGCAGCAAAAATAATAAATAAGGCAACAAGTTATAGATCTCATAGCTTTGCCCTCTATGCGTCATTGTATGAATCATCCTGCTTTTTCATTGATAGAGATTTAAAGGAATAGTTTGATGTTGGGCAAATGCTTTTCCTCACTTTCATTGCCAAAGCTAGAAGGGTTTAGCTTAGCATAAGGCCTGGAAACAGCTAATCTAGCTCCTTCCGAAGATCCAAAATACACTTACCATCACCACTAACTACGACAGTGAAAACATTCATGTAAAAACTTGTGGTTCCAGATGGAGCTACGGTACAATTATTTATCTCTCTGTCCACCTAGCACATCTATGCAGGCTCTTCAGTGGTTGCCTGGTAACCTCAAGCGTGATGAGAAACCAGGTGGTGGTATGTGCTAGAATGTACTCACCGGAAATAGCTACCAACAGTGGTGGTCAAAGTAGTCAACTCCAGCACTTCAGTCAAACTATACTAGAAACTCTGGGTCAAATGTTACTCCAATAAAAGTGAAAGTCATGTTTAGTCAATGTTTAGTTATTACTCTCCTGCTTTATACTGGAGAAAATGCTTTTTACAATGCTTTCGTCTTTAGTGTTCTTTTAAATGTTAGTGCAATGTTGTATTTTTTCCACAATGCCTTAACAGATTCTGATATCACTGAAACAACTTGCTGAATGCACTGACTTGTTGATAGAACTTGTTGTATTGTTATTTGTATTGGCTTTTTATTCCTGACAGTTTTATTGCACTACTTACAATAATGTAAGCGAGTTAAGTCAGTGCACAGTAAGTACAGTGGTTGCCGTCAACGCAACTAATCTTCAAGTTATCTTCACTTCACCTGGTTCACCTCACTGTCTCCACCGCAGCCTCTCTGCTCTGCTGTTCGCTGACTTCACTCCATTAAAAGAACCAGTAAAAGAACCGGTAGTGTCAGTGCTAATCAATACTATGGTCATTAATAATTTAGCCTCTGGGCCTGTTTAATATGGGGTTTCGGTATCTATTTCTACTCAATGTATGGCCTATCGTATTTTAGAAATGAAAAGAAAATTAATTTCAGTACTTGGTAACCTTCATAGAGTTGTAGTAAAGTCAAAAAACAATACCAATCTTTCAAATGTGCTGGAGTAAAAGTCACAAGTTTCCAAAATAATTCATACTCAAGAAAAGTAGAGATACTCAAAAAGATTTACCTAAGAACATTTATTTTGGCATTGTCCACCACTGGTTACTGAACATACCTGGCATACTGCAAGTGTCAACATTTAAAAGCAGCAAGTAAGCTATAAAGAGTTCAGGTTAGGGTTAGGGCTTAAGTCTTCAGTTCAGTTCAGTCAACTTTATTGTCAAGTATGCCACATAAAAACATGACACAGATGAAATTGCTGTCCTCTCGGACCCACGGTGCAAACAAGCAAAACAACAATACAGACTTGTGATTTGACACCTACACAGTGTGCCAGTCATGTATGGAATTTGTTATATTTGAGCATTTACCAAAGGTAGCCAAGAAAAAGACAAAAGGACCATATTCTTCAGCTTTGAATGGAGCAAAGCTTGTATTTTTCTCCAAGCAACAACCGCTGGGCCTGAAAAGTGAAGCCAATAATAAATAAATATGAGCCACCAGGGGGCTCCTCAACTTGTTGTAAAAAGAAGTATGTTTGTATGCAAGTATATTGTAAATGTACCCATTTAATGAGTTTAAATGAAAAAAAAATATAAAATGAGTCTCAATCGCGATAGGTTTAAGTCTTCTTCAGTACAACATAATGTTAATTTCACACATCTTTGTCCCATTTAGAGTAAAAAAGAAGAAAAAGCATGGTAATCCTTAGGTTGTGTCTATCTTACAATTGACAGGTCACTACAGCAGTGCACTGTGTGGTTTTGTCTTATTTATATTATTTGTCTTTCTGTGACTATTTTGTGTTTTCAGGTTATCAAAGTGTGTAACATCTTGGGCGCTTAAGAATGTCTTGTTCATTGTTCAGTTGGACTAAAATACCCTCTAAGAAGTCAGCCATTCCTTTTAATTGTCCCTGATGACATAGTATAATTTGAGCCCCAGAGCAATTCACTGCATGAACTGGTTGCAATGATCAAATATAGCAACGACCATAAACCAAGATGGTGAAGGCCATAATGCCAAACTTGAGACTTCAAAACAAGACTCCACAAAATAATGTGTGACTTCAAGTCTTAATGCTAAGCTAAGGTAAGCTAATTTCCTCCTGGCTTCAACTTTATATTTAAAACACAAACATGAGAGTGGTATTGATATTCTAATGTGACTCTTAAAAAGAAACTAGAGGGCATTTCCTCAAATGTTGAACTGCTTCTTTAAGAATCATGTAAAGCAGAGAACAAGGCCTATGGGACTTTGGGAGTACACAAGTTCAGAACAAACTTAACAAAGACTCTTTAATGTTTAAATCTATTTTTATCAGTTTTTTTTTTTCAAACCCTGTGCTCTGTATCGAAGACTGAGTTTGATTTGAGCCACAAAAGATCCATATATTATAAAGATAAATATATCATGTGTGCCAGTTTATTTTGGGGGCCTCTGTCTAAATTTCACTGAGCTGAATCTAGTGCACAGTCTCAGGAAGGTTGTGCCAGATGCCTTGCCTCACTCTTAGCTCAAGTGTCCCACATACAGTGTGAGGGAATTGCTGGTTACACTGCTCTTAGGACTGGCAGAGAAGCAGCAGGTTAGAAAAAAACACCTCCCAGGAGAAATGATTCAAGGTATTGGAGAGCCAGAGAGGCGAGTAAAGTGAATGCAATTTCAAAGGGGAAATAATGGAGGTCATGGTGTTTGATGTTCCTATGCTGGCCACGAAAATGACTTGGTTGATGATGGAATCAATCACACCTCCATGGCACTGAATGTTAATGAAGATATGTTTCGTTGTTTTTTTGCATTTTTAATAACAGTGTTAACATCAAACCTAGCCATCCATTGCTCCAGACAGAAAGAAGTGCAGTTATCTGCAACCGTGCCAGGTGATATCAGCTGACTGAAGCAATAACATTTGAAATGTGACGGCTGTTTTTTTTTCCCGTTTTTTTTTTTTTTTTGCTGCTGTTCTTCTCTTGTGTTTTTGTTTTGATGAGTGAACACAAGGTCAAAATGGAGTTTATCCTCTGATATCACCTGCCAGTCCAGACAAGAGAAATGCTCACTCAAGGTGACATTACTTTGGTGTCTGTACTCAGCATGCCACTACATCTTTCATTTCCTGTGAGCTAAAATTTACAACTTATCCTTTGACAGGAGGAGTAAACATCTCTAATATGACCCAGGCTGTGATCTTCCCGGGTAAACAAAAGAAAACCTGCCTTAGTCTCCACGATCCTTGACAATCCCAAAGAAAACAATAAACAAAACACTTTTTTGTTTTTATATATTTTAAACAGTAGACATGAGTCAGAAGCCCTTGAAAGATGCCTTTAAAAAGTCAGGGTATTGAAGAAGTATATAATAGTGCGATAAATTCATTATAAGATTTGTGATGTGTTGACAATGAATAGATTTCAGTATTCTGTGTGGGATTACTGGAAGGTGAGAGCCACAGAATGAGCAGCGCTTACATAATTAGATGGAAACAGTGATAATAGAGGAATACAATAGCAGTGAGATTTAGGAGAGAACATGACATTTCCTTATTCTTTCTGCAGTGGCACTTTATCTAAGCCCGGGAAAGTTATTTAGTATGCAATGGATCAATCACCATCCTCAAAAAGTCATTTAAATTAACTTCTCGGGCAGATATCTATCCAGCAAAGTGGCCGTCAGAGGCAAGGGACTATCAGAAAATTAAAAAGGACGGGACATTTATTTTCTGTGTGAAAAAGAAATGGAACAAAATTGAGCAAAGCATCGGCTACGCAAACATTCCAAGATGTTCCCTAACAGATTGTTTTTCTTTTTCTTTTTTTGTCTTTCTTACCATAAATTCAAACAATGACGAGCAGACTTTTTTCTCACATCATCCTCGTTTCTGACAACACATCCAGCCTTGCCGCTGACAACCGCATTGTGTCCTGTAGCATGCCACCGCTAGTCATGAAAAACCATGACAGCTAAATTCATTTTTCAGTGAAACACTGTCCGTCTTATTAATACTTAATAAGAAGTGAGTGTGAAACCTCTGCACCGAGTCTCTCTTTTCAAATTAAGAGGAGTCCAAAGTGAATGTTTGATTCTCACTAAATAAAAATAAGCCAATGGCCGTGCAGTGCATGTCTAATTGCAGATGAAGCATCAAATTAAAATGTCAAACACTAGTTGGAGAAGCGGTGGCGGCAGAGTTTGTGTATAAATTTATGTTTGAGATTATACCGTTTTCAAGGAAGGTGTAATTTGTGCAGCAGTATAACCGGAGCAACACCATGTTATTAGTTTCGACAATTCTCAGTCATGTTAATGTCGGAAAGGAAGGAAGACAGCATGCCACCTAGTGGGATGTGAATAACCCATATATCTCACCACCAATTAGTATTAGGGCTGTACTGTAAAGTGACAGGAAACTAATTCATAAATACTGTAGCAACATGAAAGAGGAGGGAAGCCATCCAGAGAAGAAAAATAAACTGTCAGTCCCATACAGATAGGGAAACATCAACGAAGCCATTCCAATTACTTCAAGGTTAACTGTGAACCACTAATAACTTCAGGGAACCGGAGAAACAAAACATTGTTAGCTAATTACATAAGCAAGTCATTTAGACTGATTGATGCAACATATTATTCCGTGCTCCCTCTCTCTCCCTAATTTCTCTCTTCCATATAGCAGAGAAAAGCATAAAGGCTGTGCTTCCTTTGGCAGCTGTCTCCATGACGGCCCACACTGACACAATGAGACACTCTTTCAACTCAGCAGTAAACCACAATCAACTGGTGAACAACTGGCACAGATTTATCATCATCAGCTCAGGACCAAAGCTCTATGTGTGAGCTGACACACTCCATGGATAGAGAACTGCAGGTACTGCCATTACTGCTTAAGACAGGGGTCAAGCAGTTTGTTACAGAGGTGAGAAAGAAGCAGCAGCTCCACATGCACATTTATGCAATGATAAAGTGAATTAATATTTCTCTACTTGTCAGCCCGACGAGACGCAGCATTCTGTTTTTCAATCAGTTTATATGGATGCCATATAACAAAGAGGCTTAAAGGGAGTACATTTATGTTTATTGTTGTTTTTGTTGCCTCTTCTGTCGCTGAGGTAACATTCAGAATACTCTGCTCACTCATGCACGCAATGATATTTGTTATTTATAAAGACGCATAATAACAGCTCATCCTGAATACAAGCTCAATCGGGATTTGAGCTTTTGTTGTACAGTATTGTAAATATGCTCAATAGGAATTTGAATTAGTTATCCCCAGTGTTTCTATGGAATCATGAATATGATTTATAGTGAAGGCAAAAACTGGAATATTAATTTGCCTTTGTGCTGTGTGTGGGTTTGGTTCTTGGTTGTGTTTTACATTAAAGAAAAAGGAGCACACTATATGATATGTGACACTGAATGCGCCTCAGCTGAAAGTGGGCACTCGATTGTCTGATTTGGAGCCATTCATAGTGTACTCATTTGTTTGCTCACCAGACTTGAATGCAACATACATAAACACTCCAGATGATTCAGCCCTGGAGGGAATTTTTTAAAGCACTGGTAGCTCTTAATGAAATTATGTAAACAGACACAGCACTGACGTGTGGTGAACTTGTCATGGAAAACACTAGTCATACAATAAAAGGGAACATCTTAAATGGCAACATGGAGAGAAAAAAAGCACTGACACATTATTGCGACATTACATGATGTTACTCTTGAACACAGGCTTCGTGTGACACTAAGTAGAACTCCATTAAAAACTGACTAACGGCATAGCAACAGCTCGTGAATTACACCTCCATCCTTTTAGCAGAGACAGATCCCTGAGATCTAATTAATTAATCACAGGAGCAATGAGTTAAATATGCTGTTCAGTTTGTTAAATCATATTATTCTTATCATATTTCAGCCATATTACCGTGGCCTATACATGTAAATGATGTTTGGGTAGCCTGTGATGTTTTGAGGTTGCATAGCATGATGTTTCCCCCTAGTGGTATAAGAATTAAAATAGAACATTGATATTATTGCTCAGTGGTGATATATACAGTTTCTACTGAATAATCATGTGTCTGGCTTATTTTAAAGATGGGATCTCTTAGAGAGGGTATAGAGTAATAGTGGATATGATGTGTAAATATATGTATGCAGTGGTGGAATGTAACTAAGTACATTTTCCCAAGTACTGTACTTAAGTACAATTTAGAATATTTCCATTTTATGTAAAAGAAAAAAAGGAAAATTATGCTTACATAAATGCATTAATACAAATAATCTAAGAATATATTTAACAATCTGAGTTGGGCCATTCTGCACAACAAGTGCTACTTTTGATAGTTTAAGTACATTTTGATGCTGATACTTTTGTACTTTTACTGAACTAAGCTTTGAATGCATGACTTTTACTTGTAGGGGAGTAATTACATAGTGTGGTATTAGTACTTTTACTTAAGTAAGGGATCTGAATACTTTTTCCTCCAACGTATGAATGTATGTATGTATATGCTGCATTTGTGTGCGCATATGCGTATATTTATGTGCATTTATAAGAATTATTGGAGCAGCAGGGTGGTTCCTTGTGGCTGCATTCTAAGTCTTTTTATTGTTATTGTGATTATATTTTATTTAGATTATTATTGATTACTTTATTCCTTTCAATTGACTGTGAATCCTCTTGTGTCAGATATATCGCATTCATTTTTTGCATGAAGTTGATATGTTTAATTGAATAAAATGTAAATGACAAAAAATAAAGAATAACAATTGAAGGTCAGCGTAACTTCATTTATGTTTAACTCACAGTTTGCACAATATTCTGCCCAGCAAACAAAACATTATAAATGTTAAGGCTGGATACAGCCTAGTTGCATTTGTATTGTATACATAATCAGCTTTACTTTGTATCGCCTGGAGAATTAAGTCCAAATAATGAATAAGTGTCTGCCTTCGCACTTGTCCAGAATTGTTTTGAACATTTTTACATTTGGAAAATACCTCAAATAATAATGTAAAAACAGCAATGATGGATGGGACAGCTGAAATGGCTAGAGGACTTCTACATCATATAAATTGACAACCTTTGCTTTGAAATGGGTTCTTTTTTACTATGATGAATTGATGTTAATGTCTCACTACTTCTCTCTCTTTGTCATTATCTGTATCTGGCTTTCAAGATACACAAGAAATCTAGCACATCATACTAAAGCAGTAAATATATCAAATCAATCAAATCAAATGACTACATTCAAACCCACACGAGTGCAGATGTGCAGAAGTGTCACACCTCATTGTTCTTTTTCCCCCTTTTTTTTAAATTAAAAAAAAATCTTCATAATCATGTTGTCATCCGTGTATCCAGTGGTGGACTCAGGATGTCTGAGGAGCAAAGCTTCATGTTGTGGGGCAACAGCACACGTGCTAGCATGAAGAGGACTCTATATGGCTATGTGTAATCTTTTCTCCATTTTAAGGCCAACCTAGAGTGCACTGCATGTCCTTTTCTACACTTGAAGGGCACCCTCGAGGGCACTTCATTATGTTTTTATCTATAGGCGCATCCAAGAGAGCCGCGTTTTTCAAACATGGGGGCACCAAGGGGGGTCTGAGTCCAACTGTGCTTGTATACTGAGAGGAAGACTATTAGTGGATTTTCAAGATATGAAAACATTATTGTTTTTGTGTTTTATGTGTCTTGTGTTTAGATTAAACATGTTTATTTATAGCTAGAATTGCTTAATTGAGTGTCATGACTACAACATGTTCAGTCTTGCAGAGATCACTTGCAAGTTTAGCTGCACTTTGCACTTATAAGATAGCAAATATCACACCACAATGTGATATTTACACACTATAGTGTTCTCAAAACAAAACACTTTTGAATTCTCCAGATTTTCATAAAATTACAAAATCCTTACAGCTGAAAGAAAAGGCTAATACGTATAAAGATAAAATGGGCAATTTATTTGGCCATGAGTAGCCTTCGTTTAATAAAGACTTTGAATGAATTTGACAAAGGTCTTTGAAATTTGTCAAGGCCTTCCTTAGTGAACAGCACAGATTTGCCAGTTGTGGTTAGTAAAGACTACATTCATTGTTGGCCCCCCTCCTCCTCAGCTCATTGACATCTAATCTAATCAGCCAGCCTAGTGATCTTCTAGTTAGCTATTACTCAGCTAATAGGCATTGTATTTGTGTCCAGACTGAAGAATTAAGCTGAGTTTATCAAGCTGCTAACTTAGACACAAGACACTACCCGTGAACAATGAAGCCAATGTGAAAGTGCCTTAAACATGCATTCTTTCTAATGGCCAGCAGGGGGTGACACCACCAGTTGAAAAAAGAAGTTTGGATTGAATTCAATTGAAAAATGCCCCTACTTCTCACTTGATTTACTGTCGCAGCAAACATTCTCATAACGAGTTAATAACATAAGTCTTAATAATAAGTCTTCTTCAATACAGCATGATGATTATTTTGTGTATTTTGGTCGTATTTCAAGAAAAAGAGACAAAGAAGGATATGCTTTAGGTTGCTGTCTTTATTGACAAGTTGTTACCACAGTACACTGTGTGTTTCCAT
The DNA here is from genome assembly GCF_030273125.1 of Centropristis striata. Classification (NCBI taxonomy): domain Eukaryota; kingdom Metazoa; phylum Chordata; class Actinopteri; order Perciformes; family Serranidae; genus Centropristis; species Centropristis striata. The sequence goes on from NC_081526.1 coordinate 11,388,109, forward strand.
CTTCAAATTGCATGTCATTAAAGTTAATTGGAACAATTTGGTTGCTTAAAAATGTTGCTTAAATACAATATACCAAATTAGAAGCTTCAAAACTGGAGTCCACAAACCAATGGGTGACATGACAGTGATTTTGTCCACTATTAAAATGCAGTCTATGCTCAGAGGACATTGCAGTGTCATTTAAGCCACACCCAGAAATGCCCCAGACACAGTAAAATTAAAAGAAAAGAAAAGAGAAAAACAGGCAGGCAGAAGACAGACACTCAGCACATGAGCACACTTCCAGAGGGTCTTAGCTGATGATTGAATGGGAGTCTATACATTGATTTTTGTGAATATCCTACTCAACCAGACGTTTAAGTCTACAAAATAATGCCTTACAGCATGTTCCTAACACAATTTATATGTGACAAGGTAGCTACTATAAAAGTAAAACAATACAATTCAGAAGCAACATAATACCTGAATGAATTCAAATCAAAGCGTAATAATGCAGGAAGAGCAGTGGAGAAATTGAGGGCAGCACCCTGTGACCACAGTCTGATGCTCTGACATGTGTAATACACTGAGCAGCCTGGTGTTTGTGATCCAAAGCCTGGACCCAGGCTCCCACTTGAACAGCTTTGTAGTATCGCAGGCACAAACATATGGTATTGTTTGGCATGGAGAGAAAGCAATGTTCTCAGCTCGGATTAGAATATGAAGATCCAAATTTTTAGCAAATGATTTGATTAAACAAGGAAACAGAGGAAAGTATGTCCTTGATAGGTCAATTTTAGGTTAAAAGAATAATTCCCCATTTGTGGAATTAACCTTATTTGCTTTCTTTCCGAGAGTTAGATGAGAAGATCGATACCACTCTCGTCTGTCCTTCAGTGAGGCCAGCACTCGGTTAGCTTAATTTAGCATACAGATTGGAAACTGGGGGAAACAGCGAGCCTGGTTCTTTTTAAAAGGAAAAAACATTCACCTACCTGTACCTCTAAAGCTCATTAATTACACGTTATATCTCGTTTGCTTAATCCAAAGAAAAACAAAAGTGTAAAAACAACAATTCAACGTTTTGCGGGGGGTAATGTGCAGTGACTTCCTGGAGTCTCAACTGGTTGCTTGGCAACTTCAGAGCAAGGCTAACAGTTTGATATAGCCCTAAAGAAAGCAAAGTTTAATCAAACTTCATTTATATGGTTTAAAGGTCAGTGTAGCTCAAGATGCTTAACTGACAAGCTGATAATAAGAGTATAAAAACAACAGAAAAGACAACCAATTTGACAATGAGGTGCAGGCTGATCTCATAAGCTTTTTGTAGTTTTATCTTTGAAAATCAGTGGTGGGGAAAGTTACTTTTTTATGAACTAGTTACCTTAATAAGTTAGTTAGTTACTCGTAATTTTAAAGTAATTAATAAAGTAGTGTCAAAGTTAACAATTTAAATGCTTTTTAAATAGGTATGCCGTATGCTATGTTGTCACTTCTATTGTAGAGAAATATCCCACACTACTATCTCTTATCAAAAGAAAACATGAAAAGCTAAACACCTTAACTTTAATGTATTTATTAATCTATTCTTCATACAAACCATGACCACAACATATAAAAAATGTTTTGTATCTTCCACAATGCACATGGTTCAAAACAAAACTACTCAAAACCAACCTAGTATATGGCTGACGTTTGCATTTGGTGCTAAAGGTGAGTGTGTTGTGTTATTTCCGGTGTTTCTGTGTACTAGTGTCTGCTAGCTGCTCTCGCTAAATACAGTTCACTCTGGAAAAGGTACAAACTAAAGCTCATGATTGTCTGCTTTATTTACACCTACGCTAGCTTTTCTTAAGCAATTATATCTCCCTCCTTCTTGGAGCGACTTTATCGCTAATCTTGTCTGTATATGTTATTCAGTTCTGTTACCTACCTAGCTTCTCTCTCTGCTTCTCGGTGTGCCAAATATTTAGCTATTCCTCTGCCTCCTTTACTGATAATGGTACATGTAATACATTAATGAATATGTAACGTTAATGAACAAAATTTACGAAAACAGTCTTAACATAGTAACAACTTACTATTTACCATAACGTATACTTTGGATTCGTAGATAATTAATAAGTTAAGAGCCAGAAGGCACCGATTATTATGACCCATATTGATGTATGTCATTAGATGGCGACCTCTAGTGGATGTGGCAATTATGAGGTGACAGGAGGGAAGAAATGAGGCTGGAGAGGAGGTGGATAGGTCAAACACCTTTGAATTTGACCCAATGACCCAAGAGTGTCCCATTTTGAAAAGGAACAAGTCAGGTTAGCCCCTATTAACTCCCAGTAATTACATACGAAAGTAGTTATTTTAACCCAAATGCTTATCTTTTTCTTAACCATAACCAAGTAGTTTAGTTTGCTAAACTTAGGCAGGTATTTTGGTGCCTGATACTAATTGGGTATTTCCAAGTGACATTGTTAACCATGTGTTGAAAAACAGTAACTGTGCAACCTATTAACCATGCAAAATAGAACAAGCATATTTCATTAGATATCTTAAAAACTGTTGTGCATATGTTTTCAAAGATGAGCCACGAAAGTATCAAATCACTAATGTATACATCCATCCAGGCCTTCGCAGTGGTTAAGTTATTCGACAAATACATTTAGACAGTAATTAAGCAGGGATGACAGAGCCCATTAATACCACTCAATCATTTAGAAAAATAATTGCTTCTGCCTCCCCAATGTTTTAAATATCTTATCAGACATTGTTGTGCTTTTATTGTCACTGAAGCAGACAACATCTTAATGTTGAATGAACATAGACACAACTTCTCCTTCTAGACAAACTGTCAAGAGGAAAACAAATGGTGTTATTTTTTCACACACCAGCCCCACAATTCAAAGCATCCAAAAGTCAATATCCACACTTGGCAGTTGAGACAAAGATGAAGATGAGGAGCGCGTTGCACAAAACAATCCAGTGTGGGACGGGCCTGAAGCACCAAATGACATCGATTCAGAAAGGCTCCATCTTTACACACTTGGTCCACTGGGAACTTAACGTTGAGATGCTAAGAGGCCATAACAATATAATCACAGGCATACAGTTAGACATTTGTCAAAAAATAAACTGAACACCAACAGGTGCGGAGGCTAGAAATGACGTGTGCAGATCTGACTCATTTGTCAGCAGACTACTGATGAGCTGAAAACCAGCTCTAAAACATTCATTTTCTACTACCTCGGGAGATTTTAAATGTGTTGTGAGAGCTGCTGCAGGACATTAATGTGAAGTCCATTTTGGATATGAATAAACACAGTGTCTGCCAGCAAACAGGCACACATTTATACCAAACTGTGCAGATGAAAATACCTTGTGGCACAAATTGTCAGGTCAATGCACAACTATTTGACCTACAAGGAGCAGATAAAGCAATGATGAAGGGAATCATATTGTATTGATTGATAAATGCACTTTCCCTCTCTGTGCAATTGGCTATCTGTCAGACCAGTGCACATCACTGGGGGCACAAATATGACCTTCTTTCTTATTGCTTGCCTTTTGTACTGCATGGCCTTGAATCCTCAGCGGACACTATGCCTAAAATAAAGTTAATAACTTTTGCAATTTCTAAACTGCCGTGACTTTGCAGGCTATTAAATTTTTAAAAAGGTGATCAGAACTTCCGAAAAAGAGAAAATGTTTTTGAACACTGTCCCCTATTCATGAGGCATATTGTGGTAACGTGTGAGAACTCTGTTTAGTGCTTTACAGATATGTAAAGAGGTATCTAATCCACTCTATTCCAGCTTTTATCACAGCTATCAAAAAAGCAGGTATTTATGCTTATGCAAATGAGCACTGCTCTTAGCCCCCTTTTCCTGCAGATGAACAGAAAACAGAGAAAAAATAATGGCTCAGCCTGCCGTCAGCTTCCACTGATAGCTCTTCCTTGGCAGCAGTTTTGGAAACTATTTATTTTCTCTTCAGGACTGGCCCTTAGATAGCTATTATGTAGTTTGTAACAACCCTTTACTCTTGTCTCATTTGCTTTCATACATCAAAAGCTCATTTAAAGTGACCTTAAAAATAATGAGGACAAAATGCTGCGACAAACTAGTGCGTGAGCAGATGAAAATCAGCAGGTATTTAATGTTATTTAAAATGCATATTAGTTAGCCTTTCAGTTACTCAACTAGGTTCTAAAATGTTGATGAAAAGCAATATTAAAGCGGCCCTGTACATTTGAAGTTGTTGATGAAAAATCATGCACCTCCCCGTGGACATGGTCCCTTGATTGAGAGATGTATTTAATTGATTTTATCTTGCATAATTTAGTTAGACTTTCTGGTTTCTTGCGTCTGTGCGTCCTGGATTTCCTAAAAATTAGTTGCTGTTCTATTTTGGGAGATGTAAGTAAGAAAATAATGCAAATGTTGTATAATTTGAATGCTACACCCACATATAACAGCAAAACAACTACGAGCCAGTATTCAGGGTCATGTTTGTCCGTGTTATGGTTTTTACACTCATCAATAAATCATTCAGGACCCGGGAAAGTTTGCACTTGCCCTACATACTCATGCTTGTATTGAACTTAATAAAAGTGACCTGTTCTACAAATAGGGCAGTATAACCAGGCATGTAAGTGTCTTATCAATGTCAGAGTGTTCAGATAAAAGCACGACAGGAAGTAAATGTGTTTCATCCTGCATATATTTTCTCTCATTTTACGGCTAAGTCAATGTACCAAAGCTGAACATTCGCTCCTCATAGCAACAAATGACAGACAGGAATTTATCAAGCAACCTAATACGTACTGTACCATGTTGTGTAAAGTGATGTAAATTATTTAGAGGAGCTGGAAGCAGGTGTGACAGCACCCGGCATGATTTTGTAGGAATAATGGTTTATACTTTATTTTCTACTTGAGTACCAGCCCCACTTTCTCATTTGCATGCAAGAAACTCAACTGAGCAACCTAAGAGTCTTCAAAGCCTGTCTCTCAGGTAATGCAGCAGCTTGAGATTTTACATCTGATCATCGCTGACTGGAGTCTTGATCATGTAGATCCAAACTGGAGGGAGAGTTCTACATGTTTACAAATTCAGAATCCAATTTCATCTAGCAAGGGAATGATTTTTAATCTTCAATATGTGATGGTTCTCAGTTATTCATTGTCTGATCTCGCTATATTAGTCAAATTATCTATTTGGGAAAATTGTTGAATAAATGACCCTTTTATGTTTTTTTTTATCACTTTTATTGGAAAGAGAAACACCAGCGTGCATCATAGAATACATTATACTGAAATAACAAATAAAGATAATACATTTCATAATAATTCCTTTCAACTAAAAATATGTACACCTTGTGACCATTAGGCAATAAGCAGTTTTACAGATATATACATAATAAGGTACATCTCAATGATCTTATCAACACAGTTTTTTAAAAGATAGTTGCAACCTCTAATTCTGTAGCAACAGTTACAATATTTGGACTCTGGTTGTGGATTTCAGCACCTCCAACACCTGCTTCACGCTGCTGCTGAGAGAAGTAAGAAGGGAGGGTCCCGGTCCTGGAGAAGGTTTGCATGCTGCTCCTGGATTTTGGCCGGTTTGTGCCATAACCAGTCTCTTTCCAAAAGTGTGGATAGCCATGAGGATTGTTGAAGACTGGTATGGGGGAGAACCCTATTGTGTATGCATTGTCCCGGGGGCCTCTGAAGCTCTGCGGTGGTACGACAGCACAAAACGTGCCTTGGCAGTCCCCAGACAAGCTGTTAGCAGTGCTGGATGAACCTGAAATAAAGTGAAATAGATAAAAACAAGGATGAGAAATTGCCAATGCAGGGATTACATTACCTCAATTTATCATTTATGTCATTCTGGGGAATATTTATGTTTAATTCAGCACTGTGTGATGTCAAAACTTTCAAACGTTAGAGTGGAAAACTCACTTTTTAGCCTCGGCTGGAAGGTACTAAAGTTCTTTTTGCCTCCGTCGCCGCTGATATCAGAGTCACTGTCGTTGAAGTCACTGTCCCCTTTGCCACTGTCCTTCACGCTCAGCTGGTCACTGTTGCCAATGCCACTGCAAATACAATCAACAGATACAGTATGAGCCACCACTGCACCACATTAGCTTGATTATTGATGTCTTTTTCTCACATACAAGGCCTGTCTCTATCCAACCTATCTAACCTCATTCAACAGGAACGCCACAAGCAACAGAATGCATGCACGCTGCATGTTAAGTACTCTCTGTGTTCAGTGAGGTTTGACTGTGAATAAAGCACATCCTATCTTAGAAAAGAAATTACATTTAGTTGTCTTACCTCACTTGCAAGCAGTATTTGTCACCTTGCCACACAGATGTTGCTTGGAAATGCTTGGAGGGCAGGAACATCTAAGAGAACAAACAAAATGACAGCAGAGAGCTTAGTTTCCATTTCTGGCACAAAGATCAAGGCAGTACTGGGAACATCATATGCATATAAAAATATGAGGAAAATACTCTTGTCGTTGACTCACCTTTGTCTCTGAGTCTCCACTTCTCTCCTCATACAGGCAAGAATCATCCAGAGATGAGGAGGTTCTGTCATGGAAGAAGCCTCGCTGGCCGGTGTAAATGTTTGGTTCTGTTGAGCCGAGCACTGGCATGGGCCTGCTGTCAAACAGGCTGTGGCACACTTCTCTCTTGGAGCCACGGTTTCTCCCCCCACGGCTGAGTTTGCATGTCACAACAACAATCACTATTGCAATCAGCAACAATGCACAACCCCCGCTGAGCATAATAATGACAATTAGTGAGCCATCGAGGCTGGAGCCTTCTTCATCACTTGACCGCAACACAATGACAACTTGGTCTTCTGAGGGCTGCGTGTCTGAGACGACAAACCTAACGGTGGCGGTGCTGGAGAGCGGGGACCTGCCATTGTCACTCACTGCAATTTTCATTTCCAGCACGTCTCCAATTTCAGATGTCAGCCATTGTTTTAAAGCAATTTCTCCAGTGTCTTTGTTCATTGTGAAAAGCTGTGGGTCACCTTGTACAATTTGGTAGGTGAGCTCGCCATTCACTCCATCGTCATCATCTTCAGCTGACACTCGAAGGGCGAGATAGCCAGCAGGCGCATTGAAAGGCACAGGGATATCAGCAGAGTCATTGACAAGGACAGGGAAGGTGAAGTATGGATAATTGTCATTCAGATCCACAACTTTAATCCTGATTGTTGATGTGCTTGAAAGAGGGGGGGAGCCTCTGTCCTCAGCTTGGATGACCAGCTCAATCTGCTCAAGTGTCTCATAATCAAAAGACCTCAAAGTGTACAAAGAGCCTGAGAGTGAATCTACAGAAACATAAGTGGACACTGGGGATCCTCCTGGTACCTCTGAATCTATGAGTTTATAAGAAACTTTGGCATTCTTTCCCACATCTGGATCTCTGGCAACAACAGTGGTCACATATGAACCTGGGATGTTATTCTCCAGGACTGAAACTTCGAAAAGTGACTTACTGAACAGAGGGGGGTTGTCATTCTCATCTGTCACACGGATGGTGTACTGTCTGACAGTTTTGAAGGGTGGACTTCCCAGGTCCTCTGCAATCACAGTCAGGTTATACTCTGGGATCTTTTCTCTGTCCAAAGTGGTGCTGGTGATAATCATGAAAGAGTCCCCGTATGCTTGCTGGAGGGTGAAATGCTCGTGCCCGAGCAGGCTGATGCGCACGTACCCGTTGGAGCCAGAGTCTCTGTCCGAGGTGCTGATCAGTGCCACGAAGCTCTCCGCGGCTGCAGCCTCTGTGATGTAGGCGACCCCATCACTGCTGGAAGTCATCGGTTTGATGCTGATCTCAGGCGCGTTGTCATTCACGTCCACGATCTCTATTACAACTTTGCAGCTGGAGGGGACAGAGTTGGCGCCTGAATCTGACGCTTTGATGTTCAGCTCGTATGACCTCCTTTTCTCAAAATCAACCAGCGCCTTCAAGGTCACGTCCCCGGAATAAGGGTCGATGTGGAAGAGGCGTGCAGCTTCTGGTGACAGCCCGTCGGCAAACGCGTACGTCACCTCGCCGTTAACACCGTCGTCCGGGTCAAAAGCGTGCACTTTGAGAACTCGATGACCCACCGGGGAGTCCTCGTTCAGCTCAACTTTCAGCGAGCTGTGCTCAAACGTCGGGCTGTTATCATTAAAGTCAAGCACGTTGATGTTTACAATCATTGACCCGGTCTTTGCAGGCACTCCTCCATCACTTGCAGTCACTTCGATTGTATAGGAGTCCTCCACTTCTCTATCGAGCTCCCTCACCAGCACCAGCTCTGCAAACTTCACTCCATCATCCCGATCGCGCACTTCTATCGCAAAATGAGTAGAAGGGGAGATGTTGTAGCTCTGGATGTAGTTCTCACCCACGTCCTGATCGAGAGCAATCTGCAGAGGGAATCTTGAGTCCAGCGGGACATTCTCCACTATCTCCAGGTGCGTCTGGTTGCGCCGAAAATGAGGAGAGTGATCGTTGATGTCTTTTACCTCTATCTCCACGTGGATGAGTTGAAACTTTTCTTTGGAGAAGGCCACGACGTCGAAGGTGATGAAGCAGCGAGGGGACCTCGGGCAGAGCTGCTCCCTGTCAATTATCTCCGCAACACTCAGAAGTCCGTCAATCTCTCTCATCTCTATCACAGAAGAGTTGTTTTCTTGCATGAAGCGGAACGATGTGTCGGGGTCATCAGCAGGATCGATCTTTAAATCTTGGGACAGATTCCCAATCTCAGTCCCGGGTGCATCCTCTTCATAGGTGACATACCTTGTAGTTGTGCACTGAACAGAGTGTAAAAATAAAGAAAGCACAATGCACATCCCAATCTTGCAAAATCCCATGTTGAGAGGTTACAAAGTGCTGCTAAAAGAAATTCATAAATGATGCAAACAGTCCACCACTCGTGCAATGTCAGGTCGAATCACAGCTGTGTTAAACTCTGACTTTGCTGTGGGACTATAAGCCCTGGCATATGCAAATAGCCTGCCCTGTCGACCAATGGCCTTCCAGTGGTCTACCAACAGGGGAGCATTTGGCTCTGCAGCAAACTGCTGCTGGTCCCACTTTTGGAGGAGCAAATGCTTTATTAGATAAACTGATTGTGGAGCTTTAATCGAGCTGGTAACAGTGTGACTTAAATAAATCTGCATGGCAATTAATTAAGTGACTAATACACTTAAGAGGACTGCATTTAATAGGAGGGAGCTGAAGTCTACCTGTTGAAAGCCAGAGGGATTGATTGAAGTGAGGCAGTCAGTTAGTTACAGGGAATTATGCAAAAGCTGGAGTGGGAAGAGATCTAATAAAAACAAGGAGGAGGAAAAATCCACGTCAATGAAATTAGAATTGCTGATAATTGCTGCAAAGGTAAATGAAGACTCACAACATCAGGAAATGTAATGAGCACGTCAGTGTAGCCTATTTATCTTTGCTGTGTAAAAAATGTTAGGTATGCATTGTAAAAACAGCAGTGAAAGAAGCATCTGTACCACAATGCAGAAAACACAAAAATAATTCAAAATCTTACTAAATAAAAGAACAGAGAGAAACAGCAAAATGTACTTAAAGTATCAAAATAAAAGCACCGCTTATAATGTCGCTTTCCAAGACTTTTTGGTAAGGGTGCATGAATTATCATGATTCCTGCACCTAGTGTGGAAAAAAAAGCATGAATTAATTCATGTTCATGAACTATCAGGAATGTATAAGAATTAATAGTATGCATGCATGAGTTAATGCAAGAACAACACATGAATTAATGCAACAGCTAAGGTAGCTCAATCATCATGATTTCTGAGTTAATGATGTTCATGTCTTCTTTATCGCTAAGTCTGCAACTAAAGTATAATGTTGAATGCATATACTTTAAACATAGTCATGATTAGCATTGCTTTTTCATGACTTAATCATGTTTGCAACCCCTTAAGTAAGGTGCTGACCCGATCAATCTTAACACTGATAAATATCTTATTAATTATATGTGGCGTAGTTGTGAAATCAGATGTAATAACCATTTATTGCTTATACATCAAACTTGTGACCCCTGAGATAAACCCAACCCGTCCATCTATTTAGGCATTATTAATTGGGGAAAATCTAATGTATAACACACTATACATACTAACTACAGCTATCAGGTAAATATAGTGGAGTATATATTTAGGTATTTGCTTAGTAAAAGCACATATGTATATTTGTCCTTGGTACGAATAGTAATTAACTTTTTTTACCACCACTGGATAGGAAACTGGAGAAAAGATCTAATAATCAAGGGGTCCCTGAACCTGATGACTTTCATTATTATTCATACACAACTATATATTATAATCACACAGTCTCATCAAAATCCTTACCCTGACATTTAGGCTTAATAAAAACCAACCTATGAATCTATAAATATTTAGTTATTAGTTGTTGTTGGCTTTTTTTTATCAAAGACATATCTTTCTATATAAACAGTGCCCATAGATAATTTACATAATAAAGGAAAAGCAGAGATCTCTGTCTCTGTTGTGCAGCTGTAGACACTGTCTCATCTGTTCAAATAGCGGAGGAGGAATTTAAGTATAAGAAAACCCACAAAGCCAGACAAGTGTCATTTGATTAGTGTTGTGTTTTGGACACCCACACTGTTAATTACACATAGAATATCAGTGTAGCTCTGTGTTAGAGGAAAAACCTGCCTGTATAATCAAGCCCATCTGTATTGTAATAAACACTCAACTGCTCTTAATTTACCCTTTTCAACAACTGTTCTTAAACAAGAACCTTGGGAAGTCAGCAGAACAAAGAAGTCAGGAGAATAACTACAATAAATGATTACCCCCTCCCCACCTCCAACACATACACACACACAAACACAAGCTCACACACGCCGGCAAAAGCTCCCATGGTGATAACAAAAGAGCATGAGTCAACCAGACCTTTGTCAACCATATGGGTGATTAGCTTCTGCTGATTAAAAGCCGTCTATGGCCCTTCAAAGGGCTCTTGACACCTCACAAAAGTTTTGGTTAAATCTGTCTGAGCCCACAGGAGGGCACACACAGGGAGGTGTGAAAAAGCACACCACCGCCACAGGGACCAGAGACACTGGTGTGTAGGCGAGAGGTGATAAGGAGTTATGTGCATACAATCCCAGGTTGGATTATAAATTGAATGTCCACCCATGCACACATTTTCAAAAAATGGATAAAAGTCTGGCAGCAAAAGTTGCACTTACCGTTAAATAACAGGAAACATCCATGAGTTATTTGACAAATAAATAATTTCAAAATATGGATGATTACAGTAAATATCTGTATTTTAAAATGTATACAGCGCTTAACAAATTTATAAGACCACCTGTCATAAAAATGAGAAAACATCAATATTTTAGAAATCTTTCAAAAGCTTGTTTAGAACTAAAATGTTAATGTTATTTATTTGGCAAATAACAAACTGAATTCGACTTTTTATACCCAGATTTGAGCCGGCTGACTGAGCTTCTGTTAGAAGTCAGAAATTAATCAAGCAGAACATTCAACCATTAAAACTCAGGAATGCAAGTAAATAACTATAATTTGACATCTTAACCATCGTGTTATGTTCGTTTCTCAGGAACAGCAATAATGTTCGTGGGTCAATTTGACCCGGGGCATGTTTAATTATCCAAAAGTGTCAGAAACTAAATCCCAAGAAACATTGTTAATATTTCATTAATAACTCCATTACTAACCATTTCGATCAATATGTAGTGCAATGGTGTTCTATGAGATCAATGAGGATTATTGACTCGTTTTTCATTTTTTTAAAATGTATGTTAAAACTTTTTTTATGTACATTGGAAAGACTTACATATAAAAAACAATGGTTTTACTTTTAAAAAAAAATGTAAATGGTATTTTCCTTTTTTTAAAATTAAAAGATACTTTTTAGATTAGAAAAAAAGTTGAATAGAAACTAAACTCTTTAAACTTTGTAATGGGTAAATTTGACCTGCAACATAACAGGAGGGTTTATCAAGAAATAATAATGTTCTTTACTATTTTTTACAGTTTTTTTGTAAAACAGTCAAGTGAAAATTCATGGATAACAATAATAATTATATTTAGCAATAAACATATAATTTCCATTAAAGAGCTTCTACATACTGGTGTATTGACCAGTATTACAGAAACCTGACTAAATATTTTGGTAATTACTAATGCTGTTAATGTAGGACAGCTGTGGCATAAATTTGTGGTCTAGTAAATTTGTTAAGCACTGTATATATCTGTAGAATAACTAAAGCTTTATTTTTTACTTTAATGTGACATTTTTTATGATTGTTCTTTATATATTCTTTAAACATTAAATTTAAAAAAATGTCCTGTAAAAAACTGAAATTTGAGTTAATTATACATTCATCAATATGATGTGTATATTTCTTTTTACGTGTAATTCTGTTATGTGTTATACTGTAAAAAAAAACAACAACAACAAAAACACTATAGTGTCCCATTATATTAATTAACAGATATCAACTTCTATTGTATAGTTAATATTTGTAATAAAATGGGCATTTGCAAAAAAAAACAACTAAAACAATTCAGCAAATTTCTGGTGAATAACATTTTTCACAGTGCAGGTTGTAGTGGCAGCAGGGGAAGCAATGTATCCCAGAAGTCTCGCTCCCCAGCAGCATTTCCCAGCTCCTCCTGGGGGATCCCAAGGTGTTCCCAAGCCAGATGAGATATATAATCACTCCAGCATGTTCTGGGTCTAGTCGGAGTCTCCTACCAATTGGATGTGCTGGAAAACCTCCAAAGAAAGGCACCCGGATCAGATGCCTGAACCACTTGAACTGGCTCTACTCCAGGTTCCCTCAGGATGCCTGAGCTCCTTACAATATATCTGAGGATGAGCCCAGCAACCCTACTGTAAGGAGGAAACTCATTTCAACCATCTTATTCTCTCTGTCACTACCTAAAGCTCATGACCATAGGTGGGGATTGAAACGTAGATCGACAGGTAAATTAAAAGCTTTGCCTTCAGGCTCGGCTCCCTCTTCACCGCAGCACTCACATTACTGCTGACTAGGCTGTTGCAATATCAGATTTCTACTAGACAATTACCACAGTCAAAAGAGTTCACAACAATATAATCGCAATATCGAGAGGAAATTTTAGGGAAACATCTATTTATTGTGCATTTTGTCTCCTTTTTGTAAATTAACTACACTCAAAATAAAATAGTGATAGATGGATTGTGGCTCTGGGGTTGCTTGAAGACCGGCAGAAATCATTTTCATCCTTGATATAAGCAATGCAAATCACATTTTATTTTGAACCAAATTTTTCATGATTATATAAAAATATAAAAATAAACACTTCACTGTTTCTTTAGTAAAATGTGACCTGATTAATATATAGAAACCCTCTTCTGAAAGTGTTTTTGCTGATCTAAATTAATGATCTGCTAATGTTGGAGAAAATTTCTTTGCTATGTAGATATAATATGATAAATGATGATGCATTACTGAATTTTCATGGGCCCAGTCATTCCTGTGGGCGGGCCTGACTGCACAAAAGCATACAAAAAACAATTATACTCAATGCATAGTCAAAAGGCTACTATATGAATTGATGAACTTATAACCCTAACTAAATTAGTTATATAATATTATCATATGTGTATTCAGCGCGTTTTCAGCCCAATTCACCACATACTGATGCTACAATGCACACAGAACTCATTTGTTTCAGTTTGGGATGTTTCAGGGACGGTGTGTTACTTTCTGCTAGTTAGTGGCTTTTCAAAATAAACTTCTGTGGCAATTAAACCACTTGACTAAAGTTAGGGTCAAAGAACAGACTTGGGATCAAAGAGAACTATTTCCATTCTTAACTACTAGAAAGGTTGACTCCAATTACCAACATTGGTTGGTTTGACCCATCCACCTCCACTCCCACCCACACTAGAGTGCTCCTTCAAGCTCCTTCCCTGTTACATCTAATATGGGTTTACATTACAGTCAATGGAAAGCCCGATGTGTCTCATACACACACTAATGGGTGCTTTGTGCGTTGGTATCACATGCCGAGGGCTGTGACAAAATGCCAACGAGTCGGGAGTAAGACTGAGCTGGTGTATAAATCACAAGGTATCAATATTACATTTTACAGTTAGCATCAATACCGGTATGACACTGCACTACTTCTCCTCCACCTCATGCTCAGTTTTTCTCCCCTTGTAGCCTCCTGGTACCTGTGTGCTGCTACAGGAGACCCCTAGGCCGTCCAAGCTTGTTTCTACCACTTGACGGCCTTCAGCGGTTTCTCAGTTTGCCACTGACAACCCACTGAACACAACTCAGAGCAACCGCCTCCACAGTTACAAAGGCTTTGAACATGACCCACTCTGATTCCATGTCCCAAACTGCACATCTGATGGTACGACCACAAAGTCGATCATTGATCTTTGGCCCGAGGTGTTCTGTTACCAAGTAGACCTATGAATCACCCGATGCTTCAACTTGGTGTTTGCTTCGGCCAATCCGTGACCGGCGCAGAAGAAAAAGAAGAAAGGAGCAGAACAGGCCAGCCATATTTAGTCTACTTAATGTAAAAATTGATTTTCTTTAATGTTGCCTGCTATATTCTTGGCAAGACTAGCAGGCAGCATGAACACAAAACAATAACAAAGTGTTAAAACACTTTGCAGCAGAGGAGGCCAATTTATGATGTATGCTATTCAAAGCTGCAGTGTTTATATATTGAACTTGGAACGTGTTGTAGTCTCAGCACATTACAGAAGAAGTGTTGAGAGTTTGCTCTTAAATCCACCAGGCATCAAACCAACAAGTGTCTTTTTTTCACAAATGCTGAAGCTTGTATTATGCCACAAATCATTAAATCAAGTGTTATTCTGGGTTATACGCTAAGCAGGCCAATACAACTTAAATCGTTAATCTTGGAGTGTAACAGCATTGCATCATCACTCGTGGTTCTCAATATTGAGTGAGAAATCTTCTGATGTTGAGTTGAGCGTAAACAAGAAACGCTGCCTCTATCTCTCATTATCTACTTGGTTATTTTCTTTTCGCTCCCATCTCTATTTTATTAAAAACAAGATCACGCTGAACATATGAACACTGAGCAGGGAGGGGATCAAACATAAGATACTTTTCTGCCATTACCAGACACACAAAGCCTTCAGCACAACAGTCCCATGCTGACTGGGTGTTGAAATCCAGGATTTTGTGGCTATGAAGAGTCAGAAGGTAATGCAGAATTATTAGCCAAATTAGTTGTTTGCCACTAAGAGGATTACGCTTTAATCTTATCACGCACTTACCACTTTGTGTTGCAACGGTTTCAAGGTAGCAGCTGAGCAGCTGCAGATGAAAACATTTCAGTCTAAAATTAAAGCATAGACATGATTATTAAATATAGCACAGGAAGTGAGGACTTGCTGTCCTGCATTGTGTTTGAGCTAACTGCCTCAATATAAAACACCACCTACTCGTGTCCAAAGTGTTTTTCTGATCAATACATCACTACAAGGTCACCAGAGGCCTGAACCACAAACAAAGCCTGGCTAACACAGGAGTGATACTTGTTTGTCACTTAAGTCAGGTGATTAATGCAGATCACGGCTTGATTAAGACGTGTGTGGTGACAGTAAGAGCATTACTGCAGATTAATGGGTTTGGCCATCTGTTCTCTCACTGAGGTGATTTTAATTAATGGTAAGAATATTGTTAATCTTGCCTTGGCAGTCAACATTACAGTAATCACAATGATGGTCAGAAATCAGTCCGATGTCAGCCAGGCTTTGACATCATTTTAAGGCCTTTTGAAGATTCTTCACCTCACATGCCACCAGGTAGGAAGGCAGGGAAAGCATTTGGTGACACTGGGAGCAGTAATCCTGGCATATGCCACTGGGAACAAATGTCTCAAAGGCCCACCTTTTGGATAGCAGCCACCATGTCACCCACTGCTAGAAAACTGTCAGCCAGGTTTTTTCATTTCCACACTTTCCAGGTTCCCGGTTCCCAGTAAAATACTTTGAGATACAGTAAAATTCTGAAAAGATGCATTAAAAAAATTCTATTTCTGATTTGTTTATTGTTTATATATTACATGTGCTCCAGTCTAATGTTGTCAGTCTCACTAAGAGGATTTTTAGCAATGTGATCAACAGGTGAACTGAGAATAGAGTTGTATCTATGAGTCTTGATTTATTCTGTCAAAAATACCAACGACTGTATATAAATCTACCGGCAAATATATACACAACAAACCAAAAGGCAGAGTGACACAGATTCAGGGAGCCACAGACAACTGTTTTTTTTTTTTTTTTTACAGAAATAAAAGAAAATGAGCATGAAGCACAAACTATTTTGCATAAAACATGACACAGAATAAAAATGCTTATCAGCTTTGTTTTCATAGTTCTGGCTAGAGTTCGACACACCAACAGATGCTGCTGTGTTACATGTAACACCGTCTACTTCGGTGACAGTTGTGATGTGCAAATTTAACAACCACAGGTGTTGCATGCTGCAATGCTGCAGGTACTATAGTTTAAACTTTATAGTTATACACAATGTCAGGGCATTATATTTGCATTATTGAAAAGTTTCTACATTGTATCTTAAAATAATCATCCTATAGCTACATATTTCCAAAATGTAAAAGCTATGCTGATCTCTGGTGAGTTTCACAAGCTGAAGACATATTGTGGTACTTGACCTTTAATAATGTATATGCAAGCTTGCTGCTAAATACCTACCCCCTTTGATAACAATACAGCCTTGAAGTGAGATAGGCTTGTATTCATGACACAGTGTTTATTAAATTTAGATAGGCACAGACCTTTTACAGAGGCTGCAGAGCCATTTTCAGGCCAACCTTATCAGTTTCCTCATCTCACTTTAACCTTAGGTGCTCCAATAAACTGGGGGTATACATGTCCGTGAGGGTCATGTGGAGGGTTTAATCTGGGCCATTTGGGCTGTCTGAAAGGCAGATAAAACAAGATTATCCTGTGCTTGGTATTGGCCTTTGGTGAAACGAGAGGGTGGAAGCATGCGGGCAGCAGCTGTGGAGGTGCCAAATGCTCAGACTGGCTAGTGGTCTCTGTTGCTTTTGGCACCTCCTGCAGCGCTACAGGCACAGATAACCCCCCAACCACAGCTCATCCTCACAGCTCTCCAACTGATTACAACTGGCCAAATGTTTAACATACTGTCCCTAATCACACTTCACATTCTGTCACAATATGGTCCTAAATAGCTTTAAGGGCCATATAAATCACATAGGTACTTGTAGCCTTGATGTTATTAGGTCTAATTGTTTGTTCTTCCTGTTAGCTTCCTTTTTGTTGCCTCAGCTCTGTAATGAATGCATTCAGATCATTTCAGGAGGGATTTTTTGCACAGCTACTGAATTTAGGACATGTGAGGAGCAACTTAAAAAGATGTATTTGTAAAACAAAGATCAATTATGGAAATAAATGCATAACATAAGAAAATCATAAAAACTGCCTTACTTTTTTATGATAAATTAATTAGTCTATTAGGGCCAAGCATGAATAATACACGGCTTCTCTGTAATAAGATCTCAGTGGACTCTACATGTTTTAAACAAATCCAAAACATTAATATGGATGCCGTGTAAACATGTTTCTAGGATTTTTTCATGTTGGCCACAAAAGGCTGAGTCTATTAAGAAATTTGGAAAGACAGATTTTGTTGTTTAAATCTCCTAAAAGCCGAGGCAGATCAAAAGAGGCATTAGTATTCAGAGACAAATCATGTTTGGCTGAGGTTCCTCTACCCCCACTCAACTCCAACCATTCCCCACTGTGTAACTAATGCTCGCTGCCTGAGAACGATTGGAACAACAGTTGCTAGCTGCACTTCATTATGCATAAGCATTTTTGAATAAGCTCTGGCCATATGTACCATCAGGTATGCTACGGCTGCACACAGGAATATTCATCATTAGAATTTAAGCACTGAGCGGAAAAACACAAAATCACGTCTCACCAAAAATACCTGCTAAAGGATCATAATGACAAACAAAGCAAAACAGGGTTTTGGAATTGAGGCCAGTCATTTCAAAATGGGGAGTCGACCCTAAAGGTTTGGATTAAAACCAGGGATGAGAGTGCCATCTACAGGTTGAAACTTTGCCATGTGAACATCAGATGACTTGCAAGCAATAACAAATCCTGAAAGCATGTGCAGGTTTTCTCCCAAATGCATTTCACACGGACACATTTCATTAACTTTCTCTCTCTAGGAAATAATAAATTAATACTTGAACCACCTGTTTGAGGGAACATGTAGTCCTGACAGAGGATGCTGGCTAATTAGAGCAAAGACTAGCAACCTCAAAAAAGAGCACCAAACAATTGGATTGTACTAGAAATCATCTCCCCTCCTCTTACTGTGAAGTGCGGCCTTGCTGTGCGCTTTATACTTTCTGTTGGTAAAGGATCCACTGTGGGTTTCAATCCAATTATGATGACTACTTCACATTTCATGCTTCATATTGAATTTCACTGCCTTAAGCTACATGGATGAGGGCCCCAAAAGATCAGCAGGCCTGCACATTAACCTCCAGTGATATTCTGCATGTGATGATTGCAGGCATATATTTGACTTGACATATCCTTATCCAACTTTCACTTTGATTTTCATTTTCCACGTCACCGCTGAACTGGTCATTGTAGATACTACGGCGCTGAAAATCTCCTTGTTTCAGTGCGTCGTCTTTGCCGAGGATGTACACGCTTTGCATCCATATTCCCATGGCATGTTGGCTGTTTCTATATCAGGTGAGGTAAATAAGAATTTGCTTGGTAGTCCAGGCTGTGAATAAATTTGATTCTCTTTTGGACGGTTATATTATTCAAAGCAGGGAAGATTAAGTATAGCCTCCTTGCTGGTGTGTGTGTATTTATATGTGCCTCTGTGTGTGTGTGTGTGTGTGTGTGTGTGTGTGTGTGTCTGTGTGTGTGTGTATGTCAATGCTAATTTGTGCCTTTTCAAGGACCAGGTCCCTCTCCTCGTCTTCCTTGAATATATTTCACATCTCCATATTGCCATCCTAGGATGTCGCCTCCTTGAAGCAATTTCCTCTCAGCTATTATCTGATGGGTGGGAACTGTTTCCCATTGGCAGGTGCAGATGACACTTGGGCTGGGCAGGAGCTGGCTGTTAAACGTGGGACTGGCTCCTTACCAAGCTCCAGTCTGCCTGGTCCTGACAGCCCCCACAGGGCTGGCCACTGGGGGCGGACTGTTGGGCCAACTGGCCACTGAGGGGTGTAATCACTCCCTCTGACATATTTGGCACAAGCGATCCATTTGCTCTACAACAGAAAAAGGCCTGCGTGAGTATCTTGCTTAATCCTGTTAGACCAGGAGATGGCAATATTGAGGTGAGAGATAAACATTTGAAACCCTGTAATAGTTCATATTCTATGAGAGGCTACAGAAAGCAAGGGAGGATTAAACCGTCATGACCATTTATGAAAAACCTAATGAAATAACCAAATCCAGCACAATGGTGGAGCATGTCCACTTAATGGTCCTCTATTATAATGCATTACTGTAGATGTTATGTGTTCACCTCATGGAGAAAATCATCTATTTTCCTCACAAGGAGAACAAAACATCAGGAGATACAATATAGTATAAAATGTGATATTATAACACAACAAGAAATGGCTCAGAAATAAGTAAAATGGACACTTTATAAGCTTCATATATAGTATAAAACCTGTTGCAGGGCTATTACATTTAATTGCATTATGTTTACAGTCAGTGGACACACAGCGCTGTATAGTAAGAGTACAGTCATGGACAAAAGCTTCTTAGAATGGAAATGGTTAAAGATGCAGAATAGAGACAACTCTGCCTTATTTTTCAGGCTTTACTCGTAGGAGTCTACAATTAGGAATGCAAAATTGCAACAAAGGCAGTGAAAAGGATGCCCACGGTGTATAGCGTGTGTGTGTGCATGTGCACAAGTGCATGAGTGGAGCAGAGAGATAGATTAATGTTGAGGGGCATCAGCTTAGAGGATGTTTTGTTTCCCTACTGTGTGCCGAGTGCAGAGGGGAGTTAAGGGATTCCAATCTGGTCGTCGAGTCCTGCGGTGCGAAGAATGTTAGGAGTGTGCTTGGTGATAGCGGACTCCATTACGGGGCTGAGTCTCAGGGTAGCCTGCCATTGTGCTGGCAAGCGAGGAGGTTAATCAGATCCCAGCTCTATTATGAATGCTTGCTATTTCTAAAGGGCTCTATGAATAGAATACTGTAAGCTCTCGTAAAAATGAATCTGGGCTCTGTGCTTTTACAGAACAAGGCCCGATAAAGAATAGTGTTGGTGTACTGTTGAAGAGATTCTACATTCTCTAGAGCAAAACTAAAGGAGTGTTTTATGGGGGCCTAGTTATTAATTATCTGAGATTAAGAAATACTCTCTCCAGCTCCGCAGCGATGTTTCCCATGTCTGCTTTGTTTGCTGTAAAGGGCAGATTATCTTAATTGATTTTTTAAAGTATTAAATTAATTTCATATTGTGAGTCAATGACATGTGCTTGCACAAATTGGCTGTTATCAGTCTCTCATTAAAACAGGACACATTGCAAAATATACTTTTTAGGCTTTCTATTGTTTCAGCTAATGATTATATTTTTTTACAAGTCATCCTGTCTTTCCTATGTCGTGTAGTTGCTCAATTAGCCTGATGATAACCGAGGTTGGTAGCAGGACTTTAGGATGAAAACTAATCATTTTGAGTCCTACTTTTAGAGTTGATTTTCTGAAGTGGGGTTGTATGAGGGATTTATCCATATTCAGTGCATTAACTACAGTAGTTGGTGATTTTCGAGGACGCAGACAGGACTACCGGCACAGAAGTTAAGGCTGTGGAAGGGGGCAGCAGCAAAACACATTGTAGCCACCTTTAAAAAACAAAATTAGTATAGTTGAAGGCTTTATTTGGAATGATTACATCACTTTACCTTGGCGTGGGACAACCCTGTTTAAGCTAACATGGAAGGAACTGAAGCCTTTCTATGCTCTCGTAACAGCCACTAGTCTCCATTAGCCCCTTTCATAGTGCCGTTTCATGCCGGGACATTTACTGCTCTGTAACATCTCGCCTGCACAATGAAAGAGCCAGAAGTGGAATGCCGGTATCAAGTGATCCCATCAATTTTCTACCCAGAGAGGTATCACAGAGGCATAAAATTTGTGGGACTGTTGGAAGTTGGACCACTAAGAACGGGACATCCCAGCAAGGCGGAATATTTGACGTTGCATGACGTCTAACACAAACCTCCCACTTGGTCCGACAGTCATCGAATCAGCAGCTGCACAACAACTGCGGCTGCCGTCACTAACTGTGCACAGCGTCCTGCGCTTTTTATAAACAAAGTGGCATGCTAACTGTCCATGTGGTGTCCGCCGATGATTGTAAACAAACCGGCATCACTAGATGTGCACAGAGTGTCCAGTGCTTGTTGTAAACAAACTGAGGTCACTAACTGAACACATGCTGCTGCAGCACATACATATTGTACTGCTACAGAGCTAACTGTGCAGCCCATTAGCACTGTGCTACTGTGCAGCACTGCTACTGCTCTGTCTACTCCCACTATCGTCTCCTCCCACCTCTTTCCGTGACGTAATATACAAATATCACGCCTTCGTGGGATCACTATGAATGGTCTAACGCAAAAAGGCGGCACAGATCTTTCTGGCAATATCACGTTTGCGGGACCGCACTATGAAAGGGGCTGTTGACAAATGCCGTAATTTTACCTTGCAGACAACAGGAGTTGCTGTTCTATCACTGCTTCAATCATTTCATTTGTTTGTGTTATTGTGTGACCTTAGTGAATCTCAACTAATTCCGCAAACACCAAAGTTACAGTAACACAAACAAACTACCCGATCAAGGTAGTAGCAACCCGACAACGCATGTGTCCTGTGAGGTAAAAAAATACAGTTTTTGTTAATTGAGTCTGGTGGCTTTAACAAGAGCAGTGGACATTTCCAGCTCCTCCTGCATAAACATAAACAGGGTTGTCTCATTACAAGTTAAAGCATTGAAAATATTCTAAAAATAGCAAACAATTCAACTGATATTAAATATTTTAGGAAGCTAAAATACACATAGTTGTTGCCCGCGCCCACTTGTGCCTCATGTGCTGTAAAAATCCAAACCATCCCTTTAACCCATGACACAAAAACAAACATGTGGTAGGCAGAGTGTCATTGGGCACGCTTGTGTTTGGTTCCAGGATGCTGGAATGCACTTGGTTTCCTCGAGCTGCTGTGTGCCAAACTCAACAAAACATCAGTAAAGAGAAGCACCCACTTGATAACACCACTGACATGCCTCTACTCAAACACTCAGCTGTAAATCTTTTAGATTAGGAGGCTGGTGAATGGTGCTGTTTGTCTGATGGTCCTGCAGATTTATGACAATGTACCTGATGTCCTGCATTCTAACCATTTGACGGCTCGAGCCACTGGCTGTCGCCCTGCACTGTCAGACGGTCAGACTTTCTATTGTTTTAATGGTTTTAGCACTTTGTTTATTTGTTTTTGGCTGTTTTTCTATTCCCTCTGTTGCCTTTTTGTCTTTTTCATTTATCTGGTAAAGCACTTTAAAATACAATTTGAAGAGTGCACTATAAATAAAAGGGCATTATGAAGGCTACAATTACATAATGCGCTTTTGGGATGGAAAATATTTACCATGAATCACAATCCAACTCGCAACGTAGCATGTCTGAGTAGAAAAGTGAATGAAGACGACAATCAGACAAGACTTGCGGGAATAATAAAAACAGGAGATTCAGCAGTCTGCCATCAAGACAACATACGCTAACTGTGATTTAGAGAGCAATAAACGTACGCCTAATAGGACAGTTCACATTTCACACAATTTGTAGAAAATCTAATTTCTTTGTGAAGGCACAGAAGCTAAAATTCAACTAAGCTTTGCAGAACAACAGAGCACTTATATAGGAAGAAATGTGTTAACAGGCTAGACAGTCCTATTCTCAGCAAAGAGGTATTTAAGTACTGAAGATGAAGTGAGATGGAAAATCTCATTTCCATAACAGAACAGGGAAAACAGTTTGGCAGAAGGTGTTTTCTTTTTTTTTCCTCTTTCTCTCTGTCTTTTTTTTTTTGTACTGTTGAATTGTCAGAGCAATCATGGTCGAGCCACAGCCAGGGCAGCAGACTAAAAGGAGTGGGGGGTTGGAGGGGTGGGGGGAAGGGGAAGGATTGGATGGGAGGGGGGGTTGAGCCCTCTTTCCCAAAACACATACAAATGAACTTGAACAATCTCATGCTTGCACATGCACGCACACACACACATACACACACACACACACAGCAGTAGATACACATAGATGCAGGGATGCACAAACAGTGCTTATTCTCAGAGGAGCAGACAGTGAGCACATTATGCAAACAGAGGCTTTGTGTGTACGGCGGAGAACGTGCCTGTGTGTTGGAGAGAGAAATTAGACTGATTAAAAATCAGGGAAAAATCACAAACTGTTAGATGGATCTCCTAGGGGCTAATTAGTATGTTGAATCTTGAGCCAGAAACACAATGTTTAACAAATCTGGAAATGTAGGTGTGTTCATGATTTGTTTTCTGAACTCTATTTTAAACGTTGAACATGTTTGCATTCGAAATGCATACATTCACTGCATAAGACCAATCGAAATGTGCAGTGCATTTCAGTGCCATCACATTTTTTTCCCCTCTGCACAATCAATTTCTGCAGCCGTATACCGCAGCTGAATGTGTAATGCAATGCTCCTGTGTTCCTTTGGGCTATGAGTTATAGGAGTTACTATAGTATGGAGTGAAGTGGAGACTATGGACAAAGAGCAGGAGTCAGTCAGTCTGCAAGAATGAGATCAACTTTCATGTTGAAACCCAGGTAAGAGCGAGAGTACATTTTGGTGCTTGAGGAGCAGGAAATGAACTATTGTTAGTGTTTCCATTGTGAGTTATGTAATAGAGCGACTAGACGAGCCTGCAGGAGCAAAATTGAAATGACCCTCCTCACAAAACACAATAAATATTTAATTCAAGCCGAAGAATAGACTACCCCACAATGTTTTGTCCTTGACCATAAGCTGAGCCCTGAAGATATTAGTTCAAGGGAGAGAACAATAATCAGCACACAGGCCGATTCTGTTCACCTTATAAAAGGGAAATCTGAACAGCTCCCTGTTCTTCAATCAATCATTTATAAACTTTTGATTTTTAATGCACCTGCTATCAGCACAGTCAGCCAGTCCATATGAATATATTCAACAACACACAGAGGCAGCGAGCAGGGGGAGATCTGTTTTATGTTTGGAGTAAGGCCAGAATTCTGGGTTAATATTTAAACCTTTTCTACAGTCTGGAGCTTTCAGTATACTACTCAGTGTGACTGGTCAATCCCACCTTGTTCTCCTCATGTTAACAGAGCAACGGGGCCCAGTATGTTGAACAGACATGACATGAAGATCAATTGCACAGACATATAAAGCATGAGAGCCCGACCGGTTTAACGGTTGGCCGATTTTATGTGCATTCAAATATTTAGGTCAGTATTAGCGCATTTATTTTGTGATATGTGCCGACATGAAAACCTTTTGTACAGGAGATATAATGCAGAAATCTATGTTTAGGTACATAGCTTGTGTATTTATGTATTTTTATTAGTTTTATTTGCTATTTAACAACTAACCAATACAAAGGTTAGTAGGTTTCTAAGTTAGGTTACAAAGTACAATATTAAGCTTTTTAATCTCTTTGTTTAATTGTCCAGCAATGAGTGACAGTGGACATACATCACTATTTTTATTTATTAGTTTTCTTATTTTAAAGGGTCCACAATTGTCTAATACTGAACATACAGTACCAATGTTTATTTAGCTAGTTATTTTTTTACATTTTTTACATAAATGACCAGCAATTAACTGATATTTAACATAGAGTTCAATCAATTTGTATTTTTTCCTTTATTTAAATGTTAAGCAGTTGACTTATACTGCACTACTGCGCTATGGATAATTACTTAATCTTGTTTGTTTTTTTATTTTATAGGTATTTATTTCTAGAATTGGTTGGCAATGTATAATAATGTTAATAAAGTTATTTGCTAAAGAAAGCATCCTTCTGAGTACCTGTGCATAGTTAGATTTGTACACAATCCACATAGCAAATGTCTATTTTAGCTATTAAAAAAGAAATCACTATATCGGTAATCTGTGAATTCTTCCGCTCATAAATTGGTGTTAATCTCAAAAATCCCACATTGCTCAGGATCTATAAAGCACAAATGAGAAAAGCTATTGACTTCCACACATAAGGCATTAAAAGTCTAGCTTACACTACAAATTGGCCTCATGTCTAGTAGAGTTTATAATGCGCA
Source organism: Centropristis striata (assembly GCF_030273125.1). Classification (NCBI taxonomy): domain Eukaryota; kingdom Metazoa; phylum Chordata; class Actinopteri; order Perciformes; family Serranidae; genus Centropristis; species Centropristis striata. Next base: position 11,413,586 of record NC_081526.1, read on the forward strand.
TTCATTCTCGTGTTGCTGCAGGAGATATAGAGCAGATTTTACTCCTCTCACCCGGAGTATAGTTTACAGGTCAACAGCAGCATGCATAACAGAATAAAAGTATACTGTATATTTTAGAGCTCTAATAATTCTCTGGTGTTGTGGTGGAAGACTTGGTTTGTAAGAGTGATATTTGCAATGAGCGATTTCATTGGCTGCCTCTATCTTCTCAGGGAGCCGGTGTCTCTAGTTAAAGCTGTATGGCCAGCAGGTCTCACAATGAGCTTCGGAAACAGCCACGAGCAATCCGGCAGGTCAACGAAGCACACCTGTGCCTAATTAACCTTTGTATGTGTGTGCATCGGTGTGTGCTATTCGGAGTACAGAGAGAGCTGTGGACCAAAGCAGGGACATATGCCAGTACATCAGGTTACTACTGCAAAATGTTCGACTTAACACGAGGAACATTTAGTTAAAAACAATTGGAGGCGCAGTGATTTAAACATCAGTAGCCTGGATCTAATACCTCTTAATCTAATACATTCATTTATAAATGAATACAGCAATCAGATAGTCGACTGAACCGCTGTTACAAGCAGTTTTATTGATTAGATGAAGAGAAGAGAATCTGCAGGTTCTGTGAGAAAAGAGGCAACAAAGGGAAGGCAGACAGTGACGGGTGGTGAATCAAAACACTCATTTTATGTGAGACCAAATTTACCACCTCACACCTCTCCTCAGTAAATGCCATGAGCCACACCTAAAAGGAAATTGTCCCTAGTGCACCCACAGCCTGCCACCAGGAAAACCCAACACAAGAGCCAGTCTTAAAATATTAAACCCACAGAGCTAAAAAACAATCTAGCAGATAATAATCTGCGCTTGACTGGGAATAAAAGGCAGTGACAGTTAGACAGGAGTACAGCATAAAAGTAAATTATTTCACATGCCCTCTGGCTTGTACATACTGTCTGTTTCACAGATATTCACCCAGCCCAGCCAGCCAGCCACAGGTCTGTGTGTCCTTGAGGCACAGCAAATCACAATTTGCTACTACACAAGAAACAAAAAAAAATCAGCCAAACATTGCTTTACATTTGCAACATATTATTAACAAATATTTCATGTCCTATCTCCACAAAACACGCCATGACTGAGATACACATCTGTTCAGCTGTATTTTCCTGAAAGCCTTTTAACCCATAGTTTATCAGTGTAAAATAACCTTTACCAAGGAAACTCAAGGCTCTTTTAAACAATGACTGATGTACTTGGTGCATTGTGAAGCTTCCATAAAAGGAAGTTTAAAGACTATTCAAACTTTGCCTTTTTAATTTATGTGAAATCCTGCAAAGCATTTTCCTTAGACTGCATGAAAAGTGGTCTGCCTTATCCTAACCTTGTCTTTTAAAATACATTTATCGTAAATACCGACCCACTTGGCTTTCTGGACTAATCAAAATATTTTCTCATGTGCCAACAGTGGAATTTAGACTAACAAAGCCACTATCTCTGGAGAAGACATGTTTCTATGGTATTTCTTTAAATCAACATTTTCATTGCTGTGAACGCCACAAAGTTCACAGAACTCCATTGAATTAGAGTTCAGGAATTTGTGGAGAAACTGTAATTATCTTACTTTTTCCAATACTGCCATTGGTTTGAGATTCTAAGTCAGTGTTCAAAGAAATTATTTCATTCATTATTGTGAGGCTCTAAGTCATTATTTTGAGATACAGTCATTCATTTAACTTACTAAGTCAAAATTGTGTGATATTAGGTCATTCTTTTTAAGATACTAAATTATTATTTTGAAATACAAAGTCATTATCTTTGGAATGAAGCCAAATCTGCCTAAATGGTTAATCTGACTAAATCAGATGATAATGTATATACATTTTATTATTTCTATTGCTTTAGTCCCCTGTAACTGTGACCAAAAAATGAAAATATTTATTCACATTTTATTTTTATTTATCATTGGTGCAGGCCCAAATAAAGTTGTATTCTTCAATTGTAAAAATGTGTTTTATAACTTATAAACGGCATTAAAAAACTGTTTTGTTACAATGTGAATCATAGCTTCTCAAAATCTATGGCCTGGCGCCTTTAACTCTAAATTCTGCCAACTTCAAGTCTAGTTTTGAGTTTCCCTAGGTAGGCTAGCTATCTATTCCAAATCTCCTGAGATATTTACTCAGTGTCCACCCTCTCATTTGCACTTGGATCCTCTAACAAAATGATATTAATAACTGCTGATTATGACCTATTAGTAATGTTGTTAGGCTAATTTATACTTTCATTTGGCCTGTTTTATCTCCTTTGTAAGGCTCAAAATAAGGTTTGTGGCTCCATTTCAACATTTCTCTAATTTTTTTGGCAACAAAGGCTCTTTTGTTTGTAAAGGTTGCAGACCCCTGCCTTAATGCAATACAAACACTAATTTGGTGCCATGAGTACTTGCTAGCACACTGAAGCTATTGATGAAAACCGTGTTCACAAATCCACAGTTCTCTGTGGTTTGAATAAAGATCGCTAAAAACGACAGATTTAGGAAATCATTTGACCAATTATGTTTACCTGATAATTAAGAAGAAACAGATGGGCTTGGGACTGAGCACTATGGACACTTTTGAGAGAGGGAATAAAACTGGAAATTAAAATGGAGTGTGTCAGATTGCACAGGGGTCCGCATGACCTAAATTTCATCATCAGAGGATGTACGCATACCCCCAATTTGTTGTGATACTACAAGTGTAAGCCATCTATTGCACATGTGTGGGACTCAGAAAAACTGTTGTATCCATAGTTGTCCGAGTATGCATATGCTTAGGAGTATATTCTGGCTTAATCTTCTGTTGGTTTTGTTTTTTGTTTCAGAATTTGTTTGGTCCGACTCTTTAAAGTGCCACACAATCCTTTTAGTTTATATTTTGCAACAAGTATACTCTGCATGAATACTCAAGGCAGATTTCTCCACGGTTGTATCCTACCTGAGCACTGTCACAGCCTGTCACTGCAAAAATCAAGCAGAGAAGTCTCTTGTCAGCCCAAATCACTTTCTCTGATGCTCCCTCATGTTCAGCGTCTCTCGCTCTTGGTTGCACGTTTCCATACAAACTGCTGTGCACAGCGAGATACCATGGAATCTGTGTGGTTTGCTAAGGCTATGTGGACACACTGTCAGAAGTGCTGTGTTGAATCAAACTGACAATTCAGACATAGCAAAAAAAAATACCCTAAGATTTTGTGGATAAAGGACTGATCATCTTCAAATCCAAGTTGGTGTAAGTGTTGATAAAGCACTCTAACCAGGCTGGAGGAACGCTTGTATAAACTCATATCTGTGTGCCCTCCAATGTTTTCCCCTCGTAGCTTTTTGAAGAGCACGCAAATCTTCTCAACACCACAAGACATTTCAAATAAATTCTTCATTGGCCTGTCAAAATGCTTTTCCTCTCCCTTCAACACCAGCCAGAGACTACTGTGATCTACTATGAAATGGCCTCATTGTGCAGGGCATCAAGGATTTCTACGGCTCCATCTCCGGGTGTGCTCTGAACTGTGAATTTCAGATTCAGACAGCCCAAGGCCCAAGGCCATGAGCCGCCAGCGCTGCTGAAGCACTCTGTTGCTTCACACATCTGAAATTGGCTGACATGTTTAAGTTTGCCGCACCTTTGCTCAATCTTTGTGTGATTGCTCTCTGGAAACCATGCAAAGCCGAGTGACTCAAGACCTACATGTGTCAGGGCAATAAAGTTCTCCCTTCTCTAATTTTAGTCTGCATTTCCAGAACTGCCATATACGCACATTTTGATGAGATTTATGGTACATACAGAAGGGCTGTTAGACACATCAGCATGTAACATGGTAATCTGAGAGAGGATTTTTGACAGATAGTTTTCCATTCGGTCTCAGTTTCCCATGGAGCTTTAATCCCTTAATATCTTACCAATAACTATTAAGGATTTAATGTCACTCGTACTCTGCCGGGGTTTCACTTGATTTTCTCTCAGTTTCCCTGAACCCAGGACACAGCTGAGACAGACTGAGCCCATAAAATCTTAAAAGTCTCCACTCATGGGTCACAGACTCAGCGTCGCAGAGACATGATGTTCAGAGGCTGTATAACAGGAAGTCGAGGTGACCGTTTTGACCTGAGTCACTATGTCAAGTGAGCCTCCTTTGACTTGCTTCTGCGGAACACGAGAATAAGACACTAGGAAGCATTCAAGTGTCACTCAGTAAACGAGAGGAAAAGAAATGACCTTAATATCTTGTCAGGAATAAAGACTTTTTTAAATTCCCTTTGTTAGAGCTGTGAGTGAAAGAAGCTTTCTCATCCAAATTGTTTGTCTTCTCTCTCAGACTAAAGCCACAGTGTGAAAAAAAAAATGTAGATCACACCAGCTGAGATAGATGGGGGAAAAAAGTCCACATTTTAGTTCTCCTCAAAAAAAATCCTGCAGTTAATTTTTCATGGCCGTACCTTTTAAGAGACTTGTCAGTTTGATTTAATGTTCGGCTGACAGTTATTGGTTTTTGGTGTTTACCTCTTATCACTTCAGAAAACTGGGGAGGCCAATTTATACTCTGGATGCACATAAAGCGGCATCAAAAATTAAGATCTTGACGCCCTGGAAACATTATAAAAGCTTTCTATAATGCAGCTGTGTGTGTAATTGTGTTGTGCTCTTTGTGTGTGTGTGTGTGTGTGTGTGTGTGTGTGTGTGTGTGTGTGTGTGTGTGTGCTAACAGGATGGCAGGCGTTTGAAATGTATCAGTTTTTTCTCCTCTCCTTGTTTAGACTGACACATCCCCACATACTGTAGAGACTAATGCTGCTCTTTCTCCTTCTGCAGCTACACACACTGGTCCATGGACACTTAGTAAATGAGGGAAACACGGACTGGATGTTGTTTTTTTAGCCCAGAGTTTGCCTTTGTCAAATAAGAATTTAACATAATAAACAACCGAGCTGTAATAAGTGTTCATTGACACATATGCTGGTTCGTTTGATAAAGAAAATCTTTAAAAGGGGGCTTACAGTGAAGAAATTGTCTCAAGTGGTTCAAAGGATTTGAAGTGGAAGAGGAGAGGATTGATGTTTGTGCTGCGAGTCCCTGAGTAGAACTGGCCCAAGGTCTAATCAGAGACCAACAACGGGCCCCTCCCCTCCCCAGCCCCCCTCCCTCTGCACAGCCATAGGATTTTCTCTCACTATTCAGGGGCTGATAGATGAGCCTCTCTTTGTATTTCAGCCATGCACTTTCTTAAATCTGAAAAGCCAATTCATCTTGGGCAAACGCAAGAGGAGGAGGGAGTAAACGAAAAAACTTCAAAAGTCATTTTTTCACTCCCTGCCAGCGCTCAAGTGTCATTCACGAGCTCTCTAAGCACTTTGTCTCTCCTTCATTAATTGTCCCAGCGCTTCACCCACGTCACGTGCCTCGACTACAATCGAAGCTGAAGAGATCGTACCTTGGCTATTCCCCTCTGTCTTGTTCTCCATGTTGATAAGTTCACAATAGATAAGGAATTGTACGCATAGACTGTTTCATTGTGGGGGTAGGGGCAGATATCACACACACAAAAAAAGGGGGAAATGTGTTTATGTTTCCTGATGGACTGGATTCATCTTTGCTTTTCAGGTACAGTGCTTTTCAGACATTCTGGCAAAGTAGTTTATCTATGCTTGCTGTCAAGTAGAATTCAAGCATTTAGTGGGCCAGACAAATAACCAGTGTAATAAATCATCCTTTTTTTGTGTAGCGGGGCATCAGAGAGGCTGCTGTGTGGACAGGCTGTTTGAAGTTTAGGCACTTTCATTACACACATGTCAACAACATGTACAAAGTTTAATGGTCCTGTAGTGAACTCTGGGGCAATTTTTTTTTTACGCTTCCAAACGCAAAATGAAAGCCTATTTTTTTCCAAGAAGATTATTTTTCAGCCGGCAACACAATATACACCACAGTAGGCCTTTTTTTTTTAAATCCCACAGTGTTTCACTGAGCCCATGTGTTGAGAGAGAAACGGTGTCATGTTTAATTAGCAAATTCTCACAGTGAATGTGGACACCTTGTTGACACATCCATTCCACATGAGCTATTGCTGATTCCTTTGAATGCAATTTACATAATTATACCTCATCCAGTCCTGTAGAGCACATGCCTCAAACACCATGTTGCTCACAGCAAAACAGCACGAGGAGAAACAGCCATATTAACGCTCGTGGCAAGAAAACACTAAATGTTGAAGCCGCCTCCTCCATCTGCATTGTATGAGACATGATGGTCTCGCTGCATTACAGATATGACCCCCAACCCCCCATATGTGCACATACACACACATGCGCTCACACATAACGCCGCCTCCTCTTAAAACATACTCACAAAAAGAGAAAATCTCACTGCCTGAGAAAGATGACCTACATTTTCTACAATGCTTTGCACTTACTGTACATATTTAAGTTGATCTGCCTCCAATATGCAAAACCCATAGTGTATCACCTCATTCCAAAACATAAATTCTAATTTACATGCACAATATTGCAAAACGAGACTCACCACCAGTGAGTCTATAAGCTCTGTGGTAACATTCAAAGTCAAACAACACCCATCTTCCCTAAAGAACAATGAAGCATGACAGTCTGAATTGCCAAAACGTACTGTCAGAGGGCTCCTCCAAAGCTCTCAGCATTGAATTTCTCTCTGTATCTTGTCTTGCTCATCTAATAACTTTGTTTATGTCTGCTAAGGGACATGTCTGGAGAGACACCTTGAACACTGGGATACAGCTCTCAGTCCAAACATAAAGAGAGAAATGAAATATTCACCCGCCTGATTGTCTCCAAACTCCAGGAGAAGAATCAATAAAACATAACATTGGCTTCTTTCTGAGTTTAAGACTTCCGATGGGGTTTGAAACCCCCATGTGACGTCGGAGGCTTTACTCTCGCATATGAAAACACCAGAGTTTTATTTTGATGTTTGAATTAATCAGCGGAGAGCATCTTCAGAACAAAAAGATCTGATGTTGCCTGTGGGATCGGTGGCCATCTGAGATTTCACAGCCTGTATTTAAAAGCATGTTTTGAAGAATGCATTTCAACAGCCCATAATAAGCTAAGACGATCCATAGTGCCTCTCATAGCTCGTCTATAAAACTGAGCCAATCTTTTTTTTTTTTTCTTACATGCCACAGATTTTAAATGTCCTCATCGCCTTGATGAATAAAACTTCAAAGAGGGATGTTTGTGTGGAAAATGCGTGTTGACTCGATAACCTCAGTGCATGGTAAACACAACTTTCATGTGAAGGTTAAGTCTCTGTGAAGTGTGTCACTCGTGGCAATACAATGGGGCAATTATGCAGGCGAGGTCAACATATGTACCAGTGGAACACAAAGGATGCTGCTGAATGGGATCGGACTGTGACCCCATTACATGCTATCTCAGAGGTAGAAGAAATCATTTCAGCCTCAACTCTATGAATAACAAAGACAACAATACTCCTTGTTCACATACCCAATTACTGCAGGAATAGCTTAATTTAATGTTAATGTCTTGTGTTAAAGAGATAGTTTGACATTTTGAAAAAAAAAAAAACAATCACATGTTTTTTTTATTGCCAAGAGTTAGATAAAAAGATCAATACCACTACCGCTACAGCTCAAAGCCGGTTAGCTTAGCTTAGCTTAGCACAAAGACTGGAAACTGGTGGAAACAGCTAGCCTGGCTCTGGCCAAAAGTAACAAAATGTGTTTTTCTTAATCAGAAATTGGTCACAGGTCCCAGTCTGGACCACAATCTGCCATATATTATATGTCATATACCACTTATACTATACTGTGCATATCCCTGCATATATTTGAATATATTTGTTCATTGATGTTCATATTACTACATACAACAACTTATCTAAACTATTTGGCATGCTAAAATATATATTCTCCAATGTGCAATATTTGCAAAATGCAAAGTCCTTTCAGGAAAACAAACAAACACAAAAAATATATATTAATTATACATACATACATACATACATACATACATACATACATACATACCAAATAGCAGAACTGTATGTATATAATGTGTTTAGAATATATGTATATGTCTTATTTTTTATATTCTTTATTCTGTTTTCTATATCTATGTGTCTGTATCTTTAGCTGCTGTGTCAACTAAATTTCCCCACTGCGGAATAAATAAAGTCATATCTTATCTTATGAAAAAACTAAGACATAGAGCCAACTTAAGCAATGCTGTCTCAGTCTTTGTATAGAGATATTGCTGAAAAACTAAAAAGCTTACATTGATTTTTATTTTATTAGTATTTTTTAGTTTATTTTCACTGCTTCTTATTGATTAATTCCACTTATATTTACCACAATAGACGTTGGACAACCAGCTGTCTGCAGTAGCTTCATATTTAGCGTACAGATATAAGAGTGGTATTGATCTTTTCCATCTACAACTCTCAGTAAGAAAATGTTCCCAAAATATTAAACAACCCCCAACATAGTAAGTAATCAAAATATTTCACAGCTATTTTTGCTGCTTTGTAAAAATGCAAAAAGTAGGCAAGGGGCTGAGATGGAGGCATGCAGGGGTTAAGGAGGGTGGCGGAGTGGAGGGCTTTGATGTGACTTTGAACTGCAAACAAGGTCAATTATGACTCTTTCTATTGGAAAATAGTCTGTGACATCACCATATCATAAAGTCTATGACCCGAGCGGGTTTAGAGGGCCACATGACACTAAGGATAAATCCAGAAGCCAGAAAAAAAAAATTGGTATATGGTATCCAATTCTAACAATACATCTGTGTGTGAGGTGCAAAAAATATATTTTTTAAATTTGATGACATAGTTAAGTGTCTCTTGCAAGGTTCAGCTTGATTTAAAACGGCAGGGGGCATTTTTAAACCATAAATTGAGGATTGATTTTGGTTGAAAGTTCAATATAAATACCAGCATTGATGTGTTTTCATGACAATACATTTGTATAATTTAGCTCAAAATCATGTTTAAGTGTGCAATACAACTTTTATTTTGACGGTGCAATGCTAGCTGTTTCCTCCTGTTTCCACTCTTTGTGCTAAGCTAAGATAACCAGCGGCTGGTGGTACATATGAGAACATATCAATTGTCTTATCTACCTCTGAACATTTCTCAAAGTGTCAAACTATGCCTTTAAGAATTCCTAAGTACACTTGATAGGACTGTAACATAATAATTAAGTACACATTTTGCTCATTACTATGTGCTAAAAGCTGTTGCTGATGTGTCAGAAGGCTTGCATAAACTGAAATGTAACATAAATGTCACATTTTAATGTCAAGTTGAACATGGGTGGAAATATAAAGAGTTTGAGGGCGAGAGAGGCAGACGGATAGAAAGACTTCTCAGAAACATGAATATTGAGTTCTTAAAGGCGAGCGATCTCCCACCAGAGCAATATTCAGTTGAGTTGAGCTCCACCACAGTATAATTTGCCTCTGATTTCTAATCTTTGTAAAAGAATGAGAGGCTAAGTGCCTTCCACAAATGCAGACTATCATGGCATTTCTTCAGGCACATTATGGACCAGAGTGATTAGAGAACTTAAAATGCAAAGGCATCCCTTGAAACTGAATGCATTTACAATCCCATTAAATATGGAATTGTGTCTGTGGGCCAACAGTAAATTTGAAATATCTTTCCCTGCAACAGTTTTTTTTTACTCTCATACATTTTCCGTTTGCCGCTTGCTTCCTTCGCTCTGTTGGTGAGTCTGTTTGAGGCTGTGAATAATTTGCCAGTAACTTTCATGGAAATAGCTACACTCGACACATTATATAACATTAATCATGGAAATGCTATCATGATTTTCTATCTGCATCATGCAGACATTTTCTACAACTGATGATTTTTGAAAGTTGGCTGCTTTCACCCTGAATAAAAAAATGGTTAAGAAATTGCTACAAAGATATAAAATCAAATATTAATATAAAATGCAGCTTGAATTCAGAGCCTGGGATACAGTATTATGGCTTTCAGGGGAAGTGACCTTGAGCTCATGTATTAGAATATAGTTTTTTTCTCTAGTAGTATATTCAGCTGTCTGTGTTATTTTCATGTTGAGCACAGTTTATCTGAAAGTCAGACATCCACACAGCTCAAATCTCTGTCAGGTCATTATGAGCTGAAAAATCCATCCGGGCAAAAGGCATTCAATATATTTTATGTTTTTATATCAGGACACAATACAATTAAATGTAATATGTAAATAAAGCTACAACCAACCGTTGACCTGTGCACCACACTAAAAAACAACCATCTGCTAAATACCCGTCTCAACCGTAAACAACCATTTACTTATCATAAATTCACATAAACTCCTCCGCGCCCCAGTTCAAACTAAGGCTGTATTGTAGTATAATAATCCATCTATCACCGCAGCCGTTTGACCTGGTTTAATGTAATCCAAAGAGAATCGCCCACACTGAATGTATGATCACCTCCGTTCCCATTAAAGTAAAAATCTGCCTACGTAACATGTGGCTCTAAATTGAGCTGAAAGAAAAAAACAAGTGTTTATCAAACTGTTTAATGAACCGTCCTCAATGTTTTCCAATCGTTTCTTTGCTGCATTAAAACTACATTATGCTGTTTTGTTTTGCCGGTTCAGCACTGAATCTATGACACCATCAGTTGTACAATTTGAGTGTGGAGAATATTAGCAGAGCAAGGCAGAGTTTTCCTCCTTGTTCCTTATTATGATGAAGATAAAGAAAGATGAGGATTGAGCAAATCAGCCTCCTGCTACATGCAGTAGTGGAAATTATATTAAGCATGCTTTTTGAGGGACTTTTACTTTATTTGAGTCTAATCTCTGGTACTTTATATCTTTACTCTTTACTTTGTTACTTACCCAACAGCTTTAGTTACTTTCCAGATTCAGATTAACATCACAAAAATATAATCAAAATAGACATTATTGTAGTAGTATACTAGCCTGGCTAACACCAGACTAATCACAAATGAGATTGCCTGGAGGTTCGAAATGAAATTCGAGCGCGCAAGGCAGTATGGGTATACCCAGGCTAGTAGTATACAATGGTGGGAAAAGGTATTCAGAATAGGGATGGGAATACTTAATGGATGATCGATTACTGGTCGTTAAGAATGTGGTTGATCGCTTGGAATATTTAATTGATCTGTGTATTTTCAAATTTTAATCTTATCTATGAATGCGTATCAGTACTCACTGAACTGAAACACACGGCCGAGCGTTTAGTTCTGCAGCCGTATGTCAATAAGCCAATGAGCTGAGAATTAAGTTGGATAAAGTTACAGTTTGCAAACTGAAAGTTGCAATAATAATTATGAAACACACAGAAATACAAGTGTATTAATTTGAGCAAAACTAGCTTACTACAACAAACCTTGCTAGCATGAATTACTAAGTTTAAGTTTATCCAAAACTTATTTAAACACAAAGCACTCTAAAACATAAAACATTGAACTCAAGTCTCAAAGGCTCAAGTCTCTTTACGTCCTTTCAAAATAAAAGCATCTTTTGCATATTACTATATATCTTTTTTTTGCCCATGTATGCATTTTTTTTACATACTGGAGTATGTGTTAAAACATAGCGATTAATCGATTAATTGATTGTTAACGTTATAGATAATCGAGTTGGCAGTATCCAAACTGCCATCCCTAATTCAGATGCTTTACCTAAATAAAAGTACTGATACCACGCTGTGAAATTACTTCACTAGGAGTAAAAGTCCTGCATTCAAAAAGTAGAAGTATCAGCATCAAAATGTACTTAAAGTATCAAAAGTAAAAGTACTCATTATGCAGGATGGCCCCACTCACATTGTTTTATATATTCTTAATATATTATTAGATGAATTGAATTGTGATAGGGCTCATTTTAACTATTATATATGGTTATGATATATGATATATATATGGTTATGGTTATTATCAGCTAAATGTAGTGGAGTAAAAAGTACAATATTTACCTCAAAATGTCAAGAAGTAGAAGTATAAAGTTACATAAAATGGAAATACTCAAGTACAAGTACCTCAAAAGACAGTTCAGTACTTGAGTAAATGTACTTTGTTACATTCCACCACTATTTTTGAGCCTTACCAAGAAGATAAAACATTCTAAATGAAAGTGCATACAGAAATACAATATTTGCATCAAAATGTAGTGGAGTAGAAGTATAAAGTTACATAAAATGGAAATACTCAAGTTAAGTACATGTACCTAAAATTGTATTGAGTTGCATTACACCAATGGTATTATCAATAATGCTTTAATGCAATAATTAGCTCCATCTTTACAACCTACAACGTTAAAGTGATCAACACATGAATGCATCATTAATTATATTTCAATAATAGACTATATTTCTGCACTAATGAGTACTAACTTTTCATACTTTAGGTATATTTTTTAGCATTTCTTTTGCAGTTTTACCTTAGTAAAATGTTGAATGCAGGACTTTTATTTGTAACTGAGTATTTTCTACACTGTGATATTGCTACTTCTGTAAAAAGATCTGAGTTATTCTTCCACCACTGCTAACATTACACTTCCAGCCGATAATGGAGCTGCATTTAAAGTCATTTCGAGTCATGTTTGTGTCCACCTGATGATCATTAAGTCCAATATTCACTTCAGCTCTGTGCTGGTCTTCACCAACCAAAAACATCTGGTTCTTTAGCTGCTAAATACTCCACTATGTTCACCAGCTCGTTGTTAACAGTGTCTGTCTGCTGTTTGGTGTTTTTTTCCTCTCAATAGCCGCCTGCTGCTTCTGGAAAACGGCACTGGTGAGAGCATAAAGCCAAAACAGCGAGATAAAAAAAACATGCTGAAACACCCCATATAGCTGATGGAATGGAGAATGTGGTGATAAGCCTCTGTCTTGTCACTGCTAGCAACACCTTTCATATCGTTCATGGCCATTTGATCCATTGTTACTATGAACATACTGCTCAGAGCAGCTTTTATGGTAACCAGTATTCTCACAAAATCCCCCTGAATGTGCTGTTAACTCCACCATTTTTCTCAATTTCACCCTCAGTGGAGCACCTCCGAATTTAGCCTCTTAATGACAGCACAAGTTAAAGAAAACATCACACATGGACCCAGGTGTGAATTGGGGTCTGCACAGAAACACAATGAAGAAATCCAGTGCCAGAAAGAAATGAATATTTTTTACCCTAGACAGATTATATACTGGACGGCTAAAAATATACCTTATTCAGCATGGGGAGAAACTGATTTGAGGATGAGACCAAATCAGGTGACAGAGATGTTCATGTTTTTCAGTAGGGAGCCTGAATTAATGCCTTTACATTCCTCAAGGGACAGTTCACCCCTAAATCAAGACCTTGTTGCGAGTCGTCTCAACTAGACTACAAAGAAAATAGTTTCTAAATGAAACTGCTTGCAACAAGGTTACTGGTCATGTTTTCTTCCCTGTTATTCTATAAGTATTTAGATACTTTGAGCACCACAAGCTAAGTGCCATCTAGTTCTATTATGTTCAAGAAGGGACAAACATCTCTTCAGCTGATATTGGCAACACTCAGCAACTCAACTCAAAACAGTCTAGACTGATAAACAGCACTACAGGTAAAATGAAAAACCTGTATTTTTTTGTTCTGGAATGAATGTTAACATATTTTCTGTGCAATACATACTTTCTATAGAAATAATGCGCAATAATTACATTTTCCCCACTATTGTTACCTATATACATACTTGTACATATCTCTATATGCTTCAAATGTATTTCAATATTTCATATTTCTATTATTAGTTTGTGCCAATGTTAGTCTACCAGTGACCCACTTTGTAGAGTAATGATTGACATTACAATCTACCAATCCTCATCCATTTATCAAAAAGGAGCCGCCAGTCCCCTTTAAAGGTCTGGAGAAGGTGGCTATTTGCCGTTTCCATGGTTTCATTCACCGATATGTAGAGACTGATAAAGTCCATACAAAGTAAAGCATATTAAGATTGTAACTCATATACAACAACTTCCTTAGTTACAACTTAATAACAAGCAATAATTCTGAGGTTATTGAGGGAACACTCTTAATTAATGGCTTACTGGTTGTATAATAAGGCCATGCAGAATAAGGTATTAATAACTACTTAATAATGACTAATTAAGAGCCAACATGTTACTTATTTGCATGCTAATAAGCAACTAATTAATGTTGAATATCGGTTCCCTAATATAAAGTGTTACCTATTTCTATTGGATCATTTTGACAAACTACTTGTTAACATTGTGCTTTGGCGCAGCCTCGGTGTGAGTCTGATTAGGTTATTAGAAATACCAATTATAGTCTGTATTAAGAGTAATTTTACCTTATTCCAAAACATGTTCTAAACAGAGTTTTTTTTCAGAAATGTGATAACCTCAGCTTCAAGAAACAAACACAATCTGTCATTGTTATTTTCTCCATTAGTCGGAAAGCTTATACTCTAAAACTGCCCACCTACCTTTGTTGTTTACTGCAGCATTTTCCCTTTCAATGTGTCTATGTGGGCTTCACAATGTTTCAGATCATTATTGCTATATTGTTAGCGTTGTGTGTCGGATTATTGTTACTGCGGCATGCAGTGGACTGTATGGTTGACTAACGATTCCTTCTGAGCAAAAATACACACAAGCTGTCAACAACTCTCCTCCACATCCCATTAAGATACGGTAGACAGACAAGTTGGAAGTAAATAATCAGAGACGAAATATGAGCAGAGGCCGCAAACACGTGACTCCTATCCAGATGCTGGGTAGTAGAACAGTTTTTCTCTGGGTTTCAAAATAATCTAATGTAGTTACCTCAGAAGTAAAGCAAAGAAGTGCAAAAATCTGAACAAAATATCAATCTATCAAATCTGATAAGCACCAGCAGAGGTTGGACAGAACATCTGAACAGAAGGAATGGGCATGTACATGTACTAGATCCTTGTGAATATTTACAGATTCCTTTTCAGTACTTAAATACAGTTTACACAGCCAATTGCTGCTATCACATTTTTAAATGGGAAATTAGCTTAGGAAGGGTTGCCATACACCTGTGCCAAATGTGCTGAAAGCCAATACAGTCGTCCAACGTGCCAGAGACTCAGTTCTATGGTGAGTTCTGAGGATGTAGATTATGGATTTGTATTGTGTCCAGTGTTAGAGCTTAAGAAGATGTATATAGTTTATTATAAAGCCAAAGGTATGTGGAAACCTTGACAAAGAATTACATCATCTCATATCATTGGTTGTTGCATATGTAATTTCAAAACCGCAGACATTAATATTCTACTATAACAACCGTTACACTTTTGGGAAGAATTTCTATAAAATTGTGGAATGCTCTATTCATTATTCATGCTCCTATTCAGCCCGACCTGGAACCCAGAATAAATGTTGGGATTTTACCTTTCTGCAAACCACAGACGTGTTGATTCTCAACAGCACTTTTTTTAACCACAAATATGTTGAATGTGAATGTTTCTGAACCACTACTACCTGTTGTCATTGTGACACAGAAAGACAGCTGCCTTAAATATGTTGCAAACATATGATGGTTTCTAACATATTCTAAACTCAACAACTGTTTTAAACACTACTACTATTTTAAGGTTATAGAGGCTACACAGGGATGTAGTGGTTAGCGCTCTCGCCTCACAGCAGTTGGGTTAGGGTTACTAAATTATCCGTAATTGTGACTGAGAGTGTGAATGGTTGTCTGTCTCTATGTGTCTGCCCTGTAATAGTCTGGCAACCTGTACAGGGTGTACCCTGCCACTCCCCCAATGTCAACTGGGATCGGCTCCAGCCCCATGCAATCCAAGTTTGGGTTAAGGATGATGGATGGTCAAGGTTTGGTCAAAAAGAACAGGATAGGCTTAAAAAAAAAATTTTTTCGGACATAACTTTCAAAGCAGGACGTGAACACCACTCCTCATGAATAGTCTGTATGATTTCCTAGAAAAAGTAATGCACTGGAATGTGGTGGCTTATGGGTCAAACCCCCAGTCCTTCAACCATGACACAAGTGTTTTATGACCCACTGTAATGTCCGGATGTTGCGTTTTTTAAGCCTAACCCTGTTCTTTACCCCTAAACTTAAGGAAGTGGTTATGGTGCCTAAACCTAACTATTTTACAGCTTTAACAATGTATTTAAAACAGGAATCATGATGTTTGAAACACTGATTGTGAATAACGGACGTCAAGTGTCAACAATGAAGTCACATTTGTCACAAAGGATATCATAGCAAATCATACAGCCTTCTTAATGCAAATATATGTTAGCCAGTTTGGGAGTCCTAGGAGACTTCTGTGGCTGTTAACATCACATTGCTTCATCTCCGGACAAAGAAAATAAATGTTTCAGATCAACGTATCTGTGGTTTGCAGAAACGTTAAATGCCGGCTGGGCTGTTCAGCCGCAGGAGCATTAGTGAGGTCTTCCACAGATGTTAGGTAATGAGACATGGCTGGCAGTCATCATCTAATACAACCCAAAGGTGTTGGATTGGGCTGAGATCAGGGCAGCCAAGTTACTCCACACCAAAGTGAAAAACCTTTTCTTTGTGGACTCTGGCTTTGTGCATGGGAGCATTGTCATGTTGAAACAGGAAATCCCTGCCAAAAAGTTGGAAGAATGCTATTGTCTTAAATATAATTGTGCTGCAGCATTAAGATTTCCCTCAACTGGAACTAAAGGGCTTAGCTCCAAACAGCCCCAAAACAAAATTGCACAGAAGAGCTGCATAAATACCAGGCTGTCCATATACTTCTGGCCATATAATGCAGCCCCTTACCCTCACCCTGAAGAAGAAAATAAGAAGATCGTTATATATTTAGGAGAGTTACTGTAACTTTGTATATTTTGTAAAATGAGTATAAAATTAGTACAACATGCAGCTTTTATCAGTACAATCCACAATATATATATTATATTTTATATGTATTATCCTTTAATTCGGCTATCAGTAAGTAACTATTATTTCTATTTGCTATATTATATTATATTATATTATATTTTTTATATGGTGAAACCAGATAGGCTCATTTTGACTCTGATATGATATTTATACTCACAGTTTTTGAAACTTCAACAGCTTTTAATTGCATCTGTCTTTCAATACAAAAGAAACTAGAGACTTTGGTCTCGGTATGACCTCCTGTCAAAATAAAGGTTGAAAAACTGTAATTAAAATTTAGATTTTTCTGTATGCCTGTGTCTATCTTCATCAAAATGACTGACAGAGTGACCTCCCAGTACAGTAAACAACACATTTATTGAAAAAGAAGAAGAAAGAAAGAATAAAGTGCCAGTAAATATAACTTAACTTCACACTTCTGAGCTCTGCAGGTACCCTATAGTCAGGTTTCCACCTTGAGGCTTTTAAATAGTACATGTAAAGACGGAAAATCCTTATAATAGTGTTCAGAATGTGAATCTATTGTGATTTGAAATGCATAACAGTTGGACATTATGTTTTTTAGAGTGGGAGGTTGTAGCCAAAACCCTGGAGATAAACATGTATTATATAGTCGGCAAATATATGTTTCCCATAAGCCGAGAGAGAGGTAGGGTGTAATGTATGATTGGAAAGATAAACAATCTCCTGATCTATGATATATGAGAACATTTTCTCACTCAGACTCCTGAAAGTATACCCTTATGCATTTGCTGTGGTTTCAAAAAGAGATGGTTTAATAATGATCATCTTGGGTTGTTGTTTTTTAGCAAATAACCATAAATAATATTAAGATATTAAAATTCATATGGCACGACTCCTCCCCAGAAGTGCTGTGGATGGTTTTAAAAATCAAGCTTTTTTCTTATTTTTTTCAGTAAGCTGCACTCTTAACAAAACCTTGCTCAAAACAATTGAGCTGGCCTTGTGAGTACACGCGCATATACGCACGCGCGCAACACTTACACACACCTGCTCACGCTCAGGCACGCTCAATAGACAATAACCTAAACATCAAAAGAAGGAGAAATAGGCTTTTTTTTTTTTTTGCTAAATAAAACCATCACTCGGTAATGGCTGTAAAAAGACGATAAACAGAGCAGGGACTATCTTCAAGCAATGCCATATCTTTGTGCCCTTTTCTTCTATTTTGCAACTTCCTTCTCAAAAACAGGCTTAGAGCTTTTTTTCATAAGGGGGTATTTTTAATTCTAAAGCGAGGGATTGGTCACACTTCGTCTCATTAGCATGAGGAGCTGTATAAACCCCGCCACTGCAGAATTTTGAGCTGTGTTGAAGGCGAGGCAACAAGCGTATCTGACTGGCTGCGCGCAAAGGAGCGAGTAACTTTCACTTCCAGCACAGTTCAGTTCATAAAAGCGGGGAGCTGCATGGAGAGCTCACTCCAGAGGTGAACTGTTCTGCACACAATGAGGCTGCTTACCGAGGGAAAGATTACTACGAAGATGATACGGGGCAGATGCGTAACTTATTGGCACAGGTGGATTTTTATATTCTCCATCCATCAGTTTTTATTTGCCTCACTGGCTCTGTCCGAGGGAAATACTATTCGATACCACACCAATGAGGAGGACGCACCAGGTACAGTCATCGGAAACCTCGCCAAGGACATGTCCTTGAGTCTGTCCCATTCCTCCAAGACCAATTTCAGGATGATGAAACAATTCAATGATTCATTCATCAGGGTGAGAGAAAGCGACGGGGAACTCATTGTCGGGGAACGGATTGACAGGGAGAGGATCTGCAGACACACTCTGCACTGTCTCATCACTTTTGATGTAGTCAATTTTTCCAAAGAGCGCTACAGATTGATCCACGTCGAAGTGGAAATAAAGGACATTAATGACAACTCTCCGGAGTTTCCAAACAAGGAATCTATAGTGGAGATTTCAGAGAACGCAGCAGTGGGGTCCCGTATCCCTTTAGACCCAGCTGCGGACGCGGATGTGGGGTCAAACTACATCCAAAGCTATCAAATATCTGTCAACAGTCATTTTACCATTGATGTGCTCCTGAGAGCGGATGGGGTTAAATATGCGGAATTGGTGCTAATGAAAGAGCTAGACAGGGAGAGTCAGTCATCATACACTGTGGAGCTGGTCGCCACAGACGGAGGGAACCCTTACAGATCAGGGTCAACAAAGATCACTATAAAAGTGACTGACTTTAACGACAATAGTCCCGTTTTTGACCAGAATAGTTTTTCAGTCAGTTTGCCAGAGGACGCACCGGTTGGCGCTGTGATCCTGGACTTAAACGCAGTTGATGCTGATGAGGGTCTGAACGGAGAGGTGGTCTACGGGTTCGGAAAACAGGTTTCTCACGAGATCAGAGAACTTTTCCAAGTGGATAATAAATCAGGTCGGCTGACGCTCAGGAGCCCTGTGGATTTTGAGGACAAAAGCACCTATGAGCTAGACGTGCAGGCGACCGATCTGGGACCCAACCCGACCCCCTCCGTGTGCAAAATCATCATTCACGTCACAGATGTTAATGACAATGCCCCAGAAATCAGCATCACCCCGATGACCTCCATAACCACGGGCATCGCGTACATCAGCGAGGCGGCAGACAAGGACAGTCTGGTGGCGCTGATCAGCACCTTGGACAGGGACTCGGGTGTGAACAGCCAGGTCCACTGCACATTATACGGCCACGACCATTTCAAACTCCGACAGGCTTACGAGGACAGCTACATGATAGTGACAGCAGCGGTGCTGGACAGGGAGAGGATTAGTGAGTATAACTTGACGGTCATGGCAGAGGATTTTGGGTCACCTCCGCTGAGAAAGATCACTCAGTATACCATTAGACTCACTGACGAGAATGACAACGCCCCTCACTTTACTAAAGCTGTCTATGAAGTTTCAGTGGTGGAAAACAACGCCCCCGGCGCTTATATCACCACAGTGGAGGCCAGCGACGCAGATCTGAGCAATAATGGCAAAATTACATACAGACTGGTGGACAGTGTCATCATGGGGTCCCCAGTGAACACCTTTGTGTCCCTTAACTCGGTGTCTGGCTCCATATATGCACTCAGAAGTTTTAATTATGAAGTGATGAAACTGCTTGACATACACATCCAAGCGAGTGATGGGGGGTCACCACAGCTGCAGAGCACAGCTGTCATCAGACTAAAAATAGTTGATCAGAATGACAACCAACCTTCTATCATAGAGCCACCCCTTTACAAAGGATCCGCTGAGGTTTTCCTGCCCAAAGATGCACCTGCAGGTTATGTGGTAACCCAGATAAAGGCCACAGATGCTGATGAGGGCATAAATGCACAGCTGTCCTATAAAATCACCGAGGGGGGACACCTGGGTTTCTCTATCAACAAAGACACAGGGAAGGTGCACGTGAGCCGACAGCTGACGTATGATCTCACAGACAATGTCAAAGTCACAGTGGCGGTCAATGACAATGGATCCCCGGCGCTCACCTCCACAGCCATTATACACTTCAGCTTCATAGAAGGGACTCTACCCAGTATGCCTTCCTTGGCTGAAAATGGCAGCGAGGAGCTCTTTGAATGGGACATGTCCATAGCCATAATCATTGTCCTGGCAGGGAGCTGCTCCCTCCTCCTGCTGGCTATCATTCTCATCACAACCATTTGCAGCCGCCGGAAAAAGGAGACGAGAGAGGAGGGGTATGATGATAAAGAAGACGTACCAAATGTGGAGAAAGTGGAAAGTGGTCATGTTGATTCATTGATCGCCAACCACAAAGGCAAAGTGTTTGATGCCCATCCATTCCCAGAGAAACCTCAATTGGCCAGCAGCAACACAACAGAGACAGGCTGTGAGGACGGCAGGCAGACAGCAGGCATCTTTGAGTCAAACAGCAGGTTGATGGAGGGGAAATTAAAGGTAAGTCATTATTTTTCACAGATATTAAAAGTTTATTTTTGCACCAACTTTTGAATTTTGACTCAAAATTTGCTTGTGTTTGTGTCTTTGCAGGGTTATTCCACACTACCAGGATACGGGAAAGAGACAGTCAGACCGATAACAATTTGGAAGGGTAATTCATTCACCACAATCTCAGCAAGAGATCCCCACATCAGTGGCAAGGACAGTGGAAAAGGGGACAGTGACTTCAATGACAGTGATTCTGACATAAGTGGAGATGTGCACAAAAAAGAGTCGCCGCCGACAAACAGTGAGTGTCATAGAAGCATAGAGATAAAATAAAAGATTTGTCATATTAGAGGTGAAATCCATGCAGTGTTGTGGCATGAATTCCTGTTGCTTCTCGTAGCGTGATTTATATCCAAGCCAAATTGTAGCCAGTTGCAACAATGCATTTTCTAATACAGCGGACACATTATGATTTATTTTACCTGGGCTCACTGGGGTTTCCAACACCAAACACCCTGAAGCAGGTGAGCCAGCAAATGTATTCATATTACACCCTGACAGCCCTGCTGTTTTCCACAGGTCTCTGGGCATGTACAAGCGAGTGCAAAGTGTTGGGACACTCGGACCGATGCTGGAGCCCTTCGGCTACGAGGCCCAACACGAGCATGGCCTGCGGACCGCATCTGTCAACTTTCAACAAGACCGCTTCACTTCCCCGGAACACCGGAAGGGAAAACTACTACCCAGCTCACATACCCAAAACCAACGGGCTGCAAAGCGTGTACGAGAAAGTCCAACACCAGGAGTTTGATTATATTCTCGTTGGCCCGCCGACACCAGCCAGAATACAGGAAACAGATGAGATATCGATTCCAGAGTACACAAACTCTTAAAAATCAAACAGTCATCAAAAGGGATCCAGTCTTTATACTGTACAGTACTTTTATCTTTACTGACTCTATGTTGGATTGTTGCAGTGTTTTGTAGTATGTCATGTGGCTCATATAAGACTGTTCAATGTATCATGTGTAATATGCAAGATTTTGTACATCAATAATATATTTTTCATAATGACTCAATGTAAAAAAGAATTTTATTATTATGACTTTTCAAGAGCATGTGTTACTATTTAAGGGGCATGACCTATGGACATTTAGGCTTAAATGGGCCTCTCTGCTGTGGAAAACAATCAATATGAAAGATTACCATGTTTGTGGTAGGTTTTGTCACATTGTTGCACAAATAAACGTTTAAAAGCTAAATTGTTTTGCTTCTCAACACTGAGTTTAAAAAATGGAGCTGTCAGGACTCAAATATAATTTTATAGGAGAAGTACAACCTATTGTCATAAGGAAATATTCACAAAAGCCCACAGAATAACCTCAATTAGCCAACTGAATGCATTTCATTTGCCTTAAAGGCTTATAAGCTGCAATAAATAAAATGTGGTCCTCCAACGATCACAGTTTAATTGATAGCAAGCATAAGCCAATGTCATTTTCTTTTCATGATACACAATAGTATGTCTCAATCTGCATGCAAATATTGCATTTCTAATCAAATGCTCTTACAATTACACTTTTTTTTCCCAGAAGGTCAAAGAATCTCCTCACCTTTTCTGATTGCCTCCCAGCTTACCAATTATCCAAAAATGTGGTTCAGTCTGTTTCCAAGCAACTGCAGCACTGCACATTTGAATTAATTTTTCTTACTATGTTTCTTCTTTTTAACTTATGATAAAGACAGAGTAACCTTGACCACGAAAGTCCCTTTCTCCCATTGTCAAATCAGAAAATGAATCATTAGTCAAAGGTTATGCCTGTGTGTCTCTCATTGTGTATGCTATTGCAAGTCAGTGCTGTCTTGTTGCATATTGTAGCAATTTAAAAAGCTTAGGAGAGTCACAGGGAGTGCAATCTGTTCATTCCTCACCTGTAACCAGACAAAAACAGGAGGAAATCTGCAGCATTTATACAAATTGATATCATATTTGACATCCAGTTATATCAGGTAGTATAAAGCGTAACTGACATGTATGTTTTCCTCTTAACCCTGACTGAAAGATTAGCTAAAAACCTCCCCAGCACCCATTACATCACTGCCTGTAGCAGCAGCCAGTCTGAGCTCATAGCTGCTTTCTTGCCTTGTGTCTTGTTTTAGTTTGGTGCCACAGGATGGCCACCTTGCTTTAGGCGAACTGGACCTATACAGGTAACATTCAGACGAAGAATTTAGCTCAAAGAATTTATATCAACTGTGCGTCATTCACACTCAAATGTGAAAAAGCCTCCTGGTGGATAACCCCATTCTCCAAAGAGAAGCAGCAGTATTAGTTGAGGAATTATCGAGGACAGCATGAAAGAGACTATGGAAAAAATCCAAAATACCACTCATGGATCTGGTTGTTTTGAACACTGCACGCCTCCGGTAAGATGGGCTTAATAAGTTTTTGATTGCAAATACTATTGACATCCATGACTTGGAAGATTCTGCAAACTCTTAAGGTTTCCAGCAGAGTTATCAGTTGTTACTCTTATCGTGGGTGTCTTTTCTTACTTTGCCTCTGCTGAACTTTGTGAAGGAGCAAAGCAGCCCGCCGACCTCCTCTGCGGTCAGTCGCCTTCTGAGATTTGGAGCTGTGGCTCTTATTGTCGGTGCAGTGTTGATGTTATGTGCATCCATGGCTGCTCTCTACCTGTGGAAAGTCAGCGATAAAAATGTAAGTGTCCTCTGAGGTTTATGCTGTCGTTATTACAGTGCACCTTCAATAACAGATGTGTAAAGCGTGGATGCTTTTAGTAGGAAATGGATCCAAAGTACAGTCTTAGATAATAAAAACTATTGGTAACACTTTGTATTAAAGTACCATTAACTAGTTGCTTATTAGCATGCATACAAGTAGCATATTGGCTCTTTATTCGTCACTTAAGGACTTATTAATGCCTTATTCTGAATGACCACATTCTACAACTACCAGTTTTCCCTCAATAACATCTTATTTACTCCTTAATGATCATAAGTAAGGATCATGAATTATGTATTATGCTTTGCTCAGTATGGGTCTTATAAGGTGGTAGTACCACTAAAATAGTCCATCCATCCATTATCCTTAACCGCTTATCTGAACTCGGGTCGTGGGGGGCTGGAGCCAGCTGACATTGGGCGAGAGGCAGGGTACACCCTGGACAGGTTGCCAGACTATCACAGAGCTGACACATAGAAACAGACAACCATTCATGCTCTCATACACTCCTACGGGCAATTTGGAGTCACCAATTAGACCTAAGCTGAATGTTTTTGGTCTGTGGGAGGAAGCAGGAGACAAAAATCTGTCATTCTTCCTAAATGACACGTAATATCTTTGGTTTCATTTCTATGAAACATAAAAGCACAAGTGTTAATAGTGTCAGAATAAGTGTGACTTAAGTCTTCCAAACTTAAGTTTGCCATTGTCAAGTAAGTAGATATTTGTGCTGACTTCTACCGCTGCATGTGAAAACAATCTGTGAATCAATGCAGTGCAATGTAGATGTTGTGAGCTATAATAAACTTAATGAGGCAACTTTAGAACAGCCAGCTTGCGTGGGTTAAAAAGTGTGAGACTGTGACTTAATTATTAGCAAGACTTCACTTTAGAATAAGGAGCTGTGTTATAAGGACTTATTTTCAAGTTATTTGGACACTATTTGCACTTTGTTTTTGTTACACAAGAATAAACCATATTTATTAAGTGTTAATTAGGTAGAATTAATTTGTTTTACTATACTAAGCAAAGCCTATTAAGATCATAATTCATATTCAACAACTACCTTACTTACTATCAATAGGGTTGGGGAGTTACGGTAACCAAGTAACAGGATTACCTTTTATTAAATAATTGCTGTATTCTGTTCTGTTGGTTTGTTTGTCTTTCAGCAGGATTATGGAAAACTAAAAGCCTGATTTTCATAAAAGTTGGTGAAATAGTTAGAGAAAAAAAACCCAATCAATTTCTGAGTGAACCAAAATCACAGGATGGATACACAAAGTGTTTCTCACTCTTGTTAACAGTGAGAGATAGGGCATGGCCTTGGCAGAGGTCTGTGCTCTCTGAGTGCCCTTCTACTTTATTTTGTTTGCTCTAAAATTCTTATCAAGCATGCATTTCTCTGAATCAGATTTTTTTTTTCTTAAGTGCAACAATTTGTGCATTGTGCAGTGCACCTGCCACATGTCAATGACAGAGGACACGCACTGTGAGGACACTGTCAGGAATGTGTTGGGAATATAAAACCCAGACAAATGAGGTCAGCAAGATGTCCAAAGTATTTAGAATATGTTACTTTATTTGAGCAATCTAATGGAATATGCTACAAATTATATTGTACGGAATATACACTCAGTAAGCAGCAATGATGAAGTTATTGAGGGAAAACTGTTAATAAGATAATAGAGGAAATGTATTTTCAGAATAAGGCATTATAATGATTCGAATATGCAACTTATATGCATGCTAGTGATTATTTAGTTACTACTTAATATGTGTACCTTTTTATCCCTTGGTATAAAGTGTTACCAAAGCTTTTATTTTAGGCATTATTGTACATGAGGTGTTTATGTTAATGGCAAAGACACGCTATTAATTATAAAATCCATCATCACAATTCAAACTATGACATTGCAGCTTTATTTCTGTTACAATACATACAAAATATATAAATAGTTTCTGTTACTCTGCTCCATACATATGAAATAGTGTAATGTTTATGTGTCCTATTGAGCTTACCTGTAGGGCAAACATTCCAATCAAGGTCTGCAGCAACATCTCCTGTGGTGCTTTGCTCAGCGTGCTTAAAATACACAGGATTTCTGTTAGAAAAGAAACGCCAATAATTACTGTTCAGGGGGATTGCAGGAACGACGTGCAGCCTGTTTGTGTGTATCTCATTTCTATTGTGTTTGCTACGGTATGATTTACATTACTTGACTAATCAGACACTTTAACGTTCCACCTTGAATGCTGCCAGGTTTATAATGTTCGTTACAGTATGAACATCAATGGAGAGGTGAGGCAGGGTTCCGTGGAAATTGATTCAGACAACAACCTGGAGAGCTTTAAAACTGGGAGTGGAGCTGAGGAAGCTGTGGAGATTCATGACTTTCAAATTGTGAGTGAGTTTGTCCTTGTTCTCTCTTCGTGAGGTAGTTCAGCCGAGACTTTCTGTGTGCTTAGCAAAGTAGCAAAGCTGTGAGTGTAAACATGGCATCTCTGTGATTTGGTGCAGGGAATAACCGGAATCCGCTTCTTTGGAGGAGACAAGTGCTATATAAAATCCCAAATCAAAGCCCGCCTTCCACACATGGGAGCTCACAACAAAGAGTCGCTGATGTTTGACCTGGTATATGCACACAACTTGATACAGAACGTCGCAAATTTGGAAGAAAAAAAAAAGAAATGTCAGTGTTTAAAGTGTTTTCTTTGTCTGATTCAAGGACATTACATTTTTCTTCTTTGCAGACAGATGAAGACATTCCAGCTAAGTTTGATGATGACTTCCTCATATGGGTTTCTGCAGAGCAGCCTCTGAAGGACACCAGCTTTCTGAGCAACAAAATTCTGGGTCTTTGCAGAGAACTTCCCATTTACTGGCTCCAACCTATCTACCCTAAAGGTTGCCTTCTTCTCTCCTTTCGAAAAATTATGTTTTACTTCACTCCAACCTGGCCCGCTGTGACAGAGCGTGGTCCTTTCCATTTAAATTATTGTACATTCTATCATAGTTTATTCAAAGCTCGGCCGTGTTTGCCCTGCTTATCTGCTGACACACTTGTAAAATGTGCAGCCTTGTCTGCGAAGTTGGTGAAACATCTTGAACACAGTCTACATTTAGAGTACACTAAAAAAGGCTCCGGTCTTGTATTAAAAAAGAATGATCTTGAAATATGCAAGACTGCTTGAAATCACTGCTGCTAATTTAATTATTCAGGACATCTGAGACAGCCCCAGCTATGTAGGATTGAGCTCTGAGGACATGTATGGCGTCTTGTGGATGTTGACCCAATACTCTCGCCTCTTGTGGCTGCTCCAACAGATGGGGAGAGGAGAAAGAGAGACACACAGCGAGCCAAACGGCAGTTTAACATAGAGGAGTTGGATGCAGCTGCTGAGGAGAGGAACCTGGTGAGTCACACAGAAGATGACACCTCCAGAGTCAGGGAAGAAGAGGAAGGGGGGCAGTCTGCTGCAGGGTCAGCATACAATCCCGAAAACCCCTATCATGTGAGTACCAACTTCATCAACAGCACTGTTTATGGTAAACAAGGCTCCGGAGCTGGTGAATTTTTGATTAACTATCAAGAGGCCTATACTGAGCCCTGAAGCAGTCCTCAAAGTAACATTAGGAATTGAAGTTTCTCTGTTTTGTCAACACTTTTCAGATGTCTTCATGTGTAAATGCCAGCCTTATTAAAAAATGTATTTTCTCTGAAATAGAAGCACAGGCTGGTTGAAATGTGCTAACATCTGCCAGCTGATATACTGCTGCTGCTGTTGAGTAGGTGTCATATCAGGGGCTATGATCACAGGTCACTAGGGTAACAGCTGCAATTCCAAGTTGATGAACTTATGAACTGAAGTGAAAATTCCCATTGCTTATAAAAATTCATGTTGCCTAAGAGGACTGTAGTCACATGTTTGGGAGGATGAGAAGTTTTTGAAAGCATTTGAATTGCAAATGAGTATAGATTAAAATAATAAAAAGATTGCTCTTCAAAATTAACATTGCTTCAAAACTGCAGCGCAGCGGAGGGGCCAGAGAGGAAGGCGCCATGACCTTTGACACCATGTTAGACCACCAGGGGATCTGCTGCTCAGAATGCCAACGCGGCTACACTCACTGTCAGAGAATATGCGAGCCCCTGCGTGGCTACTGGCCCTGGCCTTACAACCACAGAGGATGCCAGGTAGCTTGCCGAGTCATTATGCCCTGTCGCTGGTGGGTGGCACGCATATTAGGGGTTGTGTAAGAAAACACGCTACACTTGTGAGAAAATGTCTTTTTTTAGAAGAAGACCCTCAAGGTCTCTAAACTTCCAGCTTCTATGCAGTTGTGCATGCAGATATTTATTTTTTTTGAGTTTGACTGTAAATTCTGACAGAAATCTGTGTCTCCGAGCAGAGATCTGCAGTATTTCAATGAAATGTATTTGTGTGTTTAATTCCTTTAGGGTATTTTGGCATTTTTATTTCAGTGGACAAAAAAATAGTCCTCCAAGCCATACAACCACATGTTACAGCCCTTTTTTAAATCAGCCCCACTACTGATGGCTGGTGGTCTACATATCCCCATATCTAAATGTATGTGTTGATTAGGTTTAGGCAACAAAACTACTGGGTGAGGCTTGGAAAAATAATTACATGGTTAGATGTTACAAAAGATAATTAAAGGAAGTAAAAAGAAACTATCCAAAGTGAGGTATAGGTAACATAAAAGGTGATGTAGATATATCTATGCACTGGCTTCACATACAAGTTAAGTTACTTTAAATAATAAAGTTGACTATTGTTGACATGAACGCCGGCTTTCTGGGTCAAACTCCTGTGTTGGTTTGACCCATCCATCACCCATCCTGCTCTCCCAAAGTGGACTTTGGTGTTCTTTATATCTTTTCTTTTACACACAATTAATACATAATTTTACTACTGCCCCCAAAGGACACAGATAAATACAAACATACATATGGGGTCGTTTTTGGAGGGAGGACTGTTCAAAAAAATATGATGCCATTTGTAACAAAATACTTAATAAGCCTGTATTTGTGTATTTGAATTTTTTTCAAATACAGTATTTAATATGTCAGTTTAATCTCAAATAAGACACATATTTATATACACAGTATTTCACTTAAATCACTTATAATTAACTAGATTTTCTCATTTGAGTATTTTGAATTTTATTTTTAATACATTTCATGAGCAAGTATTACCTGTAACAAGATATCTTTTTATGTATTTGCGCCCCTCTCTGCCTGTGTGTATGAAATGCATATCATGTTGTATGATTATATTATCACACCTCAAGTGTTGATAATATACTATTATTTTCATCCAGATGAAATATGTTACATATAAACAGGTGCTTTCTCCTTGTAGGCAGCTTCTTTTCATACTGTAGAACTGGAAGACATAAATGCCATATTTGCCATTTGCTGCAACATATTCACACATGAGCGCATTCGTCTTTGCATCATGTAATACCAAAGCTTAATGTGCTGTACTATGTTTAATGGAAGGTATGGGACTGGATCCAAAGGCTCAGCAGATCATGTACCTTTTCTGACTGAGTAGGCTTCAATAAATTCTAATTACAGTATATGCTGGCTTTGATGTAGATGATTTTTGTGTCACATCTTGTTTCCATGGTTCCACCGGGTGCTTTTCTGATAAAACTGAAGTGACAGCAATGGTTGCCATAACTTCCATTCACAGCTCAGAATCAGTTTGAGGGCAATGCAATTTGTGCACACTGACATCTGCATTGATGTGAACTAATGTGAGATGAGTGTCATGCCAATGATGGAAAATATTTCCATAAAAGTCACATTTTTATGAAATAAATAAATGTATATGTTTTTTTCTATGAAAAGAGAGGAGTCTGGGTGCTAAGCTACCAAATAACATCGTCACAAAAACATCCTTCCTTTTTTTCCGCACAGCTGTTATTGGGGCTTGTGGTGTAGAGGCTATTCTGAATACCTCAAAATCAAAAGAAATCAGATTACGATCTCTAAAGCCATATGCCAACTTTCTAAATAATTGAAAGGAGCCATGTTGCGATCAAGACGATTTCACAGAGGGTGATCCAGGCACATCAAATTACAACAGATGTGAAATTGCACCATATCTGCCACTAAAGCCGCATTGAAACTCTGAAGCAGTGTGAGGAAACAACACAAAGAGATGCTTGTCTCTTTGCTTGGAGATCTTTCCTGGTTTTCATGGGGGTAGAGGTGCTTATCACATCTGCAGTGCTGATAAGACGGCCTCTGTGCTTCCGTAGGCTATATAATATTAATCCCTCTCCCACGTCTGCAGATGCACTTAAAGGAAGGTGACAAGCATGACATATCCAGGACCTCCTGATGGCTCGTGCTCTGGAGTGCAGCCGCTAAAAGAGCCCCAAGTACCCTCAAGTGATGTAAATTTGCAGGGGGAGTCCAATTTCCATCACAGCACTGTCACTGCCATGGTCATTAAACTAAATCATCCCGCTGTGTGTCACACAGCTCCCATTTTAAAGTCCCCTCAATAATGGAGTTATACTTGGACTGCAGATTGCAGCACAACAGTGAATGTCTGACCTGACAGCAGCTGGGAGAGGGCTCTGTGCATTATTTCATCTTTAGAAATCACAGGCAGACAACCTATATGGATGTAAGAGATACCTCAAAATTATGGATTAAGTGAGACACCTATTCGTATCTTTACAGCGCCAGCTGTGAATCAACAGGACTATATAATATCTAAAGTTAGCAACTGCAGCTGAAATTTAAATACGATGTGTTATGTGCCTGTTGCTGTTGGCAGTTTCCTTGGGTTTCACTCAGAATATGTTGATACAGCAGCACAAGACAAAGAGCTCTGAGTCTAAGCTAGACAAAAGGAGATGAAAAACACAAAGCAGAGAGGGAGAAAAAAAAAACACATCACCACAAGCAACAACTCAAAATGGCATTTAAACTGAGAAAAAATACATAGCTCACAACAACAGCAGTTTTGTTATCCTGAGGCCCTGTTTCTAAAAAACTTGTTTCCTTTTGCCATCCCTCTCCTAAGAAGAGAAATGTACCTCCATTGAGTAGAAAAGACGAATGTGTTGGAGAGCAGCTTCAGTGTGTGAGACAGTGGTGCCTTTTTGTTTGTCTCCCCTCTGGAGCCAAGCTTACCCTGGGAGCCCTGCAGGCCAGGGAACAAACAGAGCTTTGTGAGCACTGACCCACTGTGCCCAGCAGCCAGACTGCAAACCTCCACTCCTGTGCTAATAGGAAACCACAGACGAGGAGTCCGCAGCAGCCGAGGGAGGGGAGCTTTCTCGCATCCACCTGTGCTTTCATCATTGCCCATCAAAACAAGCACAGTCAGGCGGGGGTCTGTGGTACTCTGGTGACCACTGAATCAAAAGCTTTTGCACCAACATCCTCTTGGCACCAACACTCAGCACAATACATTTGGGATACCTTAGCTGCTGATTTATTTTGTGGCATGGATTTGTGCTAATCAAGCCCGTGCACTCACCACAGCTGCCTATAAATACGTCAATAGCCTGTCATAAATTTGCCTGTTGTTGCCCATGAGGCATTAGAAGTGTGAATAGAAGTGTGAAGTGAACCACTCTAGTAAACGTGTCCTACATTTGATTGCATGTTTTCCATTACATCCAGACATGAATGAAATAAACAGTAGTGACAGTCCATTTTGCACCTTAACCAGAACACAGAAACCCTTTTAGGCTAGCTCATTATGTTTTTCTGCAAGAAAGCACTGCAATACATTTATAGATGCTGGCGTTGTGAAGAACCTGTAACCCGCGGTTTTGCACCGACAATAACAACCCAGGCACTGAACATTTGTCTTTTTCTTTTCTCCTGAATGGCCAGAAATAACATGGCTGGATGAAGGAGGGGGTGCCTGGTACAAGGCTTAAATGCTTTTTAATCCCATGGTTGAGTGACCACTTGCAGCTCTGCCCAGTAGTCTGACTCTGCCTGCCATTTGCAGGTTTCTGTGAAGTTTCCTTGCCATTGGCTGGAGTGTCTCCTCGACTCTCTTTTTTTTTCTCCCTCTCCCTCACCCTCCTATTTAGTATGCAAGCCCCTAATGGCTGTTAATTAAATGCCTGCTGGTATTGTATAAGGGAGTCTGTCTTGTTTATTTCACCAAGTTAAAACTGTAAATATTGTCTATAGACCTACCTGCATTCACTGAATTACACTTTCTATCTCATGAAACAATATAGCAATTCTCCCGAGCGACTCAATTACTTTGCACACACTGCAGGGATTTTTTTTCTGTGTATTGCACATGGTTGCATGGTGTCCTTGTTACACTCAAACAGAAAACCTGTAGTGTGGTGTAGGTCTAAATTGGACACAGTCCTGGAATTTGCACCATTGTTTTCTTAGGGGCACACTGTATATGTGACAGTTAGTGTGGTGGAGGAATCCAACCTGCAGTGGATGTCAAGAGTTCCTCACACGAGGTGGACAGTTATCTTTACAACACAGCAGGCATGGTTCTCTCTCACAGGATGCTGTATAACCAACAATGTAAATTATGCTTCCTCACCCATATCTTTTTTCTTTCTTTTTTTTTTTACCCTGACTGTAAAATTTAATTTGAAAAGCCACGCCATGCCTGATGGGATCAATAGTAAAGGAATCTCTATCGAAATATGGCATTTGTCAAAACTTCAGTCACCGTAGGATGTACCCCAGAACGTACACGTCCTCTGGTGGGGTGCTTAAAAAGAGCTATAGATAGCTCAAAGCAGAATCAAATCAAGACTTCACATCTACAAAAACATAAAAAAAATAAAAAAAAACACAGCTCCTCCACAAAGCAATGTCGAGAGGCTTGCCACATGAAAGCAGAAGTTGTCCAAAGAGTTGCGGGAAGTACTGACAAAGTTTATGAGAAAAAAGTAAATGTGTTTTTAATCCTCAGCAGCACGTGCAACAATGAGGGAGCCTGAGCCCTTAGATATGCCACCCCGGGGGCAGGCTCTATACTTAAGGCTTACAACAGCCTCATTATCTCCCTCAACTCACATCAGATCCTAGCAGCAGTTTGTCACAGGCAGGCTCCTCTCTGCCAGTAGGCATCAGACCAATACTCCTGCAACACTACTGTACATAATTGCCATATGGACAGCATTTTGAGCCAGACTGAAGACTAAAAAGCCCTCCAGGCAGATTCCCCAGATAACTAAATGAATATTTTATCTCATTTCCATCTAATTTGCACCACATTATTATACAGAACTGAAATTTTTAATTAATTGATAGAACAGATCAAACACAGGTTTACACTTTGATTTTCGGGAGCTGTTATTTTGATAATTTGCATGACTTTTTTCCCATGCCAAGCTTTTTAATCTCCTAGAATTTCAGCATCTCTATATAGAAACGCTATAATAAAACATACAGCAAATTAATAACTGTCAGCGCACATGAAATGCTTGTCTTGGTTGTGTGAGCAGTTCCAGTGAGAAGTCCTTTTACCTGCCACCCCACTGATTAATTAATTTCACACTGTTTAATTAAATCCACAGTCTGGGGAGTCTGGGCAGCACCGTGGGGAGGCCTATCTGAGCCTTGTGTGTACAGAGATTACTAAAGAAGGTCTCAGACACCCGCTCTCTGGCTGATGTTGACACTGACGTCACTCTTCTCTGCATACCGGAGCGTGATTGTGTCAGTGTCATCAGGCAGTTGTGTGCTTTTACTGCTGCAGACATGATAGCACTACATTTGTTGATTAAGTAGCTGGCATTTACATTAAGTAAAGACACCGGAGCATTTGACAGCATTTGACTCAAAATAGCAGAAGCGGATGATGAAGTGTGCTGCTACTGTTTGTAAAACCTTGGATTTTTCTTTATTAGTTACTTAACTGTACGAGTAATAATTAAAAACAATCTGAAGTGCCATACGGATTTAATATGATAGAAAAAAAGTCTAAAAAATCCCCCAAATAAGAAGAAATGGGAGAAGCAAAAAGCCAGATTCCAAAATATGTACATACATATACATAAACACCCAAAAAAATGTGGACCATGTTTTGCTAGATCAAAAACTGTGCAAATTGGCTTCAGCGCAAATGAGCATATTGAACTGCCATATCCTGTCCAACACTGTTGCATCCAACAGTCAAAGCCTGAGAGACACAGAGACACCGTCTCTCTTATGTCAGAACAGAGAGGTGCATGAATGTGTAGCGCAGCAGGAAATATGACTGTGTGGGCTGGAAAGCACGCATGTTACTCTCTGTTCTCTTGAAACATATTTTTGGCACCTCTAATCACAAACACATTGCAACTCAGATGGCTCAAATTTGTCTTTACAGTATAACTTTAAAATAATTGGATTTAGGGCTATATATATATATATACACACACACAGTTTTGAGGGCTACGATAGATGCACACACTTACATTTGAAAGGATTACATTGATTCTTTCTAATCTGTCATAATAGCAAACATAAACCTGATTCCAACTGTCGTTTGCTCAATCTAGTGTTTGTACGTGGAGGAAAGCACGGATAATCGATTAGGTACATAAAGATGGCAGCCTGCTGGTTTGATGTGATGTGATGTGGAACCAGCGTTTCCTTGTG
The DNA here is from genome assembly GCF_030273125.1 of Centropristis striata. Classification (NCBI taxonomy): domain Eukaryota; kingdom Metazoa; phylum Chordata; class Actinopteri; order Perciformes; family Serranidae; genus Centropristis; species Centropristis striata. Next base: position 11,447,841 of record NC_081526.1, read on the forward strand.
CTCTCTATTTGATGTGCCAAGAGCTATTAGAGCAACAAACACTTTGTACAATGGCACTGATATCAAAAAGTCATGTCATAAGGCACAGATGGCACATCATACATTGTATTATTTAATAATCTAAAGTTAACTGTATGTATCAAAATCCTAAATTGAAAAATAAATGAATATATAATACTAACAGTTGAAAAAAAAGGAGTTAAAGAACGAGAGGATCTCTGCCATAATGATACATTCGATGATTTCACTTCTTACAAAAGGGATTAATACCAAAAGTATATTATGCTATGAGCAGCGAAATTAAGCTTAACTCTGCACAGCATAAACATAAATGGGAAAAGATGTTGGATATAAATATATGCAGAACAAATCTGGTTAAGATGAACATAGACTCATAGAATTAAACATATTTCATCTTGTGTATTAAAGCTCATGTACTGCAGGCTTCATCAGTTCAGCCCCAATATATCTCCTAAATACCAAAGGTGTAACTCTGATAATGAGGACTTGAATTTCATTATTTTGAAACACAGGTCAGATATTCTACAGAAAGTAATTACACTGGATCCCTGAATATCTTTATTGGGAGTCGTATAAATGCACAAAAAGTTTAATACCAGTAAAAAAATGTGATACTATTAATAATGAAAATTTATATTAACTAGAAATCCAAGTTCCAATGTAAGATCCACATGTCCTCATAACTTAACGCAGCAGACTAAACGCATTGTTAAGGTTGTGAATCGAAAAAAAGTACATGAATAGCAGAAAGATGACAGAAGATGGTTAAAAAAGTAAAATAAACAGACAACTCTAGAAAGTAAGATTATAATGTATCTCAGTTACATACATCACTTCAAAATACATTACTACAGCTACTAAAAGGTGGTGCTAACTACAGGCATAAATACAGAGCCAACCCAGAAGTTAGCATTGCCATTGGTGTCTATTGAGAATCAGCCTATGGGATTTTTGCATTGGATTTTGGATCACTGCAGAAAATAAGTTCTGTGGCAAACACACGTTTATGATGATTCCACGTTTTGTTCAGCAGTATAATCTTCACAAATGGACACCACTTTTATGATGTTTGCAGCGTAAATGCAGCCGACAGAAGTAAAAAGCTAACGTTATGCTATAGTGAACTACACCTTGGTCCATCACTTGAACGTCACTACCGTTAGCTTCAGACAGTCTCCGACAAGCTAACAGCCATTTTTGACAAGCTAGAGAAACTCTAGCCTAACAATTGTTTATTAACCTAATATACAATGTACCAGAGTTTGCAAGAGCACTGAAAAACACCACTAAGCTATAGGGCGGACTAGTAAGAGAGTTCCTGTCTGTGTCCGGTGTGATGACGTTTAATGTCCCAGACAGCCACTGTAGTCTCATTTAGCTACTTGTTAGCAACCGCCTTTTTAAGGACACGTAAAAACTCAAAAATTCACAAGTGGGGGTAATTACTAACGTATTTTATGTCATACAACAAAATGTGAACATCTCTGAAGCTTGTGTTAACCACATCTTATTTCAGACTCTAACCAAAAACCCATTCAAAGTCCTCACTGAGTTAAAGAAGATAGACGTAAGGGCGCTAAAATGCTAACTTACTTTCCGGTTTAAAAACTCATTCCTGTGCTGCCCTATAGAGGTAATTTTAAGCTGCTGTACAAATGACACCTGAAGCTGTTTATTTGGTGGAGGACAGTCTCAGTAAAACACTGGTGGAGAAAACTACTGTCATATTGCACCCCAGAAAAGGACAACCAATTAAATTTGACAGAATATGGGACTAACTTGTAAACAATATACAGAAAATAGAGCGACAGTTATCTCAATAGACAAAATTGTATTTTTACGTGAACTGAAGATGGAGTGTTGGTAGTGTTTGCTAAATATGTTTGTGTGTATATTGGGGTAAAAAGATGGGGCAATGAAATGGGTAAATGTTTTAATGATACATTTATTACCACTTACAGAAAACTCAGTAAAACTATTTGTTAAAAATAAAATTGAAAAAAAGAAAAGAGTAAAGTGCTTGAATGATGTAAGGTTTAAATAAAGCATTTTCATGCACGTGTATTTATGCCATATGTGCTTGAAGATAACAGAAAGTACGACAGGATGAAAGTTTAATTTGATCCATACGCAGTTCCTTACTTGAAGGTTTAATTAGAAAATAACCCCAGGTCACATCCTTATAGCACGTCTTTTTCAAGCATCACAAGTATTCACAGGCTTTTATTCAAACAAACAACTGAATCTTCAAACAGTCGAGGGTTGCGCTCTTTACTTAGACAGGATAAACTTTTAATAGGCGTTACAGCGCACAGCATCAAGACAGTTTTGCCGACTGATACAGCATTAGCTGGGAGAACAGCGCTCTATTTGTGCTTGCCTTGTCCTGTGACAGGAAGACCTATCAGGTGCTCATCTCTACACCCCCCCTCCCATCCCTCTCTCCTCCTGACCTCATTCTGTCATCTTCGTTTTCCTTCTTCCCCACTCTCAGGTCTTTTATAAAGTGTCTCCATGCATTACACATTTAACAATGCATTAAAAATAGGCCACCATCAATCAGTCATTCAGCGGCAGAGACAGAATCTACTTGTGGCACCAATTTGATATGTTTCTCGAGGTTCAAGAACGACAGCGACACTATAAACTCTTTGTCTACGGGGGAAACTCAACAGAGATGAAAACACACATTTATGTGCTAATAATACACCGTACCCCATAAAACCCACCGTAATAATTCTGAATTCCCCTGTTTTGATTTCCTACAGCACAGCACAGTGTCTTTCCAGAATCCAGAAAAAGAATCAAAATAATACATATGCAGGCGGCAAGCCGTGACGAGATTTCTGTTGATGGCTGCCAGGTTAGCATCGTGCCCAAAACAGTGATTTGAGAACTGTGATGCATGATACAGGATAGGTACTAGGTAAAATCTGATGTAATGGTTGGGAGTGAGTCAAGCCCCGAGGGCAAATAGTCTGAACAGTCTGACTCCAGGTTGCTCATACCAAAGCAGATGTTCAACTGACGACAGCAGTACAAAAGACAGGCGCTGCATGTTATTCACAAGGTATTTTATGTTATTAGGACGGCACGTCGAGGTTGAATTGCTACAGAAAGAGTCCTTTTGGTAGCCTCTTTGATAACCACATAAACATTATATATTTAATACAAATTACGAAAAAACTCACAAAGTATTTTCACTGGGTTTTGTTAACACAGTAAGGTGTTCTCCTGCTCAGGTAGAGGTGTGGAAGTCGGCTGCTGAGCTTTGATGTTGCAGCTCTGCTCTGAGGCTTGATCCTGCGTTCTGGACTTCAAAACAGACTGCACCTCGTCATGGGTAACAGCTTGAAAAGGTAGACACCTACTGCACAGACATGCCTGAAGGACCACACACACACACACACACACACACACACACACAGGCACACACGTACACACACAGAAAGACATTTGGTCAGAAAACAACCAACATTTGTCATCAGCTTCATGTGGAAAAAACGGCACATTAAAAAGTTTATGTGTGTATGGAGTTACCGCAATATTATCTGAGTGGAATTCAGTCAAGTCTTGTCTGGTTGTATGTTTTTATGAAACAGATAGCTTAAATCATATAAAACAGACAGCTTAAATCATATGAAACAGACAGCTTAAAGTATATTAAACAGATCGCTATGAATCATATAAAACCGACATTGTAAATCAAAGAAAACAGATAACTTAAATCATATAAAACCAATACTTAAAACCCATATAAAACAGATAGCTGAAATCATATAAAACAGATAGCTTAAATCATAGAAAACAGATAGCTGAAATAATTTAAATCACATAGCTCAAATCATATAAAAACAATAGCTAAAATCATATAAAACAGGTAGTTTAAATAATTTAAACCGAGAGCTAAACTCATATAAATCAGATACCTAAAACGGATGGATGTATTATAAGAACTGGATATTGGATACTAAATGGTGCCTACTCCTGGTTTACCTCTGTGTGGTTTGAATAAATACCAAACAGTATGCAGAGCTACTTAAAGAAAAGGTAATGAGTAGTGTTTGTTACATGGAACAATAGGCTCTGATTTATTTTAAAAGAACTTGGAATGTTCCTATATCTTTTATATTGCATTACTTGATGACCATTTTGGAGGGACAATTACCCCCTGTGATATAATCTCAACATACCACAGCCTCTCATGAGACGCCTGTATTGCTTAATGCAATAACGAGCCACAGTAAAAGTCTTTTCTGCCTCGGTACAGAATACAGAGGGGGCATAATATAAAATAGAAAGCAGTTCTGTTTTATGTCTCTGTGTAGAAAAACATTTGTTGAAAGCTTCTCAAGTTGGATTGTCTTTTAATTAAAGAAAAGGGAGATTCATTAAAAGGAAAAACACATAAAATATAAAAAAATAAAAGTGATATAAAAAGCATTACTGCAGAGGGAGAGTAATCCTTCATGCATCGTGGTGCGCACACACCCGATGACAGCCAAAACAAATCAAAGTATGTTTTAGACATGTCCTTCTGAGCTAGTAATACAATAAAGGCTTTTAAAGAAATTTTCCTTGGAAATTGCCTTGAAGCCATGTTTTCTTCTTCACAACACATCACTCTGATTCAGTGACAAACTGTCTGGTAGATTGCCAAGTGTCTGTTTTTTTTTTTTTTTTCTACTGACGATGTTTTTCCAGACCATTTTCACTTATTACCCCCTCGGGTCATTGCTTGCTCCAGTCTGGCCATTTTACAGACATGACTCCATATGTCCTTGATGACACATATGATAGCTCATCCAATGTGGTTCACAATGCTACCACCCCCCCACCCACCCCACTAGATTTGTCTAAAAGTGAAAAGTGCCCTACATACTATAGCAATAAAAAGATAATGACTGTATATCTTACCTTGAAACATTTTTTAAATCTCATGCTGACTATGTACAACGCGATCGGGTTGATGCAGGAGTTGAGTGCTGCCATATTAATGCCAAAATAGTCCATGACCAGAAAGGCACTGAAAAAAACAAGGATGCATATTAGTTATTAATTAGACAAAAGAGCATGGGAAAAAAAGGAACTAAATTGTTCATGCCCACCTCAGTAGCTGACACCTTTTAGGATCTTTCTCATCATACATGGTTAATTTCAAGATTCTGCTCAGATACAGAGGCAACCAACAAAGTGCAAACACAATCACCAGGCAGAAGACTGTTTTTGCAACTTCTCGTCTCTAAAAAGGGAAAGATAAGATCAATATTAAAGTTGTTGTTATGCAAAAACTATGAGTAATGTGCAAAAGAAAAATAAAAGTTGTGCTTTAAAGTAATAACCTGCTTTGTGTGGTCGCTTAACGTATTCTCAGTATTCTTCAGCATTTTCCTGGTCATGAGAGCGTAGAAGACGGCGGTCCAAGCCAGCGGCATGCAAAAGTAGAAGCCAAAGAGCCACCAGTCCTTTACTGATTTATAAAACTGTTGATTAAAGGTGACAGAAGCCCACAGTCAGTCGGTGCTGCGGATGACATGATGATCTGCGGTTGCTACGTTACAGCATGCATAAAACAATATCTGAGACACACATATACAGGTTTACAAGGACATCTATAAGAATGTGTAGGCATCTGTGGGATGAAGTTATGAGATATAATATTAGAGCCATTATTCGTTTCATTCCCTGTCGACACTTGTAAATGTTGCTGCATGTCGGATGTAAAAAGACAAATCAAACACGTGTTGATCTGTTTGTTTTATCCTGTTGCATTGGCTGGAGACTATTATATTACCTGCATGAATGGTGTGTTTTGCATGGGATGAAGCAGACATATTCTCAGATGCTTGTCTTTAAAGTCCATTGTTATCATATCAAAGCCGACAACTTCAGGCACAGCCAGCAGGATAGAAATAACCCATATCAGAGTTATTTCGATTGCTGTCCACACTGGAACCCCGATGCCTTTGATTCGATTCCAGGATACTACAGCTCGGTATCTGTGAAAATCAATGGGAAAATGTTATGGCTTGGGGGACTTTTTGTCTCTAACAATATTACATTTTTCAGTTAAAGAACACTTCAAGGGCTAATGCTAAACAAATCTGTCTGCTTGATGACATAGAGATAGTAGCAGGCGAACACTGTTTTCTTGTAGAGCACAGGACAGTGGTGCTTATCTCCTTACCTGTCAACACTTAGAGCACACAAGCTCAACACAGTGATTCCAACAGAGGTTTTCTGTATGAAGGGGACGAGTTTGCACAGCACCAAACCAAATGGCCAATCTTCTGCCATGAGCTGGAGAAAAAGGAAAAAAAAAAACATTTTCAGCGTAAAGCAACACCCACAATCAATTCAAGGTGAGATTGAAGAAAATGGATAAAAAGAGCAGGAGAACATTGTTTTCTCATAGTAATTGTAACACAGCGAGAGGTGAATAACTCACCCTGTATGCGTTGATTGGAATGTCTATCACAATGTGGATTAGATCCCCGACGGCAAGACTGGCGATGAGAATGTTCGGCCCACTTCTCATGCATTTGTTTACATATATGATTTTCAGCAGGGCTGTATTTCCCACTATTCCGACAGCAAAAACAACAACAGAGACCACAGTATTGACATATTTGAAGGCGCCTCGGATTCCAGCTGACTCAAGGCACATAGGAGGGTGTGGTGTTTTTGGTCCTGCTACTTGGGGTGGATGAATCGAGCTGTTGGGTTTCTGTTTTTCCAGTATTAAAAGACCAGGGGAGGCCGTTTCAGAAGGTTCAATTACAGGGAAGGGTTCTGAATGCTGATCACTGGCTTCACCTCCGATGAGAATATTTCCCAAACAAAGAACAAGAGCAACGGCCCACATTGTTGATGATTTCCTCAAAAGGCCCTGAAATGTTTTGTTTTTTTATTGCCAGCACTGGAATAAAAAATGAGAGGGAAAATAATTAGCACAGCATCTCAGCCTTGAGATTTGCATCAAAGCATTTAGGTGAGGTAAAGGATTAATTTAATTCACAAATCAAAAGTCAAAAATAAATAAACAGCACTGATACAATTTGATACACTGAATCATGCCAGCTTACCTTTAGATGTACAGGCACGACGAGTCTCTGTAATACCTACAAAATCACAAGGGACTGCTGCACTACTACTTTGTTGGGCCGCCTGCTGCAAAAGTTAGAACCCAGGAGGGAAATGAGGGTTTTATAGACTAAGGTATTGTTGTCAGCTTTAGTCATCGATCTGTCAGTAGTGACTGTAATTACTTCCCTTGATGCATCATCCTCGATGAAAGGATGGCATTGAAGTGTACTGTCTGTTATCAGAGTGAGATCATTTTATAGGCTTCAGTAGGGATATTATGTTACAGTTGTTTCACACTCTGGCCGTTATATTCTTTGACAGAAAACTTCCACACAATATTCAAATGTAGCAAAATGTCTACGTTAGTGAAGAGAGGATTCTTTTTTTAGCTTGAAGCCACAAAGTCTCTTCCGCTAAACTTAGAAGTCATCATTAGTAAATGTAATGGGAACAGGAAAACTGTCTTCTGGAACTATATGACATTTTGAACGTACATGAGTTTGATGCAGAACTACTGCCGGGCAACTGCATTTGAACAGTAACAAAAAAGGATACAAATGGAACTATGCAATATTCAGAGAGAGTCCTCCAGAGATTTTGCTTCAGTTGACATATGATTTTTCTTATAACATGAGTCACTCTCCGTCCTACCAGAGAGAATCTGCCTCGGCATCTCCCGAGAGTCCTAAAGAAGGTGACTTCTCCCCTCGACAGCTTTATGACAACCTGAAGAGCCTGGAGGAGTATGAGACATGTGACGACCAGAAAGATCCCATTGTTAACAT